>NW_022103919.1:16984937-17004744 GCF_000313985.2 Echinops telfairi | reverse complement strand
CCTTGGGCTTACCTTTGAGTGGTTGACCTTCAGGGCTCCCTTGGCCCTGGGATGAGGGAGAAGAATGTTGTCTTTTGGGGGTGCAGAGGGCGTAGAAAATGTGGAAGGAAGGAGGAGAGGTTGGAGCATTTCTTCCCGTCTGACTTTAGTGTTGCGGTCTTGGCAAACTTTCTTCCCACAGCCTTGAGTCTCTTCCCTTCCATTGGCCCTTTCTAATCTTCAATGCTTTCCCATCACGTATTTGTTTCCACAGTCCTTCCCACATCTCTGTCGTGTCCTGCTGGTAACGTCTCCTCTTTGGAAGCACGAGGAGTTCATTCTAATTTCTGCTGTTTGAGTCCCAACTGAGGATGCATACAAGCATAAGTCAAAATATCAAAATCCGAAGCTTTTGTCTCTTGCTAGATTCTCTATCTAGAGCTATCCACAACGGAAGTCCCTGTTCCCATCTCTCTCACACTTCCTCAAGAAAGTTTGCAATCTTAGATGTACACTGCATCAATAGGTTGGGCATTCTCAAGGGACTCAGATGGTGTTCCTTTGTAATTATCTTTGTGTTCCGGGAACAAGTCGTCGAAGGTACAATATCAGTGCTGAATACAGGAAGGTTTCCGAATGGGATTCTCGCAGGGCATCTTTGCTACCCTAGAAGAATGAGCAGGTGTGTTGTCCTGCTGGGAAAAACATTCCTTGATGCAATCTGGTCTTTTCCTCAGCAGGACAGCTTTCAATATTTTAAAACTTCTTCCTAATGAAGCCCCTGAGATCATGCTGTGTTTTTCAAGAAAATCTATTAATCTATTAAGATTTCCCCTTTGAGATTTTTGTTTCATTCATTTAGGTAGGGGGTTACATTTCAGATCATGAACTTGGTATTCTACAATCCAAACTCCTAACCAGCGCCCCCGTCAGCTTACCCCTCCCTTGCTCCTCGTTTTCCCTTCTCCCTCATGTGGTTCAACATTGTCCAGTTCACTCATGTGAACACCTATCAACTGCCTGGCCCACTGCTTTATTCTCTCTCCTCTGCCCTCCCTCTTTGACAAGCTCCAAAGTCCGTTTGGTACGAAAATCTGTATCTTGTTTGATTTTTCCCTTGTATCTGTGATCTCATATCATCCTTTTCATTTTGTGATTGACTGATCTCACTCAGTATGTTCTCCAGTCCCTCCATGCCATGAGGTGCTCTGTGGTTTCATCGTTGCTTTTAGTAATGCACAGTACTCCGTCGTGTACATGTGTCCAGGTTTCTTTACCCATTCTTCTACTGATGAGCATTTAGCCTCTTCTCATCTTCCTGCTGTTCTCAACAGTGCCGTGCGGAGCAGGGGCGCATGGTTTGCGCATGTTCTGACTCTGACTTCTTTGGAATATATATGCCTGAGGGATTGCTGGAGCTTATGGAATTTCGATTCCTCGTTGTTTGAGGGAGTGCCACAGCACTTTCCACAGTGGTTGTGCATATTTATAGACCCACCAGCAGTGCACGAGGATTCCAATCTCTGCAGCCTCGCCAGTATTTGTCATGTTCTGGATTTTTTTTTTTTGATCTTTAACAAATCTTCAAATACAGTCACCATCTAAACTAATCTCTCTGCCTTGAATTTAGCTGGCCCAACAGATCCCCTCGGAAGCCACTGTTCTGAACAGGACCTTATTTCTGAAGTTACCACCCTGAGACTGAGACAAGTGTGTTACCGAGAAAATGTACCTGCAGCCATATACCGCTTTGTTTGTGATGAACCCAGACGTGTAGCCACTGGATTCCTAGTAGCAATAGTTGTTACTTAGCTTCCTATATGCAACCTTTGCCCTAAGATGTCTGCTTATCATAGATAAATGGGTATTAGAGGGGAAATGTTGAAATTATCAGGGAGATTTCTAAATTAGTCACAGATATTACCAAACAAGTTCCCAACTACAATGTATTTTTTCTCCATGTCATTCACAGGTTTCTGTATTGAGCAGACAATACTGAAGGATCTAAAGGAACTGTCTGATGGAGAAATAAAAGTAGCTGTTAGCACCGTGGATATGAGCCTCGAGGTAAGGGCAGGGATGTTTCAAACGCAGTGATATGTTTCAGATAACAGCAACACGAGTCACGGGGATGCACCGTCTCCCTGCCCCGTCCCACACATTGGTGTTAGTCTTGTACTCTGTGATGCTTCATCTTGACATGACTCGAAATATAGGCTGTTACTTTGGCTGAAAACACTATGCTAAATCAATGTAAATACCAAGCTGATGTTCCCAAGTTGAGTGAATTACATTCAGCTCAGTAAATAAACAGATAAAATAAAAACCATATCTATAGCATACAGTGTATATAACATGTTTTACAGCAATTATAATATATGTGTGATGAAAGATTCACTCTTTTTTTTCTTTGCACAACCTTTCATTGCCCATAGAATGGAGGCAGCTGGTTTCCTTTGGTATGTCATTTAGATGCATGTCATTTTGGTAATCAATGGTACAATGCCAATATCAATATGGAATCTCTTTCCAGTCTGTTGTAAGAGTGGCTTAGGCTACTCTTGTCTTTGTGCGGTTCCTTGGTAAATTATTTTTTTGTCTACTTTAGGGATTTTCAATGACTTGTATATTACTCTTAGTTGACCTAGTTAATGGGGACTATATTTTACAGAGGCAGAACTGTGCTGTGTCAATGCCTGTACATTTCTTCCCTGTTGTAGCACCTTGATCCACCTTTGACTGATGTATCCGCTCTCGTCAAGTGTAAGGAGGTTGTGTTTGGGTTTTGTCTTTCAGCTTCCAGAACTGCCTGTGGCAGAAAGCCCAAGAGCAAGTCAAGAGTTTTTGCTTTGTGGTGTCTTTGAACATGTTGTCCCCCATTAACTGACATCATAAATCATCTCCTAGATGTATGTCAGTATTGGGAGGCAAACCGCCACCATTCCAGACAATCACGTGGTCTCGTGCTATATTGTGTCTCACCATTGATGGACCATAGTCTCCCTGCATGTAGTGGGTGGAAGGAGTTAATTATGTGCTATGGGCTTTCAGGTTGATAAATACTCCATATAACTCAGTGCTGATGTGAATCAATGTAAGAAATACATGCAATTTGGGAAGTAGTAACTAGATAATCACCTCCAATTAGAAATCTGCGTTGTGTCTAGCAAGCCAAAGGAGACAGGATCTTGCAAGGGTCAGTAACTCTGAGAATCATTTCCACTAGTTCAAGCCTTAGGGTTTTCTCTCTCTTTCCCACTCCCCTGTCTCCCTTAATTTAATGGCATCTTATTAGGTTTTAAATGCCTTGTTTAGAATTCTTTTCTAAATTAACATAGAACATCTTATAATTGCTTAGGGAACTGCCTCTAGTTAGTAAATTCTTACAAAGCTATTAATGTAGACTTTCCATAGCTTTAATGTATCTTCATTGGTATATTATAGGGGTATACAGATGACTTTGTCAAATACGTTAAACTGTAAATGCTTACAGGCTGAGTAAATGATCAAATGATCGTCTTAATCTTGACAGCAATTTACAGAGAGGTCCAGTAATTAATCAGGTGGTTAAGTACCTCCCCAGGAATGTTGTATGATCTTCCAGGTGGAGGGGAGAAGGACCCTTGCATGGATCAATAAGATACACAGTTTAAACTCTAATCAGCTAAACAAGAGTTTTTTCCTTTTGTCAGTGGAAATGGGAGGAGTGCAGGAGAAGCTCCTTTGTAACATTGCACATCTCTCTTGAAAAAGACAGTGCACGTTATTGACTTCATCTGCCGACTGGGAAATCTCCCAGGTAAAGGGCAGGGTTTGGTCTCTCTGTAGGCTCTTTTGCAGAAACTGGTATTTTCCTGATCTGTCTCACTCCTTTCTAATTTCCACGGGCCTTGATTTTTTAAAAACAACAGACTTTAATTTAGGGGGGTTCGGCGGGGAAGAGCAGTCAGCTTGTTTTCAGGGAAATGCTCTGACTGCCCTGCCTTTCGAAGCCACTTCTTCTAGGAAGCAGGGTCCAGATTTAGGCACTTCCTAATGCCCGTGGTCAATTCTCCATCTTTCACTATCACTCTTTGCACCCTTACAAATTTGACGTAAAAGACCAATTTAGGACTTAAATCTATCTCTTCCATTCATTTCACCTTGCTTCATATAGTTAGTTATGCGTAGGCAATATATTCTTAAGTTACTTAAGAGTAATGATGCTACCTTTTACTCCCTTTTCCCTTCCATGAGTCGGCTTCCAAAAGTTCATGAAATTAGTCCACTGTCTTGTAATTCTATTTTCCCATGGATTTTTTTTGAGGCTTCCTTTTATTTCCTGGTACAGTGCTGAGCTAGTATAGTAGGTGCTTAATAAATACAACTACCTATATACTTGAGGATAAGCCGACCTGAATATCAGCCGAGGCACCTAATATTACCACAAAAACTGCATTAAAAGTGTGCTGAAAAAACGCAGCTTATAATCGAGAATATATGGTACTTAGTTAACACATGTTGGTGTTTACAACTTTTCCCTTTGATATCTGGCTTTTATTTCCTTCTGAATTTAAATAAATCAGCTAGCAAAGCAAAATCACTTACCTGAGCATGCAAGTCAACATTCTTTAACTTTCTAGCTTTTTCAGAGAGCTCTAGTTGGAGGTTGAGATCAAGCAGGTGAAGAATGGTCCACGTCTTGAGAGACCGGGCTGCTTACCCAGGTGTTTCATGCTGGAGTGGGCAGCTTGGTAAAGGAGTTACCTCTCTGTCACTGGAAGGAGTAACCTGAAGTTCTTCGTCATGTGAGCAACATCAAAAAGAATATTCTGTGTGTTTCTCATGGTCCTTTACAAGGCCACAGTGACCCAGTCCTCTGTGCAAGGCCTTCATCTGCATGATGACCCTATTATGTCTCTTGAGTGGAAATATTCAGGAAATTAGAAGGGTAGATGTCCCTTTGCATAAGCTTATGTTTGCAAAGAGACTTACCTTTTTTTGTTTTTTGTTTCTTAACTATAGCACATTCCTGTTGGGGATACACTAGCATTTTGAAATCTTTCACTGGTATCATTGTGCCTGGTCCATTCAGTCATTTTCTTTGCCTGCCAGCTTATGCATCAGGAAATGTTTAGCGATCAAAGCATATGCTTAAGTAGAACAAACTTTAGCTTTATATGATTTTCCATCAAAATAAGGTGGCAATTATATTACCTGGGCCTAGCTTACTCCCAAGAAAAGCTGAGCAGTACAATAAATTGTCAGAAGGAGGGAACACCTCTTTTATAAAAACTCTTTCTATTTCAGACATCACTGAAGTAAGTAAGGTTGTGTGGTTGGAGTGGGTGCCAGTCCCCCACCACTAATCACGGGTTCAGTAAGCACAATTGTATGGTTGAGATATATATAAAGATTATATTAAAGTCATTGAGAGCATGAGAGATAGAAGAGAGATTGGAATGGTGGAGTCAGACACAGTTCATGGTAGCATGCTCACCTCCTGGATGGCCATGATCTTACCAGCCAGATCCGTGCACAGCGTGGGCCAAGGTGAGGTGGGGCAGGGACCCAGCTGGATGCTCGATTACCTGGCAGGAGGTTGGAGGACCCGTTTATTGCTAACCAATGGTTATATCTACTTAGGGGGGCAGGAATACAGGTATCCACACATCACAGGAAGGAGCTGTACAATAGGCATACACATCATATGAAGGGAATGTACGATAGGGGTATACATGCGACAAGATGGGTGGACCCTAGATTCATGATGGCAGCCTAACTTTGGTCATCCTTGGGCGGGTTTGACTTCTCTGGGGTCTCCTACAAAGAAACAGACAACTACTATCCTTATCAGAAGGGAGTGGGCCCTACTTGTTGTGGGATAAACAGTGGTGACCGCTTGCTCTAGGTGGGTGATAACCGTTAGGGAGAATAACCCCTGATCTACTTCTGATGACCTTCAAGCAGCTAAGTTTGGCATATATTTGGGGGAGAAAACTTGGGAGACATCCTTGTTTCCCAAAATTCCCCCTTTTGTTTTATACATAAAATTCAAAAGAATCACAGTGGCTACATGGTTATTTTCTATACATTGAAAGCTGTCAAGGCAAAACTTCATGATCCCATTAATATAGCCAAAAATGCAGGCTTATAGCAAACATTTTGTATTGAGGCATGGAGGATAAAGTCCCCCTATGCCCATCTGCTATTGGAGGAAGGGATGAGAGGGGCTGGATGCCGCAGCGGGTAGAAAATGAGCAAATAGGAACATCTGCTTCTGCAGGGATATAGAATCAACCATGTGCTCACTTTAAGGCAGCACAGCTTTAAGGGGAGAAACAGTGGAACTGATAGCCTACCACAGGAAAATGTTCTTGGACTATATCTCCAACTACCAGAGTGGTGGCTTTCCTACCCTGAAACACTGGCTTTCCAGATTCCCTCTGTAGCAGTTAGGAAATAAGTCCCAGTCCTATTTCCCTTAATGCTAGTATCCCACAAGGTTGCTCATGGCAACACCAAGCATTATTTCACCTCCCCTGTGCAGCTTCAGAAGGGCTATCAGCCATTAACATCTTTACCTTAGGAGAACAATAAGCAAATACTGAATTGATCACTTTTGGTAACAATCAGTTGCATTATGAATTATTTCTGTATATATACTATTTATGAAGTAGTCCATTTTCCTGATAAACTAGAAAGAGGAGAACTTAGAATAAAACATTGTCTCTCTGAACCTGCAGTGGGTTGGGTTTGGATTTGGTTTACTGATCTCTTAAGGGCACAGTTGGCCAGTGCACAGCATATGCAGCCTCTACCTGTCTGCCAATGGAGGCTTGCATGTTGTTATGATGCTGAAAAGGTTTCAGCAGAGCTTCCAGCCTAAGATCAACTAGGAAGAAAGGCCCACTCAAAACAGGGGCCTATTGCCTGCTAAACGCACGTCAATGGTTACTATCACATGCATTAAATTTCAAGTCATTATTTCTTTAAATGATCTGAAAGTTCTTTCCTCTGTTGATGTTTTGTCTCCTTTATTTGGATCTGGACTAAGAATTGCTCTGGCCGGATTTCTCTTTGGGAGCCCTGGTACTGTAGTGGATTATAATTTGGGCTGCTGACTGCAAGAACAACAGTGCCAAACCGCCAGCTACTCTGAGGAAGACAGATGAGGCTTTCTACTCCCATAAAGAGCTGTAGTCTCGCTGCACTGTAGGCTTGTTATGAATTGGAATCGACTTGATGGCAGTGAGCGAGCTTTCTCTCTGGGTCTTTGCACAGTTCTGCTGCATGTTGTTTCAGCCCAGCCTCTTCAGAGCCAGACTCTGTTATTTGAAACCTGCCTGGCACAGAGAACACATGGAATGTGTCCTGGTGACATGACTCAGAGGCTGCTGACTCTTTCTAGCTGCCTTGTCCAGAGATTACAAGTCAAGCCAAGCATTGGAACACTGCAGAGGGAGCTATGCCATTAGCATCATTTTCAGTTCGCATTCAGAACACAGACAGAATAATTCCCCCAGACCTTATGAGCCCTGACCCTAGCCAAAGGGGAAGCTTATCCACACTGCAGTGCAGATTTTGGGCCAGTCTGAACTCTGGTTTACCAATGTTGGTCACCAATTTGCTTTTGTGTTCAAGCTAGGAGCTTGTGGGAGGTCAAGAGAAAGATACTTGAAGAGTATGTCTACTTCCTCCTTGGAAAAGGCCTTGTAACATTTGGGGGGAGCATATAGTTCTTATTTTTGAAGAGCCCATTCTTGAAAATGCCAAACACTTACAGTGAAGGCAATTTTCTAAAGTCAGCCAGTAGGAATGCGATCAGCCTCTCCTACAGAGTCTACATTGGATGTGCTTCCACTTCCCTTTGATCCATCGGCCACACTTTTGTTATAATGACAAGAGTTGGTGTTTAGTGAGTGCTCCTGGTATTCAAGACGGTAGAGCAAGTGGTTTGCCAATATTGTCTCATTTAATCCCCAGCAACTGGAAGTGCTAGGGTTGTCTTATATTGATTAAGGTAATGCTTGCAGCTGTAACAGATAAACCCCAACTCTCAGACTCAGCACAAAAGTTGTTTAGTTTTTGTTCATGAGGAAATCCATCTGGCTGTTCCTACTTGGGTGGCCAGGAGTGATGCAGGGACCATCTCCAACATGTGCCCCCCAAGATTGCCCTGGGATTCCTGTCTATCCTACCTTTCAGAGAACCTTGGAGGTCAAGGGTGGGAGGTTTTATGGGTCTGATCTGCTTGTGGCATCTGTCACTTAGCTCACAGAGTTGCATCTAACCACAGGGAGGCTGAGAAATTTTACCCAGTTATCTCCCCACAAAGAAGAACAGTTTGAAGATCTAATTGGCTAGTCTTTGTCACAATCTCCTCTTTGGAGTTGAGGAAAGTGGAAGCTTGAGTGACTAAATTATTGTGTAAGGTAGAGCCAGGGTCAAAACCTAGGTCCATCTACTCCGACATTGAGCTTCTTTGCCTAGAACTTGGTGCTAGGCAAGACTAATTAGAGTGTGAGCCTGCTCAGGGATTCTGACTAAGGCATCACCTGTCTGCCATTGCCCCCAATTTGGGGCATCCTTAAGTACTTCCGAGGAGCCCTGGTGGCATAGTGGTTTTGCATTGGGCTATTAACTACAAGGCCAACAGTTCAAAACCACCAGCCAGCTGTGTGTGAGAAAGATGAAGCTCTACTCCTGTAAAGAGTTAGTCTCAAAATTAAGAGCAATTCTATCCTGTCCTGTAGGGGCGCTGTGAGTCAGAATTGACTTGATGGCAGTGAGTTCGGGGTGGGGTTTAAGCAATTCTTGGTTGGTTCTCATCTTTCCTTTGTGATACCAAACTGGTTTCTTCTTTATGTTTATAATTTATTTTCTTTAAAAAATATATTTTAATGGTTACACCCTCAAACAAGCTGATTTTGAAGGCTAAAGGGAGGTCCCAGGAGAAGTGGGGTTTGAAAAATAAATGAATAAAATATTTTAATTTTTGGAATGTAAACACCATCCAAGTTGTAATTATTGATTGTGAAACTAACTTCTGGCCTCTGATTTAGAGGACATTTGGCAAAATAATCCTAGTAGATAAAAATAATAGGAAACAGATTGTGGGCAAAGGAGTGGAGAGAACATGCCATATAGGGAGGAAAAAGCAAACTTTCCCCCCTCAATTTCACCTAGAAGTCAGTCATGAATATTAGTTTACCTTGTTATGCATTTAGCTTTTTCAAATCTGTGTTCAAATCTGCATCACAATCAGCAAGTGAGGGCTTTTTTTTTTTTTTTTTTAAGTGAAATGGTATTACTTTTGAGCAGTATAGAAACTGAAAAGGAAAAAAAAAAACCCAAAACACAAAATAGATCTATGGGATTTTTAGGTCAGGTTCTAAAGTACAGCTAATCAATAGATCAGAGGTTCTCACTTCATCCTTACCTGGGGAGTGCAAAATGGTTTAAAAGTAACTACCCCGTTGTCTAAACCAAACTCCCCCCTCCTAGATTCCACCTAGAAGTCAAACTAGGGAGATCAGGAGGTGTAACAGTTATGTGTGGGGCTGTTCAGCAGAGGGTCAGCAGTTCAAAACAACCAGTCTCTCTGGGGGAGAAGGATGAGGCTTGCTAATCCCCAGAGTTCATCTTGGAAACTCCTTGGGGCAGTTCTATGCCGTCCTACAGGGCCCCTATGAGTCAGAATCCACTCAATGGCAGCGAGTGTGCAGATTTTTGGAACCAGTTGCTTCCAGCTCAGGGCTTCCCATTTGAAGTAACTGCATTCCCTGGGGGTTCAAGAACCGTAATCTTTTGTAACTCAATTGCCGGATCTTCCTTGAGAGCAAATGACAGATCCAGGTTGAGATCTCGCATCATGTGAGTTTAGAAACCAGCCTGTGGGAAGCACGGGAGGTACAAATGACAATTTTTAATGAGTGAGGAGCTTCTTGAGAAAGAGGGAGGATGAAAGGGAAACACGGACTCAATGTTGGCCTTCTTTCTGTTGAGCCCTGAGTGGCCCTTGGTGACCAGACATAACTGACGTTAGAGGATAGCAAGGCTGTTTAAAGAATGTCCTGTCATAGCAGCAGTGGCGGCAGCAGCAGCGACACTGCCTTTGACGCAGCATGTCCTAAGCAGCTGAAGCTTATGTGATGAAACCTGTGAGAGCCAGAGCTCAACACGGAGGGAGGGGGAAAAACAATTTGCTGATGCCAAGGGCTCAAGTAGAAGGCAAATGTTTTGAGAACGATGAGGGCAACAAAGGTACAAATGTGCTTGACACAATGGATGGATGTATGGATTGTGATAAGAGTTGTACGAGCCCCTAATAAAATGATTAAAAAAAAAAAAGGCTTTCTTTTTCTGGGCCTTGCAAGCTTGTAGTCCTGGATAGGATGCTTCATATTGCTCTCTGGTCAGGATCCTTCCTCATGTTAGTGCTGAGTTTTCTATCGCTGACTGGGTTCCAAGTGACAGAGATTCCAGTTCTCACTGTAATGTCTAAAAACCTGCCAGTTTATCTGACGGTAGATTCTTTTACAGATGGCCCCAAATAGCTCAAAGCCATCAAAATGAAGGCTGAAAAACCTACCTACCTCTAGAAATGTCTTATACTGGAATCCTGGTTTTGTGTGCATACTTTAACACAATTGTCAACAAGTAACTTGAGTTTATTGAAAAATATTTTCATTTTCAGCTTTTCTCTGGACGTCATTTCCCTTGTTTGCTGCCATAGCTCGTGGCAATTCCACGTGTGTAGAGAACTGCTCCACAGGGTTCTCCAGGGTTCCAAAAGGTGCTCACCTTTGGGAAGCAGGTTTGCGGGCTTCTCTTGAGAAGTAGGTGAAGATGAGCATGAGCCATCGGTCTTTTAGCTTGGAGTTGAGCGACACAAATTACACAAAGTACTCCTGCACAGCTTCCTGCCTATCTTTTTGTAGCAGGAAAGAAATGAACATGGGCACCCGGCTTGGAGATCATAAAGTTAAGTATGATGCATTCATGCTTTGGTATCAGGAGGTGCCTGGACCCCTCTCCTCTCCTTTGAAACTCTGATAATGCATTCATGTGGAACAGGTGGAGGAAAGGTAGTAGATAAAACACAGAACCTGCCCCAGACATAAACACTCCTCCAGGTCCAGAAGGGCCCACTGATGCTGTGCAGCTGTGAAATGGGAACGAGATCATGAGATGGGATGCAGCCAGGACACAAGCTCATTGAGAGGCTGTGGGGAATGTGGATAATGCTAGCCTCAGAGAGGGGCCTTTGGCTTGGTGCAGCAAGGAAGGAAGCAACAGGAGGGGCTGCATGCCATTCTAGGGAGCCCAAGTGTGGTTGGTTGGTTGGTGGGGAGTGAATAGGATCTAGCTTGTGTTTCACTTGATAGTATTTTACTTGCTGCACTTATAGTATAGAAGCCATGGTGGTTTAGTGGTTACTTGTTGGGCTGTGAGCTGTGTGGCCACCAGTTTGAAACCACCAGCAGCTCCTTAGAGAAAGACTGGGCTTTCTGTTTTCTTAAAGAGTTAGAGTCTTGGAATTCTCAGACTCCACAGAGGGTCACTGTAAATCAGCGTGGGCACAATGGCATGAGTTTGGTTTTGGTTTATGTATATAGTAGATTGGCCTTATGGGATTCATATTCATGATAATTTTCCTTTCTCTCAGCTGTTTCTTTTATTTTTTGAGGGGGTGTGATTCACGATGTGGTGGCTAGAGCTAGAACATACCTTAAAGCTTAAATGGAATTATTAATGTTTTCTCCATTACTAAACAAAAAATCTAAACAGGAGTCTGAAAACAACCAGATTTGTTTTCCTTTAAACAACCTGATAGAAAGTATTTTAGCTTCTGGTGTTTAGAAGGAAAAACTGACGGTATTACGTAGGAGGAAATAAATCCAGATTCACTCTACCAAAAATAATTGGTTCGTTCATCATTTTAGGAAGTAGTATCTGATCAAGAACTAACGTACATGTGTTAGACAGGGTTCTCTAGAGAAACAAAAGCAGGACACTTATGATATCTACATGTATATACAACACGAAGGAGTATAACAGCTAATTAGTCCGCACAGCAGTACAGAGGGCTCAGCTCAACCCGCTGATTCAATCTGTACATGGAGAAAATGGTCCGAGAGGTTGTGTTATATGAAGAGGAACATGGGATCAGGATTAGAGGAAGATTCCTTACCCACCTGGGATATACAGGTGACACATTCTCGTGTCTGCAAATGAGGAGGAATCGAAGCATTTTTTGATGAACATAAAAGACTATGCCCTCTCGTACAGATTGCATCACAGTACGAAGAAAACTACAATCCTCACAATTGGCTCAATAAACAGCATGGGGGAAAATAATGAAGTTGTCAACCATCATGATTTTACTTGGATAGACAATGAACACCCATAGCAGCCGCAGTCATGAAATCAGAGGACAACTGTTGCCCTGGGGAAAAACAATTCAGTAAATTCCTCGAATTCTCACCAGTATGGATAAACCAACTCCAGCAAACTACTGGAAATTATATTCCAAGTCTTCTCCTTTAAAAAAGCAATATTCTATTGGGTTTTGAGCAAAAGTTTAAACAGAAACTGAAGTCCCCTTTGGCAATAGCCACACAAGTCGACCACTGGTAACAGTCACATTTCTCATAGTTGTCAATATTTCCATTCATTGTGATCTGGCTGCTACTTTTTAGTACTCTGTTTTTCCTACGCCCTGCATTTTCTCACCTTTGCTTTGAATTAGATATTGACCTTTTGGACTTCCAGGCTTTTTTTTTAGTAGGACGCTGATCGATCTAAAAGGCAGTAGCACCCTCCGTTTTGTGTGTCACTCTGTGCTTCTGTTAGAAGGGGATCTCCAGACGGTTTGGGTTCAGTCTTGAAATTGTGTCTCAGGGCAACAGTCTCAAGGAGTCCTCTCATATCCATCTCACCATCGTAAGGAAACTGAGTTCTGCATTTCACCCCCATTCTAACAAGGATCATCTTAAAAAAAAGGTTTATTGATATAAAATTCATATACCATACACTTCCACAGTTAAGTCACTTTAAAAAATGTTCACCATCACAATCTGTTCTAGTGCTCCCTCCCCCCTCCAGGATTCATGATTTGCTATCCAATTTTCCTCACCCTCCCATCTTGCTCCCATTTTCGACACACCATCGCAGCAGTTACTGTCTCTGTGCATCCACTCCTTGTGTGCTTCAAAAACTGGGAAACCCGACAGAAACAAGAAAAAAATCAAAGCACATCAAAAGGAACAAATAATAAAAAATAAAGAGTAAGACAGAAAAGACTACCAGCAATATTAAAAATATATATTTTTAATTCATGATAAAAAAAGAAATCAGAGAGGAAATTTCCATCATAGAACAAGTGAGAACTATTTAAATCTAGAGGAAATTCAGGGTTCCGTCAAGAGGGAGGTCAGCTGACCAAGTATCATCTGATACTGTGGTTCTATCCACCGCAATCAAGTTTACAGTCATCTCTGTCTGATAGCCTGTAGCCAGAAGGGATTGGCCAGAGGCTTAATCTGATTAGACACTCTGCAGATGGAGTTTGGATCACATTGTCCTTTGTAGCCTTCTGCAAATCGAGTGTTCACCATTTAAGCTCTGACACATTTCCCTTCATCATATTTGGATTGTTATCATCATCTTTGGATCACACAGGCTGGTGTGCGTCTTCCATGTGGATTTAGTTGACGCCCCACTTAGATGGCTGCTTGTTTGAATCCAAGCCTTTAAGACCCCAGACATTATTTTAATTGATAGCTGGGCTCCACCTGCTTTCTTTACCACACTTTGCTGTAGCTCCCTTATCTTTATGAAGGCGAGTATTGAGCAGGGCCATGTTATAAGAACTAACTGTTCTTGAATTGGGGCTGGAATTAAGTGGATGCCCAGAATCCATCTGCATATCCGTGGGATATGAATAGCTCTGGCTGATTTTAGAAGTCATGTGACAGGATCATCTCTTGTCTCCCCCGGTCAGATTGGTCAGTGGTGGTAGCTGACAAGTTCTTTATAGACCTTCAATTCTTGATGTGAGGGGGAGTGTGGGCACACAGGGAAGCAAGATATAGAAGGGGCCATATTTGGAGACTACTTACCTAAAAAATAAAGCACTTTTGGTATCCACGGCAATGTCGTGAAGTGCAAGACTTTTTTCTGTAAATGGTTTTGTTCTTGGACGATTACAATTATACACAGGGGTGTCGGTGTACAATTTATGTGTTAGGAGTCAGCACAGAATGACTTGAATCTGAGGGGCTGATAATCACATGTAGTAGATTTCTTCATGAGATAGCTGAAGTGCTCATAGACACAAAAATACAAATATTGTACCTTTCTGCCATAAAATAAAAAGGAGATCCTTTATTTATGATTCACAGTTTTCTTGATTGGTTTCCTGTGCTTTGGATGATGGTGTATTTTTGACATTTACTAATTTTCACTCCGATTAAGAGTTGATAATACCACCCTGCTGCTAAAGAGAACAGGTTATGTCCAAAGCAGGGGCCAACACTGAACACGTTGTCTTTGAGCTCTTCCTGTTTGAACACAGAACCCCACAGCTGCTCCGGTGCCCTCAGGGTCATTGCCAGAGACCCACGCCCTCTTGGAAGATGTTTCTGCTCTTGGGCTAGGACTGCTCTCTCCTGTAGGCCTCCTAGATCCTGGAGTGTTACTTCCCAATCTCCTGAACTTGCACCATCATGCACTACAATAGGGCCTTCTGAAAACACGCTTTGGACCACATCATAGTCTTCTCTCTTTCCTCATCCCCATCTTTCCTGTCCGTAGTGGGCTGTGCAGTTTTTCCCTGTCCAAGGTCTACATGCCCCTTTTCTGCATGTTCCTGTGCTCCTGTAAGAAACATTGCTCTCTCCTCTTGCCTGAGTATTATCATCTCACTTCCCTGTAACTTCACAATGCATCTGCAATCAGAGAAACCAACTAAAAGTCTTTCCATATGCGATCAAAATGCCAAAAGCTCTCCACTTAGTGGGGTGTATCTGGTACCTTTCCAGCTTATTTGGTGATTGATGTTTACGATTACCATTGAGGAAATGGGCATATTGTCGTGTGTAAGATTATCTTATTATAAATTCGTACAATGCTGTATCATATATAAATAACAATTGCACATTGTGGACCTTTGAGTTAACTGGCATGCAAACTTATTATACTGAAACCCTCCAGTCAGAGGAGGCAGGCAAGCCCTCAAGTCAGAAATTGTGTATCAATGTAGAGCGTTCTGGTAAATATGCTCCACAGCGTTGGGAGATTCCAGCACGTCTCTTGTAATGGCCCTTGATAGATGTTGATATTAGAAACACTGGAGTCCCTGGGTGGTACCCTCAGTTCACCTGACCAAAGGTTAGTGGTTCAAGTCCACTCAATGCTCCTTGAAAGAAAGGCTTGAAACATCAGACATGGAAAAGCCTACGGACAGAGTTTTACTCTGACCCACCCGGGATCCTCATGTATTGGAATGGACTTGAAGAAAAGTATTTTTTTGCTTATATGGGAAGCTAATAGGTAGACATTGGTGTTAGCCATTTTAATCATCACATAGGCTGACAAAGAAAGCTTATTAAGTGAGTTTATTCTCAACTTTGGCACTGCTGAGGGAATTAGGAACTAGCATTTCACAAAAATATATGTGACAATTTTCTTCTTAGCCCAGTATCTAATTCTCATCAGCATCTCTCTCTTTATGAGGAAGGAAGCCCTCAGGACATACTGATATGCTGAGATGACTGCTCCTTCACTCTGTAAATACATTTTTAAAGTGTGCTGTAATGTCATTTTGATGGTTTAATTTCTGGAAAGATTTGGCTAATTACATTTTTAGGAATGTATTCAGACCAGTTTGAGCTGCCTGGTGTTACTTTTAATAGCAGCTGTTGTTTACCTTTTCTCTCCTTTATTTTCTGTCTTTCCTGCCTTCATAGTTATTTTGTTGATTTGGGGTCTCGACCTTGGTTTAAATTAGTTTGTCTGTAACATGCCCGTGAAGATGATGCAATATTTTAATAGTTAATTACTACACTGTATCATCTTGTCATAAAAAAAAAGCAGGCTGTGAAATTAGAGAAAACTTGTTCCCTTTTCTTGTGACAGAAGAAATCTCTATAAAAGAATGTAGGCAAGTGCAGTGAGATTAGGGTGCCCCTTTCCAGTCCGTGTAGGTAAATGCTAGATTGGTTCCCTAAGTAACGAGGACTCTTTTTAGTTCACACTGAAAAGAAATGATACATTTATACCACATCGCCAGTGGCAACTCAGAGAAATAGGAAGATTCAAACAAAGGCATAATTTAGGAGAGTTACTTTCTAGAATGGATTCTGTTTTGTTGTTCCTTAGTCTGGAGTGAGTGCCAGGGGTGCCCCTGTGGGGGCTTGGAGGAGGGTGGATGCTCACAGACCAGTGGTGTCTCCTAGTGGTGGACAAGGAAGACAGATACATGGTTGCAACTAGGATTTGGTAATGAATTATTGTCTTCTGTCATCCTTTCAATAAAAGAAGACAGTAATAAACTTTGGAAGCCATACATTTGTTTCTATTTTCTCATGGACTTCTGAAAAACACCGTTTGAGATGAGTCCACAATTGTTGACACGTGAACCTTCAAGAGCTCTTCTAGAAAGAGTAGTTCACGACACTAGGTTTTGGTGGTGATATTGCGCCTCCTTAAATCTTTCAGTAGCGTGCTTTTCACGACATCATTACCAACACCAAGCCAGGCATATCTGTGGATGACCTTTTCATTCTCACCTTTGCTACTGACTGACTTCCTTCTATCCCCAAACCAAAATGAGGCTGTTACTTTGCACCTGCCTTCCCACAAGGCCCAGATAATGAGACTCCCAACCTCCACTGTAGTCATTATTGCCACCAGTTTACCCTACAGCCCACCAGACTGGCTTAGACCCAGAGTCCTAGGGACACCAAGGTTGGGGCAAAGGCATCAGCAAACGTTATTAACATAGCCTTTTGTCATCACACATTTACTGAATAGCTACTAGGTGCTCCAAATATAGACTAAATATTGCTAAATGTTTGAGTCATTGGAACTTCTAATTGGCTTTAATGGGCCAATACAGGATACCATGAAAGCCCAGAGCTTGATTTGAGGCAGGGAGCAAGATTGGGATATGGCATGGAAACTAAACAGTGGAGGACATGTATAAGGAACTGGCTTGGTAAATGAGATGTGGGGGGGTGTGGGTGTGGGGGGTGGGGGAGAAAGGGGGAAGGGATTGGAGGGCATGGTCTATAGAATGGGGTAAGGTGAAAGAAGATTCCAGGCAACAAGAAGAAATCTGCTCAGGTGGAAGGCAAGTGACAGCATAGACACGGATTCCAAGTTAAAAGCCCCACTGAAACAGCCTTACCCAAGTTGGTGGGTTCATTCTGGATTCATCCCTGGGCAACCTCATGGGGAGACTTGTACTTGTGCGGGTGGGAGAATAATAAGCATTGTAAGTCCATCTGTGACAGGTGGGTACTCAGTTTGGAGGTGGCAACAGAGACAAGTCTGCTTGCCTTTGGTAGTAAGGAGAATGTGGATCCAGTTTATTAACAAAGTATTGAAACTGATTTCAATTTGACCCATCAGGGATAGGAATGGACTTTGTCTGCTACTTTTGAGTAAACGAATATCTTAGTTTCTTAAAGTTGCTGTAACAAAAGGCCACGATGTGTGTGGCTTTAAGAAGAAGAAATGGCTACATGATGACCCACCCCAACTTGAACCTTCTCACTGATTCCTTGATGGTACTGCGATCTGATGTTCCGTGAACACCAGCCTTTAAGGCGAAATCTGGATGTGTGTCTAAACCATGAATCTTTTGTTTTGCAGACAATGAAAGGGAATAAGATTTAAGCCTGAATAATTTAAGTAACTCTCCATAAATCAAAACAACCAGAAAATAACGGGCAGTAATGTAATTGCTCTGCAGGTTGGTGGCTATGAGTCCATGCCAGGCTGCTGACTGTCCTGGTTCCTTCGAAGAACTCGGACAGAGAAACAGCTAGGTGCATCTCCCATCTTCATTGGGCTCCTGGCAGTCCTTGGCATTCCTTGGAAGAGAGCCAGGTGGGAAAGGCTGGCTCTGGAGGGTCAAGGGAAAGGCAATCCACAGAGAGATACTCAATCCGGGGGCTACACTGGTGCACCAAAATAATGCCCAGACCATCCTACAGAGGTGTATGAGATCCTGACACAAAATTTTCAAAAGAAGTCGGTAGAATCTGTCTACACTGCTTTTAAGCCTCTCTCCATCTTTGAGGGAAAAACAGATGGAAGATTCAAAGTAGAAATGAAGGTTAAGTTTTAATAAATGGGTGTATCCAATGCTGAGTATCCAATGCTGTTGAGTGGATTCCAACTCGTAGTGATCCTGTATGAACTACCTCATTGGGGTTTATTCTTTTCCTCCGGGGTGGGGGAACGCAGAGGAGCCCCATGGGCAACTGTAAGGTCACTAGTTAGAAACCACCAACTGCTCTGTGGGAGAGAGATGCCTTGTTCTTCTGAAAGATTTACAGCTTCTGAAACCCACAGGGGCAGTTCTACTCTGCCCCCTAGGGGCGCTATGAGTTGGAATTCATTCCATGGCTGTGGGTTTGGCCTCCTGCAGTCTCCTTATGCTATACTCCCTACTTGGCCCTTCTACTTTAGCATCTTTTGGAGCCCCTCTTTGCCCCTGCTTTTGAGTTAGCCCATGATCTCCTGCAAATGTCCCATAGGATTTTCAAGGCTACAATGTCCAGGGAAGCAGACTACTACAACTTTCTTCCATAGGACCTCTAGTAGGTTTGAACCACCAACCTCAGCCAAGCATTCCCCAAGGTGACATTGGGCTCCTGCACTAGGAGTAGGGGAGTATGCCACTCCCCACTTCCAGCCTGAGCAGAGGGTTTTACGAAGGACTGTTGAAATTCACCTAAGTCCCTTCAGGTTGGGGTCAGGGGCAAATTAAGCACGTGCCTCCCCGCTCCTTGGGAAAGCTAAGCCTGAGAGAAGTGCTGACTGGCTGCGTGGCCAGTGGACATAGAGTCCGTGGCCACACTGAGAAATTTCACCCAGAGAAAACTCAGAGTACTGGATGCAGAAATATTGACAACAGGGTCAGATGTGGGCCATGTGTGAGAGAGTCGGGGTGAATTTTTCTTAGCTCCAGTTCAAAAGGACTGACTGGAAGTGAAAACAAAATCGATCTAGAGGCCAAGCCAGCTGCCGGAGTGTCAGGAAAGTGAGGCCAGATATGCAGTTCAGCTGTCGCGTAGCCCAAAGTAGGTAGAAGCTGGTTAGCTCCCACAGGCCCCCAGCAGCCCAGGAGAGGACTTTTCAGTGGACATGCTGGTGAGCGAGCAGCAGCGGTAGTTCCGTGGCAGAATTCTTGCCTTGCACGTGAGAGACGTGGGTTTGATTTCCACTGAATATGCGGCTTGAGCAACCACCATCCATCCACAACAGAGATGTGTGTGTTCGCGTGACACCACACAGCTTTCAGGGGGGCTTGCAGATGAAGACGTACGAGAACGAGAAAGACTAGCTATCTACTTCTGAAAACCAGACCAGGAAAACACCATGGGGCACATCGGTTTGCTCCAGGAGGAGGGCACAGGCCTGGGCAGAGTGTCATTCCATTGTGCACAGGGACACCGTGAGTCAGGGGCACACAATGGCACACATCAACAAAACACCAGGGAAGAGCAGAGAACGCTAATGTTACAGATTCCAGAGCCTAACAGTCTAGTACTAATTCTCCGATTCATCTTAATCTCGTCATTGTACTTGCGCCCTACCGGGAGACAATAAA
>NW_022103919.1:16973751-16982253 GCF_000313985.2 Echinops telfairi | reverse complement strand
TACCTTACAAATCTGGCTAGACCAGAGCATGTGCATGGGTACAGATAAGAGCTGGAAACACAGGGAATCCAGGACAGATAAACCTCTCAGGACCAATCATGAGAGTAGCAATGCCAGGAGGGTTAGGGTAAGGGGGGGGAGAAAGGGGGAACTGATCACAATGATATGCATATAACCCACCTCCTGGAGGACAGACTAAAGAAAAGTGGGTGAAGGGAGACATTGGTCAGTGTAAGACATGGAGAAAAATTATAAATTATCAAGGGTTCATGAGGGGGGAAGGGGAGGAAATGAGCTGATACCAAGGGCTCAAATAGAGAGAAAATGTTTTGAGAATGATGATGGCAACACATGTACAAATGTGCTTGACACAATGGGTGTATGTATGGCTTGTGATAAGAGCTGTGTGAGCACCCAATAAAATGATTTTTTTAAAAATCAGGTCCACAAAATGATCCTCAAAGTGCTTGTTCTGACCGGTCGCTGTTGGGTCAGTTCCTACGAATGGCAACCTCCCTTGTGTCAGAGGAAAAGTGTTGCTCTCAGGGTGGACTTAAACTGCTTACCTTTCAGTAAGCAGCTGAGCACATCAGCCATGGACCCCACCCAGGGACTCTGTACTTGAAGGAATCCATATGTGGTCTGTGGGGAGAAAGAGCAACAACTTGTGCTCCAAGAGCAGAAAGATGGGCCTGTCCCTTGTCCCCTTCCCTACATATTTCGTACAATTATTTTTCTTCACATTATTCTTGATTTAATTGATACAGAATCTGTTGGGAGTTGAAAGGAGAAAGGAGGGAGGGAAGGAGCAATCTGTGTGAGTTGCTGATGTGTTTACTCACCCAGGGCATCCCTGTGCCTACAGTCTTTTCATGGCGGGACCCCAACATGAAGTGGCTTGACGCTGTACCATACTTTACACACCACCCAGGATATGAACCACGGCTTTTCCCAGGACCAAGTTTTGTAGCACATTTAAACTGGAGAGAAAAAGAAGAAAAAGCTATCTTCTTTGAAAGAGCAGACTGTTGGAACTTTCTGATCATTCGTACACTTATTTATTTATTTTTGCAGGTCATTTTCAGCTCTGTGACACTTTCTCTTCAGTATTTAATTAAGATTTATTTGAAAGTTTGAACTTTTTGATTTCGGCAACTCTTGTTTAATTTTTAGTTTCTGGTATTTGTAAACTTTCCTCCCGTTTTAGATTCGTATGTGTGCTGGGCACTAAGATGGTACACGGATTTGTTTTTGTTGTTACAGAAGCAAGTAAACATGTTAGCATTTCATCTTCCAGCAGTGGAGTGGGAAACAAAATTCTAAGCAACTTACAATGCTGTTCAGAGAGATTTCTCCGCTGCCTGTTGTGAGAAGTTAGGGTATGTAAAATAAATGATGTATGGAGCTGTAGGAAGGCGCCTCTTCCAGACTACCTTATGTCTAAGGAACATTAAACAGAGGGTTCTCGTTTAGCAAATAAATAACCATTCATTTCAATGGCTGCCTAGTCTGGACTTTCGTGCATATTTTTGCAAAGATAAGGAGAGGCCATTAGGGATTTAATATAAAATAAATCGCCAAGGGGTCTTCTTGTAGTCCTTGTCTTTCTGCCACATGGTGTGTTACTAATGTGCATAAATGGGCTTAAATGAATTTGTTATCTGTACTACATTTGCAGTATGTATATATTTATATATTATTTTTTAATTGTGTTTAAAAATAAAGCATTAAATACCTCATTTTGGGGAGCTGGAAACGTGGAATACGTAAATCAATCAGTTTCAATTAGCATTAAAAATGTCAGTATATTTAGATTTGCCCTTGGGTGTATTTACCCCACAGAGTTTAATATATTTTAGTTTTGTGATCTTTGAGGTAGCAGTATGGCTAATTTGTCACCTTAGAAGAAAAGAATGTTGCAATCCGAGCTCGATTAATGAGATCATGTTTATGCACCACTGAAAGCGGGTCCGTGCCTTGGTTGTTCTCTATGCCCTAGGTCAGATTTGAACATTGTCGGCAAGCGGCATTGATGGCCCGAACAGGGAGCAAGGAGCTTTGCTGTTTTGCTTTCCTTTTGAATCACTCTTGCTGTTTTCACGGTTACAGAAAGAGAGTGGCAGGGCATGTTCTGCATCGTTTAAAACTATTTGGCAGTTTCTAGCTTGCAGGCCCTGGTGGGGTGGTGGGTTGCATGCTCACCTCAAGTTCAGCTGTTTGAACCCACCAGATGCTCTATGGGAAAGTGATGGGGCTCTCCGTTCCTAGAAAGATCTGTAGCTTTGGATGCTCAAGGGAAACAGTTGTGCTCTGTACTATTGGCATACCTACGAGTTGCAATCAACTCCATGGCAGTGGGTTGGATTTGGTTTGGGGCTTATCACTGCATCTATTAGGTAGCTGTCATGCAAGTTTATCTTTCAAATTTTATGTTCTTGTGACATCATAGAAATGATATAGCCTGGTGAGGTTTAAAATATTGGTACATATTTCTTAAGATCAGATTTCAAAATGATTTGAAATAGTCTTGATAACATTTTAACGTACAGCTGCTCATCTTAAAAGAAAAGCTTTGATGTCTGCTCACTAGAAACCATTTTTGGTTAAAGAAATCAGGTACGAATTGATGTGTGTATGGATTGGGATAACAGTTGTATGAGCCCCTAATAAAATGTTAAAAAAAAAAAAAAAGAAATCAGGTACGTAGAGATGCCAGTTAATTTGTAACTTTCCATTAACAATCTGCTACAGGCTGCTGAATTGCTACATTTTCTATAATGTATCTTATTCCAAACACAGACTATGGCATACATTTGTTCTCTCGATTTGTTTTCTCTCTTAATCCATGTTATTTGATTTTCAAAGGGAGTGGAAAAACTTTCTAAATACATGTTTCCTTTTGAACAGGCTTGGTGCAATGCTGTCAGGCGTAGCAGTCAGGTGTAGCAGTGTCACTCAATTAAAATGTTTATTAGATAACTATTAGACCTTGGTTAGTAGCTTTCACTTGTATTTGTTTTTGCACACAAATGAAAACCCTGTTATGTAATCTAATACCGGGAGAAAGGTAGTTGGTGAGCTTGGGTGAGTAACCTTTACATTTGGCTGTAAAGAAAACTGCCTATTTTGACTTCTCTAAATTTGATCAATTTATCATTCAGGGGCTGTTGTTTTTCCTTTTTTTTTTCTTCTCTGCTTTGCAGGGGATGCTTATGAGGTGTGAGCTTTATCAGCAGGTGGTGTTTTTTGGAAAATGCTAAGTGTAAAATGTGTTCTGTGATTTATTCACATTCTATGCAGTGCTTGTTTCCACTCGTTGGTGGTATATGCGCCCAAGCTACCCCTGGCAAGTCATTTTACACAGGGAAAATTTGCCCTCGGTTCACCACCAGCCCCAGTGAACTGAGGACTGATGCAGGACGGGCAGGTTTGCTGTGTTGGACATGGTGCCCTGAGCTGGGACCATCTCAACAGTAGCTGTCAACCCTCTCTATTGACAAAAGAGGTAGATTTTCCCTATCTGAATTTTAGTAATATTTTTCTACATGGTCCAAAATAAGCAACTTCAGTCAAATTTCAAATGAAAGCAAACCATCAAAATTAGAATGATCAACTGTTCAAAAATTGCTTGGCAGTTAATCATAGAATTCTGGGAAGAAATGAAAACATTCATTGGCATCAACTAAACACAACAGCTAATTTCACACAAGTTTAACCATATACAGGTTAGCCATCTACTCTCAAGATACAGAATGCCACTGGGGATGGCACTTACAGGTGAAACAAAAGAGTTGGAAAATTAGTGAGTATTTAAATATTTAAATAATATGATCATAATGACAGTGATAAAGAGTCTCAGTTATCTTTTTGCTTTGCTATTTCCAAAGAAATGAACAATCATGTCTCTTATGAAAAAAAGAGATTTTACTATTTAAATCTTCGATCTGTTTGTCATTGCTGGTACACATGGCAGATGAGCTTTGATCACATGGGGCACAAGCACATGGGCACCTGAGCTGTTGGTCTCACCACTTTTGAGTTCACTGAACCCTTTCTCGTGCGAAAACTATTTTTCTGCATGCCACATTTGAATACAATAAATTTTACATGCTAAGTAAGTCAGGATTGATTGCCACACACTAGCTACTAAGCAAAACCGTTTTATGGTGTCTACGAAAGCATCCAGTTATCACACAACTCACTTGTTTGCCTTTGTAGTTGGAGCAGACCTCGGCCTGGCTTTGGAAACTCCTGGGTCAAAATTCAGCATGCTGTAGCACAACACCTTTGACATTTGACATTTGACATTTTCCGCAGAACAAATTATACCCCCATCTTAGTTATCTAGGAGTCCTGGTGGTATTGTGGGCTACACATTGGGTGCCCAACAGCAAGGTTGGCAGTTTGAATTCATCAGCTGCTTCTCTGGAGAAAGAGGAGGTTGTCTACTCCCCTTAGGATTCACAGGCTTGACAGCTCTGTGAAGGAGCTTCATTCTGTCCGTGTGCATCTCTGAAAGGACTGGATGGCAGTGGGGTTGTGCTTTTGAGTCTTACAGATCTAGCGCTGCTATAAAAGACATGGCGCACTTGGACAGTTTAATAAGCAGATATTATTTTCTCACAGTTTAGGAGATAGAATTCCAAGTTCAAGGTATCAGCTCTAGGAGAGGGACCTGTTCCTGGATGACCTTCATGAGACTTCGCATCTCGCTTACCCACTTCTGCTTCTTCACATGCTTGTGTAAACTCTTCTGTGTCTCAAAACAGATGGATGTAAGAACCACCCTACACTAAGCTTGTCTCATTGACGTAACAAAGAAAGCCCCTTCCCGCATGGGAACATAACCACAACGATAAGAGTTAAGGTTTGCAATATACATATTTTTGAGGCTACAGTTGACCCATCACATCCCCCGTACATGAGTATCATATCCTATCTTTTAATATTCCATTAAGGCACTGCAGTAACAGTTTGCATGCTCAATTAATTGGAAATTTGGCAACCTCCCAAGAATGGCTCCCAGCACATTCGGTAAAAATCACTAATCTTAAGTTTTTATACCCCGGGCCTGGATGTGAACTGCCCCGCCCTGGTGGCCTAGACTAGAGGCCTCCCTCAAGAAGTCCTTTGGCCATGCGAACAGCCAGAAGGGTGCCTTTCAGATCTTACCAGTTCCAAAATGCAAGGGTGGGAAAGTTGAACTCTTAAGTGGATTTGCACCCACTTAGCCCAGTTGTTACCAAAATAAATTCTCATTGCGGATTATGAGATTTGAGAATCTTCTTTTGAGATTCTCTGACCAGTAGGGAGAAAATGGGAAGCTGGCAGCTTGCTGTGGTTATTTGAGGGAGAGGGCTGTAGGATGCTTAATACTTTTGCCTTTTTCTACCTGGTAAGCACTTCCATGGTGGGTTTACAACCCCCAAGGTATTACAGAGATGCTCATAAAGTTCAGGCCATTGTGTAGAACAGACTCTCGTTCTGAGATGCTGAGTGGAATCTATAAAAAACAAACAAGGTACAAGAGGCCAGAGGAAAAAGTGAGCTGTAATCAAACAAGAAAACTAAGCTCACTGCCATTGAAGCGATGCTGACTTATCGTGACCCTGTAGAACAGGGTAAAGCTGCTCTGGTGGGCTTCCGAGAAAGAACTCTGTACGGGAGTAGAAAGTCCCATCTTGCTCCCTTGGAGCGGCTGTGGTTTGAAAGGGCTGACCTTGTAGAGTACAGTCCAACATATAGCCATTACACCAGCAGAGTTTCCAATTAAACAGGAAGGGGTCAAGAAAAGGTGTTAGGGAGAAGCAAGGTGATTGCTAGGCTACCTCCCTACCTTCCTCCCCTGCTTGTCTGTGTATAACAAGCTCAGGAGTTTTAAAAACACGGCACAGATGTGCCACCTCCTGGAACTGTGTCCAAAGACCATTCCACCTCAGAGAGAGCTGAGGGGCTCTATATACTCAGGACTTACTGCTGTTCAGCAGGAATGATTAAACAACAATAGCAACAAAATGTTTTTAAAAATAGAGCTTTCTATTTTCAGACCGATGTTTGCACCAATCTATTTTCAGATCGATGTTTGCACTGATCAGTTGCAAACACACCATGGCCCTTCTTTTTGGCTATTTAAAAATTATTTTGTAGTTGGCAGAATGTGCCATCTATTTTTCAATTAGAAGAATTAATTTACTTGGCCAACATCTCATTGGTAATTACGTACATGTTGAAAAGAAAAGGTTTTAATTTCCCCAGGTTATACACAAACTTAGTTTAAATATGAGAGTATGAGTTAAAGTTGAAAATGAGGCTGAAAAGAAAATCCTTTCTCTTTGAGTTATAAAAGCCTACAGTTAAAAAAAACCTAGAGTCTCATAGCCCCACTATCTGTATGTCTGAATCTTGTCACAGAATTTTTCCTAATCTGAAAAGTCAGAGTTCAGGGAAGGAGTGAATAATTCATACCAAATCATTTCTGGCCATTTGGCTAAAAATTAGGGGTGATTCTTAGGTATGTCTGAGCTTTTGGGAAAAAAGCACAACAAAATATACAAATGATCATGTGCAGAAAATGAAATTATCATTCATTAAAATTATCCTATTTGAATCCTGTTAACACACATCTGTATTTTATAGTGAACAAAATGATTGCGTTTATCTCTCCTTCCTTCATTCACACTTCATCCCCATCCCCAGCACTCTCTGTGCTGCATGTTTACTTGATATAGCTCTGCTGGACATAATCTTCATGAATCCCACCAAATGACTGGGTGTGGCCATGCACTAAGGTGCATGGGACTCTAACATTGTCGTCCTCTGGGTTTGAACCATCTCAGAAACAGGAAGGAGGAGCTCGCTGATGTCAAGAAAGAAGAGTTGGTAACAGAGTGTGTCTTTTGGACCCGGACACCCCTGTGCTTTGAGCCTCTTCAATCCAGAGGACAGAGTGGTCAAACCAGAGGAACAGCCCCCAGAACAGAAGACAGTGCTTGTAGGTCTTTGGGCCTGAAGAGCCAGTGAAGCTGAGTCCCCTTTGGACAGCTGGCTCACTTGTAAAGCACGGTGCTTCCTGCATTGCATTGGGGAAGCTAGGCTCCACCAGGAGAGCCAAACACCTTTGTGCTTGGCTGGAGTGGAGTGTCCTTTGGGCATTTTTCAGCAGTGCTGAAGGAGCTGTGAACTTGGTCTGAGCAGGGCAGGGAATCAGGTGTGCACAGCTGAATGACCGAGGTCCAGAAAGAGGCACATAGGCAGCTCAGCTAAGAAGAGGAGCTCCTGACCAGAACTGTATTCTGAGCACTTCTGATCCTACATTTGAATCTTTTACGTTCCCTGCTAAATCCCATAATCTCAAGTACGACTTTTAGGTTTGTGTGGTCATCGCCCGGAAGTGCTGAACCCAGTGGGGAAGCAGAGAATACCGTGGAAGTGATATTGGTGTTAGACTTGGTAAGAAGGTCGGAGGGCGGAGGCATGTTTGGCAGGGTCCCCCTCTGAAAGGTTGGCCTTGGGTTGAAGTTGCCTTTAATATTCCTTCCTCCTTGTGAAGTCAGAGGTCAAACTTTGCCCCACACTGTTCTTACACTGCCTCTTTCTCAGACTTGGTTGCAAGAAACCAGAAGGTGGAGCTCACCTGCCATGAGCTTAGAATGAGGTCACACAGCTTCCAGAAGGACCCACGCTTGCCACTGACACTCATGAAAGTTACCAGCAACTAAGAATTCTGTCCAATCACTAAGACAAGTTCCAACTATCTCTGCAGAGGTTTATTTTCTCGCAAGACCCAGTGTGGCCACTAACAGGCAAATGAAAAGGGGCAGTATTAGAAAAAAAATCCATTCTCTCTGAAATAAGGCAGGTCTCTTTCGAAGGCTGAAGTTTGTGCTTGGTTCTGGATTGCTTTCAACCTTGGACAGGGTCTTACCAGGTTGGTGATTAAATCGTTATAGTGGCTTTGCAGGGGCAGATGTCCTTAGAGACCAGAGCCATTCATAGTGGGACTCTGATCTGTGGACACGGGCATGGTGATGAGTGAGGCCTACATGGAATATAGTTGCATGCCAAGTCTTTCGGGAGGTCGGCCAAAGCTGCCTGTCAGCTTCTAAAGCTGGAACCCAGGCACTAGGGGGCAGTATTGTTCAATGAAGCCAGATTTCCAGGTAAGGTCCTTCTATTGTCTGAGCCCTGAACACATGTTAGAGTAGCAGGAATCCAAATCTACCTGTCTTTTTCCCCTCTGACATACACAAGAATATTAAAAGGTTTTTATTTTCCTTACATTAGGTATAGATCTGGGTGGTGCAAACAGGCAATGCAATAGGCTGCTGACTAGAGCGGTTAAGTTTCAAGTCTACCCAGGAGTATCTTGGAAGAAAGTCCTAGAAGTCAACTTTAAAAAGTCTGAAACCCACAACCCTCCTCTAGTTCTTAAACACTTCCTCCCCCCAACTACCAGGACCCCAATTCTGCCTTGCAGACCTGGTTAGACCAGATGATGTACAG
>NW_022103919.1:16954869-16973245 GCF_000313985.2 Echinops telfairi | reverse complement strand
TTCTACTCTGGTAAGCATGGTTTGTGGTGCGTTGCCCTCTCCCTTCCTCTCTTCCTAGTCAGCTGCCTCCACACCAGGCTGGGACCCTCACCTGGCTCATCTCTATCCATCCCTTGAGTTCTTTCCTGTTCCGTGGTTGGAGCACCTGCGCCATGCCCAGTAGCTTAGTTTCAGCGAGACCAAGGCGAGACGTTCAAGAGGAAGTGGGGGAATGCTCCCGTGACTGTGCTGGAGAACGAGGACCAGACGGGCAGGGCTTACTTTTCTTTCCCTGGCGCGAGCTGTAATACAATGGCTGCTGCTGCTGCTGCTGTTGTTGTTGTTGTTGGTAGGTGCTGCTGAGTCCGTTCTGACGCACAGCCACCCTGTGTACATCAGAATGAAACGCTCCCTGGCTCTGCACCATCCTCGCAATTGTCCTGATGTTTTGAGCCCGGTGATGCAGCCACTGTGTCAATCCATCTTTTCCAACAAAGGCCTTTGCTCTTTCTTGCTGCCTCAGTACTTTTCCAAGGACGTCCCTTTCCAAGGACTGATCTCTTCTGATAGTGTTGCCAATGTTTGGGAGACAAAGTCTTGCTAACTTGACCTCTAAGGAGCATTCTGACTGTAGTGCTTCCAAGACAGATTTCCTTTTTCCATCGGCAGTTAATATAAAAGGTTGGCAGTGTGAATTCACCCACAGGCTCCTTGTAAGAAACTCCTAATGATCTACTTCTCAAATATCAGCTGCTCCAAGTTATATTGGACGCAGTTCCACTCTGACCCACATGACATCTCCATGAACTGGAATTGTCCTGATGGGGGCAGCTGGTTGATTAATGCACATATTCAGAAATCACAAAGAGATGTCTTCTCTGGTGGCTCTGGACATGCTGGCTGACCAACGCCTCCCTACCCCCAACCATACTATCCGGTTGATTCTGACTCAGTGTGACCCTCCTTATATAGGGTTTCTGAGACTGTCAATCTCTAAGGGGGTTCTTCTGTAGAGCGACTAGTGGATTTGAACCCAACCTTGCAGTTATCAGCCTAATGCTTGATCCACAATGCCCGCAGGCCTCCCTTCTGCCTGACCCACCTGGGGCAGTGACTTCGAGAACCCCCAAAAGGAAGGAGAAAGCAATGGCTACCCAGCAATCAGTTACCACGGACTATAAATTGCACAGAGAGTGGAGGAAGGTGGATGGGAGAAGAGGCAAAGCATTAACGGAGCGTCTGCTTCAGTGATGACTGCTTTTATGTGCGGTCCGGCTCCATCCTCTCCAGACGCGGGAGCATAGGTCCGGGGCTGGGCTGCCGTGTTACAAAGACGACAGAGGGCTGTGCAAGGCTGAGGGATTCCTCTCACTGCTGACAGGAGTCTGAGCCGGGAGCCGCCCCAGCCTGTGGAAAGCAGCAGACGGCAAGAGACAAGACTGGCGAGTGTGGCACTTACGTTGTTTTGCTGGAAAGGACTTTGAAACCCAAACTCCACACAAGCCAGGGGCAGATTCTATGGTGGCTCATCGGCGCATGTTTTTAGACAGAGCTTGACCAATAACGAAGCAAAGAAAAGGAAGGGGCGGGGGAGACATTCTGTGTCAGAAATAAGAACCTCTAGATCAAGGACAGATCAATGACCATGTGGTTTTCTAAATATTTGTTCAGAGAGCGTTTTACAATCTCCCCCAGACTCCCATCCCATATCGTACCACAAAATGAACACAAAACGGGAAGAATGAAAGAGACCTTTTTAAAACACTGGAGTTCCGACTAAGAAGAACGGGGCTGTTGTGCTTGATCTCAAAAAGTTTGGTCATGAACCATCTTCTATCATCTTTGGAAGCCTCATTGGCATTCCAGCCAGGATGTTTCTGGAATGCTTGCTGACTGTGATGAGCTCTATGTAAACTGAACAGAATTAATTCAAGTATAACAAAATCATTTTTCCTGTGAGTCTCTGTCTGAGACGCTCCATAAGATTGTCCCAACACGGACCTACTATGTGCCACATCCACAGCCACAGAGTACAAGGAAGCACAGCCTTTTACCAGTGTCTTCAGTCTTTGCTTGGCCGTCCCGATTCAAATGATTTCAGCGCAGGCTTCTGCAATGGGATTGGACTGTTGGCTGTCGCTGGTTGGTAGGAGAAGAATGTCAACTCTATCCAATCCTGCCTGGACAGGAGACACCTGGGAATTTGACCACTGCCTGCTTCTTGGATTTGGGAACAGGCATGTCAGACAGGCGTGAACACGAATCTCCTGGTCTCCCGGAGTCGAGTCCCCATTGCCAACTAAGCTCTGCAGCTAGCAGCTCTGCAGTCTTCCATCGTTGGTTTTTTGCTAATTGAGCTGTTGGCTCATGCATTAGCGCAGTAACCAGGCTCTGTGTAACGCACCTACAGAACAGGGTGGAATTGCTCCTGTGAGCTTCCGAGCCTGTAACTCTTTACAGGAGCAGAAAGCCTCATCTTTCTCCCCTGGGGCCACTGGTGGCTTCAAAACACTAACCTTATGGTTAGCACACCTGACCACTATACCACTGGGTATGTGTCGGCATTGACTGGAGAGCAGTGAGCTTTGTGTTTGTGCTGGGCATGGGAATTGCAGAGATCCAATAAGAAACACGATCTCTTAAGGCTGCTCCATGATGTCCTTTTCCAGGGACGATTTTCTGCTGATAGCATGAGTGAGTATGTGAGACCAAGTCTCGCTATCCTCCCTTCTAAGGAGCATTCTGACTGTCCTTTTGCTAAGACATATTTGTCGTTCATTTGGAAGTCCACAGTACTTTGCATAGTCTTCCCCAATGCCATAATTCAAGTGCGCCCATTCTTCTTTGGAATACATTCTATGGCAATCATAAGCTCTCACTGGATTCCTCCTTGGAAAGAATGATTCTCAGGAAGTTTTACTTACTCTTCGTAGTGAGGCACAGTCAGGAGAGCTAGCTCGATGCCACCTTAAGGCTTATATGCATAAATGTTCCTGAGATCCAAAGCAACAAAACAGAGACTCGGTTTAGGGTCGCTATGAGTCAGGAGAGACCAGCCCTCAGAGAAGGACATCACGCTTGGTAAAACAGTGGGGCAGCAAAGAAGAGGAAGACGGTCAACAATATGGATTGACACAGTGGCCGCATCAAGAGGCTCAAACAGGAGAACAGTTGTCAGGATGGCACAGGACTGGACCGTGTTTTGTTCTGTTGTACATAAGGCCCCATGAGTCAGACCAACCTCATAGAACCTCACAGCAACATTGAGGTGGAACCAACTCTGGCCGTGAGCTTTTTGAGTCAGTTCACTAGGTGAACTTCCAGCTGAGATTATAATAGCTAACACATTGCAAGTGGTAAAATAATGCTAAGCAGTCCTCTACGTCCTTTCTGTGCAATTATTTAATGCGCTCCATATGCTGCCATCAGCATCACTCTCCCACGGATGAGCCACGTTGAGTTTTGCTTCAGTGGCACACAGCTACTGAGCAGCTAACCCTTTCAGCCAAGGAAGCCTGGCTACAAAAGCAAGCATGTCACCACTATACTACACTGTGCCTCAGGAAGTTTGACCAAGAGGGAATTCATCTCTCGAGAGTCCAAGGTCTAGTGTAATCATTATCAACTAGACTCACAAGCTATTTTAAATATTTAAGATTAATGCATTTGCTCGTCATAACTCTCCCAATGAAATGAGAAGTGTCTCTTTGGACAAGGCTATTTGACGAATTAACATTAGTGACTCTATTAGCTATTGACTCATGTCTTCCGTGAAAATTGGGAAATATTGTAAATGGTTACTAAGGAATGCCAGGTCTTTAGAAGATAAGGGCCCTGCAACTTCTGAGGTTCTCATAGGCGATTGTGCAAATATTATAAAATCAGGCGAGGGGGCACAGAGCTTTGGTGCTGGTGCTTTGGAAGTCGGTGACCCATGACTGCAACCTTGAAGGATGAAGGAACCACGTGGAAGAAAGGGGGAAACTGCGTCCTCGACAGAGATGCCCTGAGCCCAGAGTGAAACAAGTACAGCATTTGTGGAACTGACAGAAGCTTGGTGCCGCTGCTGTGCAAGGAGGGTGGAGAGGCAGTCAAAGGTGAATGCATTGGGAAGGCTGGGCTGTGAGGGCTTGGGAGCCCCATGTGACAAGGCTGGATTTCTCTGAGTGTCAGTGAAAGGCTGGCCTACAGCAGAGAGAATCTACTGGCTGTAGGGGCATTGCAACGACTGCTGCCATCAGCAAGCCAGGCTGGAGCTGCGGAAGGTTTGAGCCTGAGCCACATCTTTAGTTATGGAGAGAGCAGGGATGAGGGCTTCTCGCTCCAGAAAGAGAGCAACAGAAGGAGCAAGGAAAAAGTAAAATGCATGTCACTAGCTGAAAGGTAGTGTTGACTCACCCCGAGACTTTGTGAGACTTCGTTCAGTTCCCAGCCAGTGGCCCTGTACCCCACTGCCAGCCACTGTCAATGGAGGCTGATGTGCTACACAGGTTTAGGATATGAAACAGGGTTCAGTAGGGCTCCCAGACGAAGCCTAGAATAAAGGCCTTGTGGTCTGTTTCTGAAAATCAGGCCCCACCCCCAAAAATCTGTGAATCACATGGTCCCACCCCACACTGTGTGTGTGTGTGTGTGTGTGTGTGTGTGTGTGTGTGTGTGGAGGGTCAGCCCCATAGCTGGCAGTTAGCAAAACATTAAAGAGAACACTTAACATAACAAATGATCACATTTTTGAGAGTCATCAATCACGATGAATTTGTATTTAATTTAAAAACAGTGTAAAGGAAATAAAATTCCAACAAATAATATAATAAATAAAGCAAAAAAAGAAAGAATTAAGGACATTGCAGTAAGAAAAAGAGTAGCCAAAGCTGCAACAAAGAATCAAAATGCGATCATATGCTAAAACACCAAGAAATGTTGAAATAATATGGAATTAAGGAATAGGCAATTAAAATCGTGGAAACAGAAAGGCTCGACAAGTTTAAAAATTGCTAGGGCAGATAAAAAGTGAAAGTTCTTAATTCAAATTCTTAGCCATAGTAAGTTCTATGGCTACTGGGTGGAGAGGAGAGGTGTAGAGGGTCCTGAGAGGCAGGGAGCATGTCCTGCCTTGCCCTGGTCTTTGTGAAGACCCAGGAGTGATCCTGTCTGTCAACAAGACACACTCTGTCATCCTCCCAGCTGCAGTGACTCTCAGCCCTTGAATGCCTGCGCCCCTGGTCGCATGGCTCCTGGGCTTCCAGTGTGCATGACTATTTTGGGGATCATGCTGTTAGCTGTAATCAGTAATAACGAGAGAGGAGCAAATCCAGGAGGGGAAAGAAAGAGAAGAAAACAATGGGTTGAACTTTGAATATTTGGGGTTTTAAGTACTTAAAATTCATTTACGATCGACTGGGATAGTAAATTAGGATCTGGAAGGTCAGGTTAGTTGTGGGGCTGGAAATAAAGCTGTGTGGCTTACTCGTGTTCCAGGGGAGAAGGACAAAGTGGGAGTGGACAGGGAACTGGCAAGTAGCACACAGGCTGGGCAGCCAGACACAGCACCAAAGACTGGATGGAAGTCAAGGTGACTCGAGAAAGAGCCAGAGGTGGCCAGAACCCAGCACCAGTCATCTGGGACTTAAACTCCTGCAACTGGTCCTCCATATTTAATTCTGATGGACTGAGGTCCTTGTCTTGGGCCTTGCTGTTGATGGTGGCTCAAGGGACAAGGGCATATTTCCCAAACTTCCTTGTCACTCTGTGTCTCTTGAGCAATGTCCACTTCAAACTAATGTTTCTTTGAATGCCTGCTGTTGGTGTCCTTTCATCATTCTCCCCCTGTGAATAGCAATCCAAAGATAACCATATTCATGGGGCTCTCAGTGAACAGAGAGGGACGACTGCTCCTAAGTGTCTGAGGAAGCACCTGTGTCCTCCCCACACCTGGTAAAAGCCTCCTCAAAGATGAGCGCATTCCAATTCCGGCTTCTGCTGAGAACTGAATATCCCCAGCCTGCCTGATGCACAGCCCCAGCTGAGAACTAATGCGAGCATTTTGCTTAAGAGAACTCGCAGATGCGAGGTGCTCCTGACAATATGTGTCAAGCAGTGTGCATCCGATGGTAGGAGTTAGATTTATGCATATTGCGGTTGTCCATTTCCAGCTGCTTTTGTGGAGTCAAACTTTTTTATGTTAACAGATCACATTATTATCACATTTAGTAGAGAATAATGAGATACGGTGGTGATACATCATTGGCAACTCATAGCACCATTTGAAAACATGCTTGTTTTTAAGTCTGCAATAATGGGTCAGAGAGACACACACACAGTGGCAAGCTCACCCATACACGCACACAGAGAAACCACAAGCATTGCTGTCAACAACTGGCCCAAAGTAGTTTTTTGGTTGTAAATGTTTCTTTGGCAAATGTGACCCTCAGCAGTGACCCGCAAGAGTGCCTGATTTCTCCTCCATTAACAAAGGGGGCAAAGCCATCTAACAATTGAGACAAGTAACCACTGGGAGTTGCTAAAATTCTGAAGAGTGCTGTGTAGATTTGCTCATGGTTGAAATGACAGAGAATGAAAGCCACCTTTGGGAGTTCCTACGGAATGCATTCTGCCAAAAGCTTACTTGATGTGAAACCAAACTTTCAACTCACTCGAAGCTATGGTAGTAATGCAAGAACTCCTATCAACAGACAGTCAAAGTCTTCTCGACCATCATTCATGTACTCATTCTTCCTTCCTGCATTTCTTCTTGATCCCATCCCACCCCAGCCCCACTCCCAACCCAGTTCCACCTCTCAGTTTTACCCTTGGAGGAAGATAAGTAGATAAATGAAGTGTTATTGCATAAGATAAAATAAGATTCTCTATCTTTGCCCACACTGCACCCTCTATTTTAGGAACATTTGCCCCAAATATTCCCCCTGTGGTATTTGCACCTCATAAATTTCTTTAAATCTATTATGATAAAATGATAGCCTGAGCATGTGCTGTCTTAGGTGATAATTATTTCTATAAAGCTCCCTGTATTGTGTGTAGTAGCTTATTTTCTGTGCTACATCACTCAAGATTGAGGATGTGTGTAGAACAGGATGGTGCCCATCCACAACTACCCACTGCTCTGACAAGGATCATATTTGGGGCCGTAGATGGAGTGGGAGACAAATGTGGAACAAAACTCAAATTCATGAAAGAGGCCATCCCTTCTAGTCAGAGATGGACAGGTGGGACCCTAACACCATGGCAGTTGGTTACCTTTCAGATCTGGAACTGAGCCCACCACTTTGGTCAGATCATCAACCATTAAAGATCAAAAGGGCAGCACTTACCTCATGGCCAAGATCTGAGGGTTAGCAAAGAGAGAGGACTGGAAACAGGAAACACAGGGGCAAAGTGGAACGAGGAATAACAGCACAATGAGAATTGCAGTGGGTTGAGCTGAAACAAAATGTGCATGGGTTGGTGAATGTAAGGTTGATGATCTGTCCTATAAGCCTAATTCACAATAAAAAGTGTTTCAGAAAAGATTCAGGAGATGTGGAAGGGGCTAACAAGCTGAGGTGTAAGTATATGCCTGTCTTGGCTAGAGAATTACAAGTTGGCCTTGTGAGAACACTCTCATTTCTTTAGTGGACACGCGGAATGGTAATATTATCTTACAGGGCTTTGGGGAGGAACAAATGGAGTAACCTGTATAAAGCTCCTTGCACAATGCCCGGGGCATACCAGGCCCTTCACAGATGCCTTTCTCCTGAAATCCCCATAACAAGTCCTAGTCTCACTGCCTTGAGTTGATCCCGACTCATAGCGACCCTGTAGGACAGGTTAGAACCGCCCCTGTGGGTTTCCAAAACAGTAACTGCTTCTGGGAGTAGAAAGTATTGTCTGGATCCCTAGGAGCGCCTGGGAGTTTTAAACTTCTGACCACGTGCTTTTAATTCAAGGACTTTATAATCAGATTCCGCTGTTGTTTATTTTTGGTGCACGTTTTCCCTAGCTCTGTGACTTTATCTTTCATCACCAAAACACCTACTGTGTGCATTACTTTGGGGATTTTCAAAGACACTGAAGAAATATAAGACATGCAATTTAAAGGAGTAAAAGAGATCTTAGAGGTGTCTAAATCAAGACTGTTATTTCATAGACAAGAACTTAAAATGGAAGATATTTGTAGCAAGTTTACAGTGAACAGTTAGGACTTTTGGCCTCCGTCTGGTGCTTCTTCCACTCACCCCTGCCCATAAGAAGTCTAACATTTCCTTGTTGTGTTGAAGTTCTCAGAAAACTGTGATCCGTGGGCATCCACAAGCATGTGGCTAATGGGCTTCAAAGTGGATTCGCTCTTCACTTATTGGTTTGGGTGTTTATTGAGACACTGATGTAAGCAAGGGAGTTACAGGGAAAAATGTCACTTGCTCAAGATGAAAGAAAGCAGGCTGTAGGGCAGAGCAGCTGTTCTCTACCTGCAGCTGCTGCTCTGGAATTAGCAACAAGGCTCAACATTCCCTCCGTGAATGCCTTTCTCATTCATTCTCGCCCTTTCAGAAAGCTTTTCTTTGGTCCCTGCTTTTCCGTTTCTGAAGTCCCTGTGGACTTCCCCCAACACTTCCTATGCCTCTGATCATCATGTGGACATCTCCCTTATTTCTTCCTACACTCTGTTGTTGTTGCTGCTGTTGTTGTTGTTAGTTGTCTTAAAGTTGGCTGACTCCTGGTGACCCCGCTGTCGCTGAGTAGACTGTGCTCCACGTAGTTTTCGAGGTTGCGATGTTTGGAAAGCACATGGCCAGGCCTGCCCTCTCAGGAGCCTCTGACTGGGTTTGAAAGCGTTGAAACTAGTGATCAAGCCCTTATCGGTTTGTACCATGCAGGTTCCAAACTTAGTTATCAGAAACCAAAGTCCGTGAGTCAGAATAGAGTTGATGCCAACTAGCAAGATTAAAGGTAGTAGGTGAAAGACCAGAACGAGCTAACACTTAAACTGTCGAGTAGTAGCTGCCATTCAGCCGGTCCCAACAGTCCTGTGTTCAGTAGAACTGGACACTGGCTGGTCCTGCCCCATCCTGATAGTGGTTGTTATGATTGAACCCGTGTTGCAGCCGCTGCATCGATCCATCTGTTTGAGAGGGTCCTTTTTCACTGACACTGTTGTACCAAGCGTGCTGCCTCCTTTTAGAAACTGGTCTCCCTGGGTGACGTGCCTATACGCTGTGTTAGGCACCAGGGACAGAGGAGAACAAAATCCATTTTCTAGAGTAGGGGAGTTAAGAATTAGACCTCATAAAGACATAGCTTTTAAATGATTTTGAGTGTGATAAAGAAAAATACAAGATGTGTCTATGAAGAAATGTAGTAATATAACCTAATTCAGATTGATAAAGTAGAGGGTCAGAGAAAAAGAGAAAGCTGAATTGACAGAGTGGCTACAACAACGGCTCAAACATAGCAAAACCACTAGGCAGGGTTTTATTCTGTTGTATGTAGGTCCTTAGGAGTCAGATGGACTTGACACCAGAGCTGACTTGACAGCACTTAAGAACAGCAATAATGATTTTGTTTTGAATTAAGTTATGTCCTACAAAAAGATGTGCTATAAATCCTAACCTCTATGCCTGTGGATATAATCCCATTTGGGAATGGTTTTCTTTGTTATGCTAATGATATGTGTATTAGTGTAGGCTGTGCTTTAAATCATTCTCTTTTTAGATAGAGACAAGATTAAGCATGCAGGTGAAAGAAGCAGAGGCAGGGAAGGGAGATACTAAGCACATGAAGATTGCCCAGGAAGAAAAGCTCAGAAGAGATAACGACCTTCCACCAGAGCTGACAGAAAGCCTACCCCTAGAGCCAATGCCTGAATGAAGATGGTCAGCCTGCTCAACTGTGAGAAAATAGATTTCTGTTTGCCATAGCCACTTGGCTGTGGAATGCCTGTTATGGTAGCGCTAGATAACAGACAGATAAGCTTATCAATCTAGGGTATGTCACAGTAGTCTGGGGAGAACAAGAATGAAAGTCTTGCTGGCCAAGGAAATCACATACACAAAGGCCCTGGCACAGGAAATGCAGCCATGCCTTTAGGAAATGGAAAGGCCCACTGTTGGAGTCATGGTGAGTTAGGAACAAGAGTGCCTGCAGGGACGGGAAAGGTGGTAGGAGTCAGAGCAAGCTAGGTCTTGTAGACCCTAGTAAACAATGTGTGTTTTATTCTAAATGTGCTGAGGTGTGTTCTAAGGAGAGTAGCAGCAAATGACTGGTGAAAAGAGGTAAGAACAGAAAGAGGCAGAGAAAGGCTCTGTCAGAGACAGGGAGAGGGGAAGTGGCTTGAAGTAGGATGGGCAGGGTGAAGACTATTTCAAGATACATTTTTAAGTTGGGACTAACAGGGTTTGCTATGGGAACAAGGGAGCCAAGGGATGTATCTGATAATCCACCCCCAGAGATGGTGGCAGTATCAGACCATTGACTGCATGGGAAACAAGGCAAGATAGCAAACACTTCCCAGTGTTGCTGTGCAATTCACATGCCCTTGTGCAAATCTATGCAGGACACGTACTAATGCCACTGAAAATGAGATTCCCTTTAGCCCACACCTAGTAAGCTCCCAGCTTTATTTTAGTCTTACCTTCCTCCTGGCTGTCAATGGATCGTGGATACAGGGCACCACGAAACATGGTCTCTCAACTGTACTTCTAGTTGAGGATTCTCTAGTTCGGACACTTTTCACAGCTCTCAGTTAATTTGTTCAATTCTGAGTTGGCTGTGAGGTAGGAAGAGACTCTTTCATTATTGGTTTACTGATAGAAAATCAGATAATGCAGAAAATAGAATGGGATTATGTAGTGGTTCTCATTGTAACCCAATCAATGTTTCCACAAAAAAAGTTAGTTGTATATTACAGAGGACAGAAAGTTGAATTGCACCACTTTGGGGATCTCGTTTTATGTCATTATTGAGTTAAGGCAGCCAAGATAAATCCTTGAGAAGATTTACACACACACACACACACACACACATCCTTTTTTTTCCTTCTAAATAGTCCTGAGGTGAATTTCATGTGTTATAAGAATCTACCTATTATTCGAGTTTATTCACTGGCTTTTTCATATAATATATTTGTATTTTATCAGCCACTCTCCCATGGCTTCTTTGTGAAAAAAATTTCCTCTGTCTAGAAGAAAGTTTATCATTTGGAATGTTAAATGCAATTATATTGACATATGGTGATAATGGGATAAAGCATACGGGTTAAAGGTTGAGGGAACCATGGCTTGGCAATTAGCGATGTAAATGAAACATTCATTATCCATCATGCTGAGAAGTTGATGAACTGTACAGTAAATCTGAGCCCACAGTCAAGACTGAGATAAGTCATTTTAGACAATACAGTGCTGTATTTATGAGCACCAGGGACAATATTTCAGCTTCATGTCATGGGGAATTCTTTACCTATTCATTTATATTGAATAAAGACCAAAATACAACACTTCCCTTCCATGGGAATAAATATGATATTTTTCAACTCCTATGAAAATGACGCATCTTGAGAGTGCAAGTTACGAGACAGATGACATTTTTCATGCAAGTCCACCCCATAAAAAGAGCACTTGGGTGCTTTGTCCTGAAGAAGTGCTTTGATGAATTTCAAACAGAAACCAAGATTTTGAAAGGAAACTGTGAGTTGTACAGTCCTTAGTCTTTCTCCCAGCGAAGGTCTCCCAATAAAGAGGGGTGCTGAGAGAATGGGAGGTTCCTGCAGATTTGTTTTTGAATTTTGTTTTACATTTTTCTCCCATTCTAACAGAGACATTCTTTCGGGTCCCTATTGTGAAGAAGGCTGCAATAAACGTAGATATACCTATGTTTATTCATGTCACAGCTCTTATTTCTCTAAGATATGCACCTAGCAGTAGGGTTGTTAGATCACATGGTATCTCTATTTCTACATCTTTGAGAAAGTGCCTTACTATTTTCCATAGTGGTTGCACCACTGTACGATCCCACCAGCAGGATATAAGAGGTACCATCTCTGCTGTTTTGATATGTTGGGTTACCTTTCTTTGGAATGGGTATAAATATGAATCTCTCTTCCAATCAGTTGGCCGAGTAGCTGCCTTCCAAATTTCTTGGCATACACAAGTGAGCGCTTCTAGTGCTTCATCAGCTTGTTGGCTTATTTCAATCGGTATTCCTTTAATCCCCTAGCCTTGTTTGTGGTTAATGCATTCAAGGAAGGCTGGACCTCTTCCTTCAGTACATTGATTCTATCATATCCTCCCTGCTGAAGTACTTTAATGTCAATGAGTTCTGCTTGGTACAGTGCCTCTGTTGATTCTCTTCCTCTTCTTTGGATGCTTCCTGTGTCATTCCGTATTTTACACATAAAACCTTTCGAAGTTTGAATCTTTTCTTCATTTCTCTCAGTCTAAGATATGCTGTACATGTTCTTCCTTTTTGTTTTTCTAACTCTAGCTATTTATCCATTTCATTGTAACATTTTACTTTGCTTCCCCAAGCTAGCCTATGAGATTTTCCATTCATCATTTCTTCTATTTGCCTTCATTGTCCTATGATTCAAAGCAGGTTTCAGAATCTCTTCTGATAATACCCACTATTATTTTTTCGTTCTCTTTTGTCTTTTTAATGACCATTTGTTTTCTTCATGCATGATACTCTTGGTGTTATCCCACACTCATCAAGCCTCTGTCAGCGTTCAATGTGTCAAAGCAGTTCTTGAGATGTTCTCAAAATTCCAATGGTATTGTGTTAATCCAGATTGACTAGAGAAGAAGTCCAGAGACACTCATATGTGTATAAGAAAGAGCCTTATATAGAAGAGCAATTGTATATTGAGACAACATCCATCCTAGTCCAGATCAAGTCCATCAGTCCAATATTAGTCCACATGTCTGATACCAGCCTATAAAAACCTCTTCACACTCACACAACACATGCAATGATGCCAAATTCACGAAGATCACAGGCCAGTGGGTGGGAAGTCTCGTGGATCCAGTGTCAGTGGAAGCATCTCAGCGCTGGCGTGGGTTTCCATGTGGCTCCTCCAGCTCCAGGGCTCTGGCTCCAACAGCATAGCTCTATGTGGCTTGTCACCAGGAAGGTATAGCAGAGAGAGTGTGTGTCCTGCCTCCAGGGAAGAAGCCAGGAGTTCCCAGAATCCTCAGGAGAAAGCCATGCCCACACAGATGCATGATTGGCTATGACCTGATTGGCAGGCCAGATTCTAACCCTTCGCTCAAGTTGACAGGAGATTAGGTAACTGCCACAGATATGGAGCACTGTTCTACTGTGTACACATGGACCCACTGTGCTTTGGAGGAGACTCAAGAGCAATCACTCTGGCTCAGGTTGTTCGGGTGCAGAGGGTAAAGGTTGCAGGCTCAAGTCCACACAGACGTTCTCTGGAAGAAAGGCCTGGCAATGTCCATGGGGGAAAAATCAGCGTTTGATGACCCTTTGGAACATAGTTCTACTCTGACATCTGGGTGTCACATGAATGGGAGCCAACTATATGACAACTAGATTATGTTGTTTTGTTTAGCTTCTTATTAGAAACTGTTCCTTTTCCCAGATAGAAGGGCTTGGGGCCTGAATAGGTACTTCTATCACTCAAGAGAGAGAATAGTGGCATGGTTGTGCTTCCAGCTTTGTGTTAAAACCACTTTGTTCTTGAATTCCACGTGTGACCGCTTACTGATAGCTGACAGAGTTAACAATGACAGTTAGCTGTCCCCAGGACAGAAGGCTGGGTACCCTTGTCTTCCTTTAAGTATTTACCGGGTCTTGAAGAGAGTCCTCAGAGTATCAAGACTATGAAGAATAACAAGTCAGCAGATATGCCTCAAGGTAGATATTGAGCTAGGAGCCCTGATGACAAAGTGGGTTAAGCATTGTGCATTTAGAACCCCCCAGCCACTTCTGATGAAGTCGTCTGCTCCCATTAAGATTTACCGTGTTGGGGACCCCATAGACTTACCGTGTTCTATTCATCAAAATTGACTTGATGGCAGTGGGTATATATTGAGTGCAGAGCCTCAACATAACTGTTGTGATTTGATTTTTGCTATCGAACTGACTGGTCCCTTCAGAGACCTTGGAACTAGGAGCCCAGTAGCCCTGGGGATCCTGTTACTGGTGCAGTAGGCATAGTGTCTGCTCACAGGGAAGCGGTTCCTTCTGGCCTCCAGCTGGACTAAAAACAGCAGACTAAGCTCTTCCTTAAGCAGCCAGGGGGTAGAAGGGTGGCCTTCTCTTGCCCCCGTTGGTCTAAAGTAGGCAGTGGCACTCCAGGACTTATGGGGTAAAGGGGAGATTTGTGCCACCTATGCCCCTGCTCTCTGACTTCCTGTGTGGCAGATGCCCTGCGATGTTGCTTTGTATTTGGTACTAGTGCAGGGAAAACATCTTAATGAACCCACTGAGCCGCATGCTGTTCGTGTTGTCCTTATCACAACATGCACATTCATGCTGCCTTCTGATCAAACAAATGAGGTGCCGGCTCCCCTCATACGCAGCAGGGGTCTGCACACCACACCTGATGTCTGTGGCTTTTGTGGGCAGTAGAAGGAGCATGAGGGGGTGGGCTGGCCTCTTCCCTCTGGAAAGAATTGGAATTCAAAGCAGAACACATTAGCAGATTCTTGCTTGCTCTTTGGCTGGAATGTCATTTAAGTTTGGTTCTCCTGTTTCCTGGTTCTTGCTGCATTTTCTGACACTCGATTTGCTCAGTGAACATTCAGTAAGTTTTAGAAATTGGACATTGATTTACCACAAGTATTTTGAGCATCCGGGTTTCAGGCACTCAGGACTCTGTTCGCATGCATATTGCTTGAACATCATCTTTGAACATTTTATATAAAAACGATTCTTGCCTTGATCCCCCAGTAGTCTCTAATCACTGACCCAACATCAGTCTTGTCTGTGGCACTTACCTTCATGTGACCTGGTTCTGATTCTTGTCTGTGTCCAGGCTACCATTTGCCTTCTCATGACCAGGGATCTTGTTCACATCTGTAGGTCTAATTCCTTGGAGAGTACTTGACACCCAGTGAGACTGTTGAATGAATGATTGATTTGTTTGTTTGTTTGTTTGTTTGTTTTTAGTGAAAGATTGCTGGTTTGAGTCTGCCCAAGAGTGTCAGAGAAGAAAGCATTAGCGATTTACTTCCCCAAATCAGCCATCGACAATCCTATGGAGCATAGTTTCCTCCGACCCACAGGGGTCACTGTGAGTCAGGCCAGCTTGATCACAATAGGTTTTTCAGATCAGAAAAAGAAGGGTGATATCATTAGTTATCAAAATGGAGGTTCCAGTCATACATGAACGAACGCACACACACACACACAAAACAACAAAACACCTTGCCATCTAGCAGCTAGATTCTAGCCTATTCTGACTATATTGCCCATTAAAGCACCCACTTGTGGGTTTCTTCACAATTTTGCTATTTGGAATTCGTTTGTCATTTCACTTTCTTTAAATGGCTACCAACTAGACTTAGCTGCTCTGGGTTGAAAACCAAAAATGTATATAAAATTTCAACATTAAATTAAGTTTTTGTTAAGTGAAAAAACTTGGTGGTATTGTGGGCTAGATACTGAGCAGGTAACCAAAAGTTTGGCAGTTCAAACCCACCAGCTTTTTCTCAGGAGAAAAATGAGGCTGTCTGGTCTTGTACAGATCTAGTCTCTAAATCCTAAGGAGCACTTCTACTCTGTCCTACGGGGCCACCATGAATCAGAATTAACTCGATTGAAGTGGGCTTGACTTTCCTTTAATGTCCTTTTTAGCTGTTAGTTGTGTTACCTCAATGCTTTTGAGTGCCTTACAGAATTACCTTCAGGTAGAAATGTTCATTTAATTTGATTTAGTGTTGGCTTTAGTAAATTTTAGTTGTATCATAATTGCCTCACTCTAGATATTTTTAGTTTATATTAGGTGAATGTCAATTCCATGAGTTTACTTGCTTGTTTAACAAGCATATATTATTCTTATAATTTGAAAGTTGATCGAGTAAAATGGTTTTGGTAGTAGAAGCTATGCAAAGTGCTGAAGTACAGGTTCTTTTTTATAACCTTTCATAGAATTTATGCAGAGTCTTATACCACACAAATGTTCAATGATTTATAAATAAATCCTAGGGAGATCAAAATTACTTAGGTGATAAGACATTCAAGAGCAATGGCCCAAGTAGGGGGTGGTACAGGGAGTTGCTTTTTTTTAACTGAAGTGACTTTTTCAGGAGGATGACTTCAGCTTTGGTCTACATATTGTTGACGGTTATTCAAGGGGGGTTTCCTTTACCAGTCAATGACCAGTGCCCTAGACTTGCGAGGTGCTGTGTTAAGGCAGGAGTGAGGACCAGCTTTCTGAGCAGGAGAACTATACCTGTGTGATCCTCCTCTGCCAGCAACATGCTGGCCGGGTTAGGACTGGTTGGGCTGATGAGGTCTAAGCTGACCTGTCCCCGTGGTTCAAGTAATGGTAGGACATTTCCAAATTGTGGAAGGCAGAATACAGAAGGTCAGCAAACTGGCTTGTACAGTTCAGCAGGACATCCAGCCTTCCCTTTCCTAACCCTCACTGCCATTGAGTCAACGCTGACTCATAGCAGACCGCCGACCACCACCACCACTCCCCATGCCCCATGGGCTTCCTAGAGTGTCGTCACTGTTTACAGGAATAGAAAGCCCTGTCTTTCTCTAGTGGAGCCGCTGCTGGTTTCCAATTGCCGACCATGTGGATCGCAGCCCAGGCTGTAACCAGTATGCCACCAATGCTCCAATTCCTTTTTCCACAGGGTCCTTCATCAAGGTACTCAGAGGATCAGAGACTGTAGTAAGGTCAGGGTAGCATACAACAGGAATGGAAACGTAAATGGGACCAGGTTTTGAATAAATACAAGTGCCATTGCCTAATTCCATGAGTTGGGTATTAACTCTGCTGGCAGATTTGTTGCTTGTCAGGCTGCATTCATTTAAAGACTCGTGAGGGCATTTATAAGACATATAGAGAAAGTAGGGCATAAGGAAGGAACTATTATGGCTTCCCCATCTTAGAGAAGAAGGCAGACTTGGAGTCAGCAGAGGAAGCGGGGAGAGCATCGCAAGGAGGTTGTCATGCTGTCCGAGATGCTAAGGCGGTAGAAGATATTTTAAAAAGTGATGATCCAGGGCAACTGAGAAATTGAAAAGAAGGAAACTGTTCCGTTTGAGTAGGTCATTGCTGACTAAAGAGAATAGTTTTAGTAGAGGTGTGGATTTATTCATTTGCTCAACAGATATTTATCCATCACTCAGCGAGCCCCAGTCACAGAGTGGGTGTCGAGTTGGGCTGCAAATCACAAGGTCGGCAGTCTGAAACCACCAGCTGTTCCATGGGAGAAAGATGAGGCTTTCTGCTCTTGTAAAGAGTTACAGTCTCAGAAACGCACAGGGGCAGTTCTCCGCTGCCCAGTAGGATTGCTGTGAGTCAGAATCGACTTGATGGCATTTTTATTGATTTTTGTTTTTAAGTGTGTTCCAGACACCAAGCTAGATCCAGGGAGGTATAGCAGATAATAAGCACTAAATAAGGAACGTAAATGATTATTTTGAATCCTGAAGGGGTGTGTGTAGAAATTGAGAGTGACAGGGGATGAAAGGACTGGAGGGTCATCCTTTAGGTTGAATTAGTAGTTTATTAGAGAGGAAGCCTTCAGAAAGGAGTTGGTGTTTCGGCTGCCTGCATGAGAAGAAGAAAACAAAAAAGAGAAAATCTGGGGGTAGAGTATTTCCGGCAGAAGAAATGGCAAGTGGAGGCTCTAAAGCAAAAGCAGGCTTGACATACTCAACTGAGGACGCGAAGGCCAGTGTGGCTGGACATCGGTGATGGGGGAATGATGCAAGATGGTTTGAAGAGGATGGAGGGGCAAGTGAAAGCAAGATTCTGAAAAGAAGTGGGTGGGGATGAGACAATGCCTGTGAGTGGATTCACTTTTCCAAGAAGCTTAATTTAGGGAAGGGCAGAGAGGAAAAGAAAGTTCTATGATTCAGAAGCAGAATCCAAAGGTTAAAGAAACGAAAATTGAGCCTCCTTAAGAACAGGCAGCATCTATAAAGGATAGAGGGGATTCCTCTCTCTTGAGTGACTAGCTGGTAATATAGTTCCCCCGACGGCACACAACCGCCCACTCCGTGCTGGAATCAGTCTCGCACAGATAGGCTCTGCCAGGGGAAGGGACACATGGCATCCCCTGGATGCTTCAGCTCTTCTGTTCAGAGTAAATTTGTAAGAACCAAAAAGGCATTAAACTTCCATTGGCTTATTTATACTGACATTTAAAATCTTAAAACTAGGTCACACTAACTGGCCCTAGATTTTATAGCTGGCCCTGAAAAT
>NW_022103919.1:16952349-16953736 GCF_000313985.2 Echinops telfairi | reverse complement strand
TTTGCCTGGTGGGTGACCCAGACCTTCATTCCTGAGGGGTCTGGGTCATTATAAGCCCTGTCAGGATTGTGTTGCTGTATTACTATTTAGTTTAATCAAAGGGCATGGTAGCACTAAGAGTCGGCCTATGGGATCTCCTGGATTCCAGACATATTTTTCTTTACCTCCATTATGAACGCCAGTCCAATTTCTCTTTGGTAATCAGGATCAATCACACCACTCAGTACAGGGACATCCTTCCTGACCTGTTGATCCAAAGGCATGAGAAGCCCAAAATGACCAGGGGGCATTTTCAGCTGCCAGTTCAGTGGAATCCGTGCTTTGTTTCCAGGTGGGAGAGTTCCTTCCTTTGGGACCAGGACCTCCAGGCCTGAAGCACATAGGGTTGCTGGGACAGGAAGCAAAAATGCTGCAAGTGGATCACTAGGAGTAATAGTGAGTGGTGCCACTCCACCCCTTGGTTCCTGGACCCATGAATTCTGGCTATTGGAGACACAGCACCATGTATTGGCCACTGGTTTAGAGCTTCCTGGAGAACATTGCCCCAGCCCCGCAAGTTGTTGCCACTGAGTTGGCGCCGTAATTGTGTCTTTAGGAGCCCATTCCATCGCTCTATCAAGCCAGCAGCTTCAGGATGATGAGGAACATGATACGACCAGTGGATTCCATGGGAATGGGCCCATTGCCACACTACATTTGCTGTGGAGTTCCTTGATCTGAAGCAATGCTATGTGGGATGCCATGCTGGTGGATGAGGCATTCTGTAAGTCCACGAATAGTATTTTGGCAGAAGCATTGCATGCAGGGAAGGAAAATACATATCCAAAGTAGGTGTCTATTCCAGTAAGAACAAAACGCTGTCGCCTCCATGACGGAAGTGGTCTTATGTAATCAACCTGCCACCAAGTTGCTGGTTGATCTCCCCGAGGAATGGTCCCATATCTTGGACTTAATGTTGGTTTCTGCTGCTGGCAAATGGGGCACTCAGCAGTGACAGTGGCCAAGTCCTCCTTGGTGAGTGGAAGTCCATGTTGCTGTGCCATGCGTAAGCTCCATCCCTGCCACCATGCCCACTTTATTTATGTGCCCAGTGGGTGATGACAGGAGTGGCAGAAGAAAGAGGAGGACTAGTCTCCACAGTACATGTCATCTTATCCACTTGATTGTTAAAATCCTCCTCGTCAGAGGTAATCCTTTGGTGAGCGTTCATGAGACACAATTGTCTTTACATTCTTGGCCCTTTCAGAGAGGTCCATCCACATACCTCTTCCCCACACCTCCTTGTCACCAATTTTCCAATCATGGTCCTTCCAACTCCCTGACCATCCAGCTAAGCCATTAGCCACAGCCCATGAATCAGTATACAGTCTCACATCTGGCCATTTTT
>NW_022103919.1:16927553-16949128 GCF_000313985.2 Echinops telfairi | reverse complement strand
CTTTCCATTGTAAGGAGGACCAGCCAACCAGCTTCCCCATACTTGCCATCCTGACAAAACTGCTGGAAAATATCAAACATACGATCACCCAGAGCCTTTCCTTTAACCAGCACCTCATCTATTGGTGGTGATACTGTAGATATTAGCTTTGCTACGTCACACCATGGATTAGTAAGAGTGGCAGACTCATCCATGCTTGAGGTGTACAAATAGCATTATCAGTGCTATTTCTGATTAGTTAAACCTAATCAGGCTGGAGAGCCAACTTAAGAAGCCCATATTTTTAATCTTATTTCTCTAGAACCACTCCTGGTACCAATTATTATGTTAGAGTTCTCTAGAGAAACAAAACCAGGACACTAGTGAGTTTATATATATTTATACAGATGTAGCTACATAAAACATAAGCAATAAACAATTAATTAAACTATAAAGCAGTACAAATAACTCAGTGCAGCTCACTTCCGTGAGACAACTAATTGTCCTTCGATTGCTCTGTAGAGCAATTCAGGCTATCCGGATACAGACAGCAAACAACAAGGCAGGTCACCAATAATCAGCCAGATGGCAGGGTCCAACAGCCCCCAGCTCAAGCGATGTATATTCCAGTAGCATGGTGAAGCAGGTCTTGAAGGAACCTCACACTACAGCGACACAGTCCACAGGTTAGGTGTCCCACAGGTAGTGTAGCTTGCAAATTCAGGCAGCAGCGAACAAGCTAAGGCAGCTGCACACTGGTGTGATCAAGGAGCAAGAGACAAGAAAGGCGAGGCTCTCTGGGCTACTGATCTCTCCGCCCTTCAATTAATCCCACATGTGTTCATTGGCCATGGTAGCACAATACACCTACCTGTCACACCCATTGGAATTGAAATTCCCAGGTTAATTCTGGATGTCTCCCTCTTGTGAAGTCCAATCCGAAGAGCAATCCCCGTGTTTTTAATCTCTCTGAAGCCTTTTACTGTGACTCTACAGCAGTCACTACGACCCACTAAGCTTTCTTTTCTTTCCTCTGCCTTGAATGATGTGTACCTCTCACTGGCTAATGGCAGAAGAACCTTCCTCTTCCCTCTAATACCTCCTCCCCTCTTCCTGTTCCCCTTTCCTGTCCCATATTCCCAATTATTTTTAAGTTATTTGGTGAAAATTGCATATTCTTGCCAACATTTTCTTTCCCAATGGAAATTCAGAGCCACCTAGTGACCAAAAAAATAAATGTCTAAAATTAGCACACAAGGGAAAAAAGGCCTCCCAATCATTGTTACCAGGCCTTTGATGTCCAAGGTTAAAATGCTACCTAGTTCAACTCTACAGAATGAGAATTCCCAAGAATTTAATAAAATAAGTCTCTGGTCGTTTGGAGGTAAAGACCCTTTCACACAAATTTGAGCTAGTATTATAATTAATTTTTGCAGTTTTAAGATTAACCACCTATCATGTGAGATATGTGTAACCTACAAAATATCAGGACCTATTTCTTGCACACAAACATTCCTTTTTGATGATATTTTCTTGCCTGGAAATATTTGTGCATTTTTCTCAAAAAAAGAAAACAGGGAGGGTTTTACAGAAAATAGGGTTAAAAGGGGGGAAGGAGTGTGATAGGCACAGGGCGGGGCCAAGTGGCTAAACTAAGGCTTCCCATTGAGATTCGTTTTTTTGACTAAGGATTTAAATGATATATTTAATTTGGTCCAATTAAATTCAACAGATCCTTATTGAGTCTTGACATATACAAGCTTTATGCTAAATACTGATGCACTATCTCAAGGGTATGTTTAGTGAGCCAGGGTAATTCAGCTTGGTTGAGATAGAGCAAATTTGCCAGGACGTAATAGGTGTTGTGGGTGTAAGGAAGGGTGTAGTCATAATGTGAACACATTTGCAGGACCTCAGGGAGGATTTTGTATTTTTTTAAGAAATCAATTCATTGGGGGCTCTTACAATAATCCAAACATCCATTGTAGCAAGCTTGTAAGTCAGCAGCACCAAGGGCTCCTTTTGTTTCACCCACGGACTCCAGATCAGAGAAAGGATTCGAGGGAAGTGCTGGTGTGTGATGGGAGAGTGTGAGTTTGTCTATAGATTTTCTTTACTCATTCAGACCCACAGTGGAGGGCTGCTGTGTGCTGTGAGGCAGTGGGGCTGCAGGGCCATGAACAGCCTCTAGTCCCCAGCAAACTAGGGGTTTGCAAGCCAACACTGCTTCTACATCAAGAAGCCAGATTAAGTTCAAGGGATAAGCTCTGTGCCAAGTACAGCATTGTATCTTCATTTTTTTTTTTTAAGTCCTAACAACTCTGAGGTGTGATGATCATTTTATTTGGTGTGCAGAGAAGGCAACAGAAGGTCAAAGAGAAGTCTGTAGGCACACAAGAACTCTGTGACAGAAGACAGGCTCCCTGTTGTTTCCAGGAAAAGAGCCAGATGGGGAGGTGGGCAGCATGCCGACAGCTGGGAGCTTCACCCCAAGCACGGTGCGGACCTGCACTCTTGTCTGAACCCCAGAAAGCTTCCAGTTTTCACTCCCTCGTGGAGTTCACCTGGTCACAGGTGACCATGGACTAGCGAAAGGTTAGCAGCTTTGGCTTTGAATTCTCAGCTATTTGCCAAAGAAGTATGTGTTTTTACTTTTCTTCCTTTTCTGGGCAAGCTGCAGTTGCTTCTGGGGTCTCCGTGTTCTAATCTGTAAAACCCACCCATCAGAATTGATACGATGGTTTAGTGAGCTAATACAGATGAACTTGTTTTAAGGGTTGCCAAGTTCTTTGAGCATTGGTGGGTGATGCAGTTAAATGGTTAACAGTTAGTAGAAAGCGTGGAGACTCATGACTACCTAGATGCCCCAAAGAAGAAAGGCCTGGCGATCTCCTACAAAATCAGCCATGGAAAATACTATGAAGCACACTTCTATTGAGACACACCTGAGTTGCCAAGTGGGGTGTGAGATACCTTCACCTTTTCTAATGCCCTGACTCAACAGAGCAATTAGTTCTTCTTATTTTTTCCAAGTGGGTATTCAACAACTCTGGAGCCCTAAGCCAGGACACAGGCCCTCAGCAGCGTCCACATTACAAATCTTGAGATTTATTCATTTATTCATGTATTCCTCTAAAAACCAAGCCAAACAGTGGTTAGACATGAAAGATATTTCTGAGTTTCATCAGGCTTGCCTTTAACTAAGTTCTCTACAGTTTGCCGAAAAAGGTCTTGGTGCAGTTTTAAGTCTTAATACCACCAGAAGTATAAATAGCACAGACTCACAAAGAGCTGTACTCCAAACCTTAATTGTCTTCATTTCATTTACATGTATTTAGTTTTGTAAATTTTGAATATTGCCATTTGAATTATATTTTCTTTTAGATTTCTGGAAATGGACAACATTAACAGGAAGAAAAAAAATCTAAGATGCATTTTTCCAAATTCACAAGCTCAGTAAGTGTAAAGGAAATTAAAATAATGATACTCTCAAACAATAGCTAGGTAAATTTTTAATATTTACTTCTGAAATCGTTAACATTTAAAATTCACTAAGATTTTTGGGATATTTATAAATTAATGTATTTTTAAAGAATTTACTCAAAATATGGTCCAGGATGGCTTATATAAAAATTCCCTGAATGCTTATTAAAATGTGAATTTCAGGACCCTGCCTCAAATCTCTGAAGTAGAGTCTAGGATTCCACATTTTAAATGAATTCCTTAGGCCACTTTTCGTGAATCCAAAACTAATTATTTTCAAAACTGTAATCTCTTGACCATTCCCTGAAAAACAAAGTACTGGATTCATATTATAATAAAGCACCCAGAGGACATGGTTGTGGGAACTTCTCAGCATATCAAAACTGGGTTGATAGACTGGGTTGATGGACCCCACATCATCATAAAGATAATGTTCTGACATCTTAGATGAGTAAACAGCTTCTTAAAAGCTTGTGAGTGGCCATCCAATATCTGATCATTGGTCTCTACTTGTCTGAAACAGAAAACGAATGAAAGGTGCCGAAGACTCAAAGAAAGTAGTCCACCGGACTAGCAGCCCACAGGAGTCATGCACGGAATCATATAGTCTGAGGCCAGAAAACTAGATGGTGCCCAGCGCCTACTACTGACTGCTCTGACCAGACACATATAGAAGGTTCTGGATAGGATAGAAGACAATTGTAGAACAAAACTCAAAAGCCTAAAAATCCAGACTTCTTAGGTTAATAGAGGCTAGAGGAAACACCCCAGACTATTACCCTAACATATCCTCTGGACTTGTAATTGAACCACTTTTGGAGGTCATCTTCCATTCAAATAATAAATTGACTTATAAAATAAACAGTTCCAACTGTGTGCCCTTAAATAATCAATTATGTTCCCTTAAAAAATACTCAGCTCTATTTGAATAATAAATTATATGAGACCAAGTGGTCACTATTAGCCCTAAAGTGACGATGGGAGGGTGTGGAGGGTCAGGGGAGCCCGGCGAATGGAAGCAGACAAACAGAGTGTTTATAAGGAGAGTGCCGGCGTGTTATGAAAAAGATGTGTAAAGTTGCTAAACTGGAGGCACATTTTCTTTGTAAACACTTACCTTAACGACAACAATATGTTATGCAGAAAAGCAAGCAAGCACTGGGTTTTCTTAGTACAGTCTCCTCCCCTGGATGATCACAATTGTGTTGGCCATGCGCTTCACTGTGGACGTGATTTATTGACATTCTCTAACATTAGTCTTCCCCAGCAGAAATATTTAGATTGGTCCATGGTTCCTTTAGTTTCTATATATTCTCTCTTAATCCCTGCTTAAATCTGTTACTCATTTACATAAAAGTAAAAACAACCAAACAACCTTTTTCAAGAATTCACATTATTCAGAATGTAGTCAAGCAATCAGAAAAGCCTTGTCCTTGAGTTTGCCAGTTGGCAATATTTATTCTGGCAGTGGTTAGTACATCTAAATATTAACTAATTAATCTAGCTTGTAATATTCGCTGCTGGTTTCACTGAATGAGGTGGGAGTGGGTCAAATCTTTAGACCATCTACAGTCTCTAAATGCAAATAAAATAGCAGTCGTTCGTAGGTGGAACCAAATGATTATAAATGAATGGTGAGCCATCTCTTGGGATTGGACATAAAGGTCCTATAAGCAGAGAATTGTATCAACAAACAGCTGTTGGGAAAATACTATTATGCTGTAATAGCTGCTATTAAAATCCATTAGCAATCTTGATGGCCTGTTTGGATTTGATGCATCATTTGCTTTGAATAGCATTTCTTCCTAAAGTTTTGTGACTGAATTTATGCAGCAGGGACATTCTAGGAGATTAATATGGATTACACACTTTGTTTGCCCTGGCTAATTCCAGCCCTGAGTAATGCTTCAGATTCTGCAATTCACTGTTTCCGGGTCAATGAGGGGGGGAGGGGAGAGGGGAGGGATGTGGCATCAGGGCCACTTCCAGAGGGAACAGCGACAATGCTCACAGGACAAATGCTCACGTGCTGAAGTGGCTCCTGTCTCCCACTTTTTAGCAACCTTCATCATTCTAGTTCCCTTTCCAGGCCCCAGGGAGTCTCTGGGGGTCACACTGCCCCGAGGACACAAAGCATTAGATATCATCTAATAAAAATTTGAAAAACACCTTTGTTAGCAAAGAGCATGTTCAGAGTGCGGGGCTGGGGTGGGGAAATCATTCACACCTTGGTTTAAAAGCGAAAGCGGGCTTTAGGTGCGCAGCTACTCACGGGCCTCCGGGAAGAATGGGGAAGTAGCGCCATCTGGCTGGTGAGCAACGCAAAGTGAATCCAGGGAGTTTTCTCTCTACGAAGGGGAGCAGTCATGATTATGGCTTGCTCACAGTTCCTGGGACGCCAGTGTGATTCAAGATACAAAGGTCCATCCTTAGGGAAATACCCTGTAGAATATGTAGAATAAATTAAATCGACGTGTAGTTTTCTATCTTTCAAAAGCCTCCCCCTGGCATCTTGCTGTCAAGCCCATTCCCACACACCACTGTCCTGCGTACAACTGAATAGAACGCTGCCTGGGCCCCCATGCTCTTCGCAATCATTGTTAAGCTTGAATCCATCATTTCGGCCACTGCAGCTTGAATTCAGCCTAGAGACTCACCTTCGGCAAGATTCCATTTTGATTCAGAGTTACCATTGGCTAATTTTCAGAAGCTGGTCACCAGGCTTTTCTTCCTAGTCTTAGTCTGGAAGTTCCTCTGAAATCTGTCTACCATGGGTGACTCTACTGGTATTTTTTTAGATGGTGGCTCCTGAGGCTGCCAGCATCATACCGAGGCACAGAGCACAGCACAGCAAACTAAGAGGGACGGTGGAGAGCATTTGGAGGCTGTTGAAGCTGTTCTACATGGTACTGTCATTGTGGATAAACATCCATTTGTCTAAACTCACCAGGAGACAACAAAGAGGACCCTAAGTAAACTGTGGAGTTTAGTCACTAGTCATCTATCAGATTGGCTCATCAGTTGTAATACATGTTATTGTTGTGTGCCATCACATCAGTTGCGACCCGTCGTGACCCTGTCGGGTTTCCAAGGCTGTGATCCTTACAGAAGCAAAGTGCCATCTTTTTCTCCCTCAGGTGAGTGATGGCTTCAAACTGCCGCCACTCCACTATTGTGCCGCCAGGGCTCATGTAGTGGATGGCAGCTGGTGGGACTAGGAGGAACCCTGGTGGGGGTGGGCATCCTCTCCACTTGCTGCACAGTTTATCTGAAAGCTGTCCCCCAAAAGAAAGACTATTGCAAATTAAAACAAGTATTTCCTTTTGGCACATGTATTTACAGAATCTCTCATTAGCTGGGGGAAAATGATAAACTCCCAGATCCAACAAAAATCAAGTACTGGAAGCATGAAGGAAAACTGCGTCAAGGCACAACATAATGTAACTGCTCAAGAAATAAAAGAAAGCTGGTTTTTTTAAGGAGGAGCAATAGAAGCATCCATCGAGAGATGAACGAATAAACAAAACGTGGTATGGATTTACACGGGATTTACTGGATAAGTGAAGTCTTGGTACATGCTACAACATGAATGAACCTTGGAAGTTTATGAAGGGAGTCACCAAAGGACAGTGCTGTGGGATCTAACTTATGTGAAATGCCCGTGATGGGAACATGTCCTCCAATAGCAATGACAGTTGATTAGCGGCTGCCAAGAGTGGCAGAGAGGACATGCTGGGGTCCCTGCTCCAGGGCCACTGTTAGTGGGCTAATTGGGAATGGATAATGGATATGGTTGTACAACATGATGAATGTCAAAATCAATGTCACTGAATTATACATTTAAATTTATTGTCCTTCAAGTGTTTTGTTCTATATATATTTACCATAATAAAACAAAAAAATCACATCTTTTAAAAATTAATATTTTCTTGGGTCAATGAAAAGTTTTTAAGAGAGTGGTGATTGTTGTCCCGCATGGTAGACATAATTAATGTGACTAACTTATACACTTAACATTCATTAAGATGGCAGAGTTCATGTTATGTACATGTCTATTTCACCACAATTTGACTTTTAGAGACATATAATCATTTAAGCAGTAAAATTTTCTGTAGAAATTTTTAGAGTTTAACAGACAGCTTTACATGTCTCATTAGTAGAGGATGCTAAAATCAAGGGTTATCTTTTCCTGACTAGAATTACCAGGGGAATGCCTAATGATCGTGTCCAACGACTTGATGTACCACTCAATCTTTAGGTTATTAAAGTATAGAACTTGTGCCCTTGAGCCAATGTGCCTGAGTTCAAACCCTGGATTCATCACTTTTAAAGCATGTGGCTAGAGAAAGTTATGTACTTCCTCTGTGCCTCTTTCTTCTACATCTGTGGAGTGGAAATGATAGTAATATAGATCTATCTAAAAGAATTATTTTGAAGATGAAATGAGTTAGTCCATGGACTATGCTCGCAGCGGTTCCTGTCATGTGGTAAGCACTCATTGTGATTATCAACCTCTTATTCTGGAGACTGAAATCCAACAGGATTTTTTTAAGGAGACAAATATTGGCTCCGTTTAGGGGGAAACTCTCTAGCAGATCTACCCAAGGGTGGAATGAGCAGTCTCGGGTCAGGAGTTTCCCATCTTTAGAAGTGCCCAACCCCAGGTTTCATAACCACTTGGTAGAGTGAGGTTGATGGAAATGTACGAACTGGATAGATGATGGACCCAAAGAGTTTTTAGGACCAAGCTCAAAATGTATTAAACTTATTCTCTCATTTCAATTGTAAAACGGTTTAACTTTATGAGTCCTTAGGAAGTGCAAATGGCTAAATTCTGGACTCCGAATGGAAAGATGGGTGGTTCAAATGCACCGCCAGGTGGAAAATCCTGCGGAAAATTCTACTGTGCACACCCTGGATTGTGGGACTCTGAACTGACAACAACAGTGTGAAGAACCTATGGGCCTTGTCTTTTAAAAAATGCCACCACGTCAATTCCAGGTCCTACAGACACTGTGGGACAGAGTAGAGCCATTTCCACAAGGTTTCCAAGGTCATTACCTTTATAGAAGCAGACAGCGTTCTCCCGTGAAGCTGCTGTTGGGATCTTACCACAGACCAAACACTTCAGCACTGCCCCAGGAGGGCGCCTTATTCTCTCCCCTCTTAGGGAAGGTGTGTAAGGGCATATGGGTCATACTGACCCTATGTACAGAATGTCAGGTCCTCTGCCACCCTCCCAGTTGTTGTACTTAAGCCTATTGCAGGACTGTGTCAGTCCACCTTACTGCCCTGCTGCTCTTTCCCTGCCCGTCTGCTTCACCAGGCATGACGGCCTTTTCCAGGGGTGGCCTTTCCGGATAGCATCGCCGGGGTGGGTGGGATGAAGGCCTGTCAGCTCTCGGGTCGTGCTTCTTCCTCCGCACGTTTCTCTGTTCTTTTGGCAGTCTGCACGTTCAGTGTTCCTCACCTAAACCATCGTTCAAACACATCGATTCTTCTTTGGCCTGGCTTATTCACTGTCCCACTTTCACGTGCCTGGGAGGGGATTGAAAATGCCAAGATTCGGGACAGATGCACCTTAATTCTCACAGCGGCATCTTTACTGCTGCCCCTTTAAAGCGGCATGTGCAGTAAATCCACCCAATGCAATACATTGCCCGACTTCTTGACTGCTTTTTCCATGCGTGTTGATTGCGGATCCCAGCAAAATGCAATGTTTGACAACCTTAATCATCCTCCATTTATCACGATCTTGCCTATTGGTCCAGCTGTGAGGATTTTGGTTTTCTTTATGTTGAGTTGCAACTGATACTAACTGCTGAGCCTTCGATCGTCATGAGTTTGAAGTTAGTTCAGGCCCTCCCCACTCTCAGCAAGCGCGGTCGTATCTTCTGTACACGGCAGGCTTTCATCAGTCTGCCTCCAGTCCTGATGTCTTCTTCATGTAGCCCGGTTTCTCAGATTCTTTGCGCAGCATGCAGATTTTTTTTTTAAGTGTGGTAAAACCATCCAATCCTGATGCACACGTTCCTGGTTTTAAACCATGCACCATCCCTTGTTCTGTTTTGATCTGCATGTAGGTTCCTCCTAAGTCCCATGAGGTGTTCTAAAATTCCCGTTCTTCTCAGTGTTACTCATAATTTGTTGTGATACACGCAGTAGAATACATTTCATAGTCAACAAAAACAAGTAAACATTTTCTTGGCTCACAGCCAAGAGCCATCTGACATGAGCCGTGATAGCCCTCATTGCACAATCTCTTCTAAATCGGATTTGGATTTCTGGCAGCTCCCTGTCAATGTACTGCTGCAACAAATTTTAAAATTATCTTCAGAAAAAAATCATTCCATGTGGTATTAATGGTATTGTTCAGTAATTTTTGCATTCTGTTGGCTAACCTCTTTTTGGAAGGGACAAAAATACGGATCTCCTCCAGTCAGTTGGCCAGGTAACTGCCTTGCACATTTTCAGCACACATGAGGGGGTGCTTCCAGCACTGCATCCACTTGTTGAAACATTTCAGTAGTAGTCTACCAATTCCTGGTAGATTCTCACGGATGCTTTCAGTGCTGCGTGGACTTCTTCCTTCAGGACCATCATAGAGGACAGCCATTAACTGTCTTTCTGTTCAAAGCAACTACGTGAAAAAAATCCATGAGAGGATTAGACCCTGAAGTAGGCACTAACTTAAATATAATTTTAATTTTAGGCCTTTTTTCAAACTCTAAATTTCAGTACCTTAATTGGTGAATGTCAATGTTATCGACTCTACTAAGATTTCTGTGTGTAAGTATGTGTTTGTGTTTGCGTGTGTGCATTTGTGTGCGTGTGTGTTCCCTAGGGAAGGGAGTTCCATCTGCCAGTGAAGATTATCTCGCATTCCTGCAAAGAGCAGCTGCTTCTATCCATGCAGACTGCTTAGCAGAGAGCAGGAGAGCGGCTCTGGGGCAACAGCAAAGCTCCGCTCTCCATCTTCAGTGCTGTCTATGACTGGTCGAGACAGGTCTGTGACAGGCTTAGGGGTGGAACTAAAAAGTTTAGCAAATTGATACAGCAGGGGCCTCTGTTGAACATTAATAGTTTCTTCACCTAAACTATATACAGTTCTTGTCTCCTAGCCCTTTCTACTGCTGCTAAGTGTCATGGAGGCCGTTCCCACTGATAACCACCTTATGTTCAACCCCTCCCCCACAGCACACAAAACTAAACCCATTGCCATTGAGTTGATACTGACTCATAGCAACCGATGCACAACTGAACCAACTGCCCATCTGACACCATCCTCACAACTGTTGTAGCCATTGTGTCCACCCATCTCTTTGAGCATCTTCCCATTTTTAGGCGACCTTGTGCTCTGTCGAGAATCGTGTCCTTCCCTAGGGGCTAATGGCTCTTGATAATTTGTCTAGACAACAGAAGACGTAGGCTTGTCAGCCTCTGACCTAAGGAACATTCTACTTGCTCTTCTACCAAGGTAGATTTGTTTGTTCTTCTGGCAATCCATGTTATATTTCATATTCTTCAATAATAATTCAAAGTTACCATTCAAAATTGTTCATCGCCTAGCTTTCACATGCATGTAAGGTGATTGTAGGTGCCATGGCTTGGGTCAGGAGTACCTTAATCTGCAAACTAACAGCTTTGCTTTTTAACACTTAATTTTCCTAAAGTCATTCAATTCCTCCCTCCTCCCCCCCCACCTCATTTGATTTCTTGACAGCTGCTTCCATAGGCATTGACCATGACTGAGTGAAATGTGATCCTTGACAATGTCAGTTTTTCCCAGTTTGTGGTGATGTTGTCTGTTGATCCAGGTGTTAGGTGTGTTGTTCTCTTTACATTGAACTGCAATGCATACTTAGAGCTGCAGGTTTGATCTTCAATCGGTGTTCTCACTTTCAGCAAGGGCGTGTGATCTACAGTTCACAGATTTTTGAAGATTCTTCTTCATGTGCCAGCTTTTCAGATTACCCACTCAGCGTACAGATCGAAAGGCTGCAGCCTTGACAGACACCTCTCCTGATTTTCAGCCACACACTCTTCCCTTGTTCTGTCTGCACCGCAGCCTCTCTGTAGAGGTTCTGCGGGAGCACACGAAGTGTCCTGCAGTTCCCATTCTTCTGTAGATTATCCAGAGTTCCTTATGACCCACAGTCAAATGCCTACGCATACTCAATAAAGCACAGATAAACATCTTTCTGACATTTTTCTGCTTTCAGCTGAGCTCCGTCTGCCATCAGCAATGATATTTCTCATCCCAGGCCCTTTTCTGAATCCCGCTTGAACTTCTGCCAATTCCCTATTGATATACTGTAGCAACCATTTTTTAATGATCTGGTTTGTAATGGACACAAATATGAATCTCTTCCAGTTGACTGATCTGACCTTCCAAATTTCTAGACATGGAATAGTGAGCATTTCCAGTATTACATTCATTAGTTAAAACTTCTCAATTCCTGGAGCCTTTTTTTTTGGGTTGGGGGGTGTTGGCCAATAACTTTAGCACAGCTAGGGCTTCATTCCTGAGTACCTTTGGTTTTTGATCGTATGCTACCTTCTGAAATGGTTGGACATTGATCAGTTCTTTTTGGTAAAGGGTGTTCCTTCGACCTTCCCTTAAAGCTTAATGGTTCATTCAGTCAGTCGTTTGTCTATAGAATCCTTGAATTTTGAAATTCAAAGCTTGAATATTTCTTCAGTTCTTTTAGCTTGAGAAATGCTGAGCATGTTCTTTCCTTTTATTTTTCTACTTCCAGGTCTTTGCACATTTCATTTTAATAATTTGTCTTCTCAACATGCTCTTTAAAATCTTCATTTCATTTCTTCCATTCACTTTAGGTACTCTACATTCAAGAAGAAGTCTCTTCTGATGTCCATTTGGATTTATTTCTTTCCTGTATTTTTTTCAATCATTTTATTGGAAGCTCTTTCCGATATTTTAGCAATTCATAACTCAATTAGATCAAGCACAATTGTACAATTGCTGCCCCCATCAGTTTCAACATTTTCTTTTTCTTCTTTAACTCCTTGATATCAACTCCCCTTTATCCCCCCCCTTCCTCCCCCATCCTACCCCCAGGAATCCTAATTATATTGTATATTATTTGCCATATCTTACATCACCCAATGTATCCATTCACCTGCAATTCTGTCGTTCGTTTCCCTTGTGTGAGGTTACACAGTCATCATTGCTATCAATTCCCCCTTCCCATATCCTCAGGGAATCATTACTCCTGTTACTGTTTCTGCAGGGTTATCTATCTTGGTTTTCTTGCATTGAACGATCATAATTATACAAATGGACCTACTCAGGTCTAAGAGAATTAACGAGGTAAAGCAAAGACCATAATGGTAAGGGAAGAAATATTAAAGGACTAGAGGGTAGTGATATGTTTGATCAGTGCTGTACCACACCCTGGATATGTCACCCCTTCTGTGTGGCCCTTCTGCAAAGGACTGTCCCATTATCTTATAGGTGGATTTGGGGTCTCCACTTTGTCCTCGCTTCTTTATGTCAAATTTATTGTTTGCTTTTGAACTTCTGATACCTACTCCCATCGACACCTCATTATCACACAGGCTAGTGTGTTTATCCATGTCGGCTTTGTTGCTTTCCTGCTAGATTGCTGATGGCCACTAGTTTAATTTCAAGTCTTTAAGACTCCAGACACTATATATTTTAATAGTCAGGCACCATCAGCTTTCTTCACCACATTTGCTTATGCATCCATTTTGTCTTCAGCGATTGTGTCAGGAAAGTGAGTATCATATAGTGCCACGTTATTAGAACCAACAGTTCTAATACATTGAATATAGAACCAACAATTATTATAGTGCCATGTTATTAGAGTATCATATAGTGCCACATTATTAGAACCAACACTTCTAATACGTTGAATATAGACCCAACAGTTAATACAGAACCAACAGTTCTTGTATGGAGGTAAGATTTGAGTCGAGGCCCAAAGTCCACCTGCTTCCTTTTTGTAGATAGATAGATAGATAGATAGATAGATAGATAGATAGATATAGCTTTGATTATACATGCATATATATATAACTTTATATATTTATATATAACTATCTATATATATATATATATAATTTTTACTTTCTTCTTCTTTCCTATTTTTTATTTTTCTTTCTTCCTTCCCCACCATCATGTTTACCTATCTTTAACCTCTCAGTAATTTCTCTCAGATACATTTCAATGGATCAAACATAACTGGGAATGCTATACGCTCCTCACCATCAATTTAGTGCCCTTGCTCTTCCTCTGTCCCTGTCGTTAATGGCTCACTGCTCCACCCCCGCCCCGCACCCCTGCCCTCTCCCCTCCCATGTCCCCCAGAACCGTTGGCCCCATTGCTGTCTCCTTGGCTTGCTTATCATGCCTATCTCAAACAGATACACACCAAAGGAAAATACAAAGAAAGACCATACAAAGAGTCCCAAGTCTGTTATCCTGACTCAGAGTAGATGAGAATCTCTCCGTTAAATAGAGAGAAGGAGATGTTATAAACCATCAGTTCAGTCTAGTCCCCATATCTCTCAGGGGTCCATCTCCCGGGACCCGCTTATCCAACAGCACTTATACCCTTTTGGTCCTCAGCCTTCGGGACCAAAAGACTCCCCTCCTACAAGCCTCCATTGTTTTCCCTGCGGTCAGGGATAGGGCTGTCTTTGGCTTTCTTTGTGTATGAAGTCCTAGTATAGCTTGGAAAATGACAGTGAATGTCCAAGTCTTTTCCATTTTATAGCAGAGACTCAAGCTCAGCCCACAGTTCTGCATACTATATTTCGGATGTGTGTTAGCAATTTTCTAAATGATATTTTTATGTGACCTTTTGTTGAGCTCTAGACATATAAGGACCCATCATACAAACATCTCAAACCGAATAATGCAAACAGGAATTTGTCCCCTTCTCTCCATTGCCACTTCCTTAGTTCACTACCACTTTGTCTCTTACCCAACACACCTCGAAGATTTTGCAGGCTTGGCTCCAGATCACATGTCATAATAAGGTGAGTCACATGAAGTGTTTGTTTTCTGATGCATACTAAAGTTATGTTCACTATACTGCAGTCTATTAAGTGTGCAATGGCATTGTTAAAAAGTGTGAATGATGAGAATGGGACATAGGAATATGTAATCAGCACATGCTACTAGAAAAAATAGTGCAAATAGATTTGCTTGACCCAGGCTTACTGCAAACGGACGCAACTTGTACTGTCTGTGAAGTTCACCAAAGCAGAATGCAGTAAAACGAGTTCTGCCTGTGAAAGCCATCCAAGCTGCTCCTAACTCTTTAGGGCCTTCCTTCAGTCAATTCTACCTTATTTCCAAAAAATGGCTTTGTGAGAGGGTCGTGGCCTGGACTGTGAACTGAATGTCAGCCCCAGTATGCTCTGTGGCCCTGCTCTTACCAGACCATCTGTGTGAGGCTGCCTTTCTGACCTCGGATCCACGTCGCCTTCAGTCCGACCTTAATACCAATGAATGTCGTAAAGTGCAGATCTAATCATGCCATGCTCTGTTAAAATCATCCTGTGACTTTCCAGTTAAAGCAAAACTGCTCTCCTGGCACCAGAGCATCTAATTTGTGACTCATACCCAGGCCAAGCCCACTTTCCTTGCCCTACTCCCAGGGGTTCCTATGATGGAGAGTCTTCAGTTCCACCTGCTTGCCCTCCCCCCTTCGATGCCGTGATGCACATGGTTCTACTTGATGCCTATCAAGCTAGATGCATTTACCTTTTCTAATGCTGTTCAGTTGTCCAGCCTCCAGGAAGCCCACTTTGACAGTCTAAGTCAGATTTCTAACTGCTTAAATGAAGTACGATTTATGTACCCTTAAGTTCACCTGTGTACATCAAGTGATTCAATGGATTTTAGTGTATTTATGGAGCTGTGCAACCCCATGTGTGTTGATGTAGCATTGTACTTCATGAGGCTTTCCAATGGCTGATATTTCAGAAGTAGGTCACCAGGCCTCTCAACTGAGGCTCCACTGGGTAGGCAAAACCCCCAACCTCTGATTATCAGTCAAGCACGTTCACCATTTATACCACCCAGGGACAAATACATGCTATTGCCATGAGTTGGAATCGACTTGATGGCCAGTGGAACAGAGTTGTGCGATTACCACTCTAATCTAATGCTAGAACTTTGTTATCATCAACTAAAAGAACCTTTGTAGCCACTAGCAGCAGTTGCTCTCTGTTCCCGCTCCCCAATTTCTAGCTAACCACTGATCTCCTGTCTTTCTCTGTAGCCTTTAGGTCAGAGTTTGATGCCCCCTCCTTAGGTGTATCTGCCTCCCACTAGATTACCTGGCTGTCCTACCAGTCTATTTCCTTCAGCCTTTTGAAAGGTTTTAGTCAGGACCCTAATCTTCAACTTTGTATCTATAAGTTTGGCTCTATCCCCAAACATGGTAGGTCCTTAAGGGTTGATTAAATAAAACATTTTATACATAAATTATCTTTTGTCTCAATGACTTGGTTTCTACTTCCTTGAGTATCAAGATTTCATCTCACAATCTTAAAGATCTCTTTGATGATTGGAAACTATCTGCATATCACCCTGAATTGCTGGTACACCACCTCCAAAAAGAGTGGAACATAACAGAAGCAGAAAAGTGGGAATTAAGGAAGACAAAGAGTTATCCTCAAATGGAAGGAGTGTCCTAAACAGAATTTGTTGCCATCTTTAGTGAGTGCTGCGTCTTAATGGAGGGCAGGTGGCTCTCTCACTTGGAGGTTATCTGCCCTTGTCTAGGAGCCCCATGTAGGTCCTGGGTAATGGAAACAATGGGTCCAGGTATCACACTCATACTACCCACCGTGGACTCTTTTGTACCTCCTAACTCTGCTTCCTTCTTGGGGACTGCCATACTCTTCTACTCTGGGCCCAGCTGTAGACACATACACAACAGTTTCACTGTCACAGGAAAAAATAACTTCTCTCTAGAAGCTCAGAAGGATGCAGAGTGATGTGTGTAGGAATACAAGCCCCCTCTCTTAGCCAGACATCAGGGGTAGTGGGGAGAAGATATGATGATTAGTCAGTTTAGACCACATCCATGCCTGTGGCCAATTAGATGGATCTTTCTCAGCAGGAGGAATGGAAAGATGCTGGCGGAGAAGAGCAATATGTACTCCCCTTTACTGGAAGGTAGATGACAGGGCAAGGGCAGAAATCATTGAAGAATGGCTTGTTGGTCATAGTAATCAGCTTCTTTCTCAAGGAGAATTAAACAGACAGGATTTCCTAATGAGTGCACGGTTGGGTTAAAAAAGGAAGTCACAAACATTGCAGGTACTCAGAGGGCAATCCTAGGTAATTTTCATTATAAACCAGATTATCATTCTCAGAGAGGTCATTTGATCGTCACCCTCAGAGTTTAGAGTGGGAAGGGTGCAGAAGCTGCTTAGGTTTCAGGCTGAATATACAAGGAAGGTGGCCTCGTGGTGCAGTGGTTATGTGTTGGGTTGCTAATCACAAGGTCAGCAGTTTGAAACCACCAGCCGTTCTGCGAGAGAAAAATGGTACTTTCTACTCCCCAAAAGAATTACAGTCTTGGGGACTCACAGGAGGTTGTTCCACCCTGCCCTGTAGGGTGTCTGTGAGTCAGATTTGATGCGGTGGCTGTGACTTTGCTTCTGTTTTCAAGAAAAGGGAGTTCCTTGGTGGTGCCAATGGGTTTAGCACATGTGCTGGCTAGTGGAGAAGTTGGAGGTTTGAATCCATTTGGAGGCAGAGTGGAAGAAAGGTCTGACCATCTGCTTTGGAAAAATTAACCCTTGAAAACCCAGTGGAGCAGTTTTTTTCTAACACACATGGGTTACTATGAATTAGAGTAGGTTTAACAACTGGTTTGCAAGAAAGGTGATGTGAGACCACGTGTGGAATTTTGGCCAGAGCAGACAGCTCCTATCCTTGAGGAAGACAAAATTCCCATCTGGGGAATCTCCGTGTCTGGGACCTTTACTAGCACCCCGTCATCCATGATCCCCAGTGGTGAACGTCTTGTGTCGTCCACCTTTTGTTGTGGAAGGACTTTTCCCTAATCACTCACCTGTGGTTTCTCTTCAACCCACTTTATCGAGTGGACCTGGGAATGTTTGATTTACCTGGTTTATATCTTGCAAGGATATTTGCCAATGGAACAAATTGTAATAACACAGCCCCTGAACTTGGCAAAGGAGACGCATCTGCGGTAGTTTTTCTTGTCCGGTTAGATAATGACTTGCATTGCGTTCATAAGGAACTGACTTTAACAAATGAGTTGCTAAAGGCACCTCACTTAACTCTCATAACCACAAGTGCTTATTAGTGCACTTGGACAAACTTGAGCACATTATCCAGACTCTGTACAGAGTGAAGCAAAGACAAACCCATTGCAGTACTTATTATCCCCTCATTCCCCCGTTTCTTGTTTGTTAAACTACAAAGACAATACATGCCTGTATTATTATGAAAAGTGAAACAATGCTATGTAAAGAAGTACTTAGTAAATTATCCTGCCTTGATTCCCTCCTCCTGTAATAAGTAATGCTCACAGCTTTATGATTATGCAATGGAGCGACATATATGTGGAAAAAATATTAAGTATTATGGAAAATGCAATTTCTTTACTGAACAATAGGACCATATACTATCATTTGCCATTTTCTTTTATATCATGGATCTCTCTCCAGGTAAAGCACTAGCTCTCTTAATAACAACATGATACTCTATGTTTTGTTTGGATGGGATATAAATGTCCCACAAAGAGGGACAAAGTGTTACCCAAATTTTTGCCACTGCAAACAATAATGGATTAATTGCTCTCATATGTATGATATCTTCATTTTTCAACAGCTCCTTTTACCATACAGAATGGTGATTTGTTGATTATGTTAGTAGTGTCAAATTTATTTACAGTATTGTATTATAATTCACACTCTACCCAGATGTATTTGAGAGAACTCAAATTTTCCTGTATTCTCAACAGCTTGAGATGTTTTTTCTTTAGGGTTTTAGACGTGTAACCATGAAAATATGATCTCTTTTGTTCTTGGGTCACGAAATTCTTGATTACTTGTGAGACTGAATTTGTTTTCATATGTTCTCTAACCATTTGCTGGTTTCCTGCTCTCAATTGCCAATTTATATCTTCTTGCCATTACTTAATTAGGTTGTGTGGTTTCTTGTGACTTTTTTACCTTTTTGGTAAATTATTTGCATATTACAGATTAATATTGGATTTCTATTTGTATTGCAGATACTCTTTTTGGTTCCTCGTTTATCATTCAGCTTTGTTCCCCAGTGGTGCAGACAGATACTTTGCTCAACTGCTAGCCAAAGTTCTGATCACGGTGTCTCAGCAGCAAAGCCTGATGATCCACTGCTGGAAATCAGTGTTCGGAAACCCTGTGGAGCACAGTGTGACGCTGGCACACAAGGAATTTCCTGGACTTTGATTTTCATTGTAATTGACTTCACAGTGACTGGTCTAGTTTTATGTGAACGCATAAACCAAAAAAATTAAACCTCACTGCCATTAAATCTCATGCCAACTCATAGCAATCCTGTATATGTTGTTAACATATACAAACTCACAGCACCCCTGTGTATGTTAACATATACATACTTATGATTTATGATAAAAATTCATATTTCTAGCATATTTCATACATATTAATTTTATATTTATTCTTTAATTACATATCTGTTTCATTTCATGGCCTTATGAGGTTTTGGTGTTCTTAAGCAATCCTTCCTACTAAAATATTACATAAATAGTCTTCTTGATGTTTTTAAAAATATTTAATATTAAACTTTTTACATTTAGATCTTTAATCCATCTGGAATTTATTTTTTGAGTTATTCCTTCAGATACGTCCCAATTATTTTGACATGACTTCTTAGTCAAAACACCGATTTCTTACTATGTTTGAACCACCACCACCTGTCGTATATTAAATTCCTCTACATGCTTTCTAGGACCCTAGTGGCACAGGGTGAAGGGCTCAGTTTCTAACGGAAAGGTTAGCGGTTCAAACTCACCATCTGCTCCATGAGAAAGATCTGGCAATCTGCTTTCGTAGATTTACAACCTTGGAAATCCGAGAGGGAAGTTCTTCTCAGTACTGTAGGGTTGCTGTGAATTGGAATTTAATTGTGGTTCCTAGAATTCCAGGTCATAAAGCATACAGGGGACAAAGTTATGAATACTTCTTAGCTACAACCAAGTACCTCAGGCATTGAGAACTGGGCTTTGGACTCAGGACTATATTCTCTGGCTACATCAATGTCAATTGACATAATGTAGTCCACAAAGACTAGGTTTTAAGATCTCAATAGTAGCAGTCACCAATGCTACTTTGGTAAGTGGCTACGGGGTCTTAACAGCTAGTGAGCAACCATCTAAGGTCCAACTCGTGGTCCCTCCTTGTCAGAAAGTGTGGAGACAATTAAATCTGCAAGGAAACAATTAGTCCAAAGGACTAGTGAACCTCAGCTTTCACGACCCTGAGACCAGCAGAACTAGATGGTGCCCAGCTGCCATGACTGACAACTCTGAGAGAGATCATGGAGAAGATCCAGGATAGGGTGGAGAAAATGTGGGGCAGAGCTCAAAATCATAAAAACTGGACTAGGATTACTGGTGTGATAGGGACTGGTGGGACCCCAAGACTATGATTTTTAGTCATCCCTCAAGCCTTGTATGAACTCACAACGATAGCTCAATTTTCAGGCGAACCATGAAAGCCTGTGAGCTGAACAGTAACATCAGGGAAGCTTGCACTCCTTGGAACTAGCGAAACGAAAGGGGCAGTATCAGGGGAATCGGGAGACACAGGGAGGGAGCAGGAAGAGTGTGAGCATTGCAGTCGTGTCACAAAGCAGATTGTGTACACGTTGTTGAGAAGGAAAGTAATTTTCTCTGTAAACTTTCACCCAAGAAAATGTTTATGTTTTTAAATTCAGGAGATTCAAGAGCGAATCATATAAAGAAAAATAACTTTGTATTATAGTGGTTGAGAACTAATGCTATTTATGTATTTGATTTAAAAACTCAATAGAAAAATGAGGACAAGTTATAGCTACAATTCATCTATAGCCCATATTTATATGGGAGTGGACAATGTCCTTTGATTGATTGTCTGCCTTGTAACCATAAATAAAATACTTTTACAGTTCTTATGAGTGTAAGCAAGGCCATTAATTTTTTTTTTTTTATTAAAAACAAGCTCCACGCCTTAATATGGCCCCAGTTCTAGGAAACAATTTATTTGCTATGGAGTTAACAAACCAAATCACTGCCAGCATCGATTTGATTATGACTCATAGCAACCCTATAGGTCAAGGTAGAACTGGCCCTGTGAGTTTGTGATAAGGTAGCACTTCAGGAGTAGAAAGCCTCATATTTTTCCTCGGGAGCAGGGGGTTGTTTCAAACAGTTGATCTTCAAGTTACCAGCCCAACATGTAACAACTATACCACCAGGGCTCCTGTGAAGTTATAAACTCATTATTTAGAAGAATGCATGAATAACAAACATAAATAAATGAGCTGTGAGTTAGAAAAATTCTTTAAATGAAGTAAGCTTTCTAAAAACTTGAATAGGCCAATAGATGATTAGAGGATATGTAAGGATCTACCTTGATCCCTAGCTAAGAGAGTTCTAACTCAATATGCATTTTAAAATTTAATTTAATTATAAGCTTTTATTTAATATAAAATGCAAAAAAAATTTAATTTTCTTGAGCTGGTAAATCTTCCTCTTGGAAATCACTAAATGTTTTTATTGAGAAAGTAAATGTAAACTCTATAAACGGTCCCCCATTTGAATTAATTAGTAGAATTGATGCCAGTGTTTTACCTTCATTGCCTTTGGCTTTCTTTGAATTGATTCGTGGTGGCAGTCCAACAGAGGACCTTTCAATGTCTAACTCTGGATTCGAAGCAGTCCCTGTTCTCCTTTGTGTTGGTCTGGGTAGACTAGAGAAACAAATTTATAAACATGCATAGCTATATAGGGGAGAGGTTATATACAAGAGCAATTGAACATGGAGAAAACATCCCAGCCCAGTCCAGATCAAATCCATAAGTTTGATAT
>NW_022103919.1:16899709-16926048 GCF_000313985.2 Echinops telfairi | reverse complement strand
CCACACCCCTACACTCTTAATCCTTAAATTGACACCGATTAGGTGACTGTCACATCTTTCATCAAGGCATGTTTAGTAAATACTTAAGATTTTACTGAGAATCAGCCTAGGTCCACAATGCCATCAGCAATATTGATACCCCCAAAGGTCAGAAAACCCTGGGTTAAAAAAAAAATTATTTGACGAAAACCTCTGACCTGATGTTTTTAGTCTTTATTTTAATTTATATATTTAGCTACATAATTGTTTACACAATTTAGGGAGCTGCCCGACTTTCCTGTGAGGATTATGCACAATATACCATGGAAGTACCATTTTAACTTTCTCAGATATAAAAAAATTGTCTGAATTGTAAAACATACCAAGCCTCAGGGAATCCTGATAGGGAATTGTGGATTTTTGGGGGAAATACTTAGTGGAGTTTATCACCCCATTCCTTTTGTCGCCATTATTATTATTGGCGAAAATGAATGTGAATGATGTCATTTATTGAGAACTTGCTCTGTATGCAAGCACTGCTTTAGACAGAGTTTGAGGCTATAATTCTTTGTATTAAGCTATGGAACTACCTAACCACTGGGATATATTTGATGCAGCCAGTAATCTGCTGCTACTGAATCCCACACATCTGCCATCTGTCTACCAGTAACACCAGTTGGTGTTGGGTGAGTCACCTCTGACTCGTAGTGACACCATGTGGCTCTGAGTAGAATTGTATTTGATAGCATTTTCAAATGCTTTTTTTAAAAAGTAGTTTGAGAGTACTTTCTTCCAAGGTTTTTCTGGATAGACTTGAACCTTCAACCTTTGGGCTAGCAGTCAAGAATATTTACTGTTTCCACCACCTGGGAAATTCTATATTTGATACAGCTGGTATCCAAACCAAACACTGTCCTTGTTCTGTAAAATCTATTCTCACATTCTCACACATACAAGGGAGCTTGAAACAGAGGAAGAATAGAATTAAAAGGGTATGAAATTGTTCATGAACTTTTTGAAGCACACACACACACAGAAGCAGATGTGTGCATATACATGTACTGGAGAATTCATGGGATTCTTCTCCTACCCTTGGCTCCCTGCTTTGTTTCTGTGGCTTAGGATTGTATGCAGTTATATCTTACCTCCCTCCTTTCAAGTATCTTCTTAAAGACAACAAGGTGACGGGTTTTTCCCCTTTGCTTCCCAGAGGCACACTGGAAGTGATTGTTGACCCTGAGGATGGGAATAGTGGACTATTTTAAGGAAGCCATGTGTAGAGTAGCTTGGTTGACATTCCTGTTCCCTATTGTTGAGATTCCTCTTCCCTTTGTTCCTCTGTCTTGTTCCCTCTGTCTCCTTTCAAACTAGAGCTCCAACCCCAGTTCTGCTCTTTTCATGAACTGATTGTGAGGTTCTGAGATCATCGTGTTTATGGAAGGGGCTTAGGAAATCAAGTGTTGCCTTTGATGTCATCCCTATAAACATATCTTCCCGAAGTGTCTTCAGTTCTAAAATCTGGAGGCTCTTAGGTGGGCTACAGTCCTTCACAGTCAGAAGCCCTGACTCAGATTGCCAAGCATCCGATCCTCACACGACGAAGGGGGATGCGTAAGGGCAGATGATTCTGAGCATACTCCGAAACGCCTCCCTCTCCTGTCAGGCATCTGGAGGCCGAGTTTGCTGCTGAGGACCCGGCCATCTTCAGAGAGTGCCAGCGCGCTTACAGACCGCAGTGGTTAAATCAATAGTTAATGATGTTCGTCATGTAATTTGAGCCTCTAGTTTGTTTATGCTAGACCAACTTTATCCATACTCCAAACAAATTATCTCTTATAATTACCAGCCTGAAGATAAATCTCTAAATGTTTTTCTGATGATAGTGCTGTGGTTGGCAGGTGTTAAAAGTGCCTCCCAGGGACAAAGATTGAAGATGAGCTGGTTCCCACAAATCCTTCAGGCGAGGATGTTGGGCTTTCTAGCCTGCCATGTGCAAAGGCGCCTTGTATGGTGCCCCGTTAATGAAATCTAATAGGCAAAGGTCGTATATCTTTACAAAGAAAAATGCAAAGCTGGTGTGTGATAAATGGGCTCTGTGGGGTTCAGTGGATGGGGTTTGGTGATAAAGCCCGTGTTTTAATAGCCTGCTTGGTTTCTTTGCGATGTTTATGCCTTAACTACCCCTTGTAGTGATCCTTCTCACCTGGTAGGATGGCAATAATAAATATAAAAAATAAGCATTTGTTGGCTTCCCATGCTTTAAACTAGTGTGGCTGGCCATGAGATAGCAATGTTAGGATTTACCCACCAGAACAAACATTGTCTATTGTAGACAAGCTGTAGGCTCTTAAAGAAATCTTTTGTTTTTTAAGGACTGTCCAATGTAAACAGGCTTTTAAACTCTCTTGCAGCAAGAAATCATAGAATCTGTCTTCTTGATCATACCTATTAGAATATTGAACAATCATAAAGATATGCAAGGTTTCATGTCCCCAAAATGTACTGTGTGGAAACAGAATGAAAAATGAGCCCACTTAGCACTCAAATGCAAGAATACTTTAAATCTGGAATTACAAAGAGTTAAATAATTCAGATATTGTTGAATTGAGTCACTGCTGGTATCAGGAGAAGTTACCAGTTCATTTGCTGTGGTTGGACTGCTGAGCTAAGAGACAGTTCAATAAATCAACTCAAGCTTGATGGATTCTTCAATTCATTGAAATGAGTGCATGGAAGAGAAAAGAAATCTCTTAGTATTCCCTCTTTGACAAAAGGGTATGCAAAGAGCCTGAATGGATGAATGGTTGATTAATTTTGCCAGAAATTTTCTTGACAGCAGGAAATGTGTTTTTGCATTACTCTGTTTGCCTGGGATTTATTTGGTGGAATATGAATTATTGCATGTAAATGTATACCTGAGGCTATGTTGCTGAAGCAGATAGCTCCTGGTGAAGTTTCAGAATATCGGGCCTGTGATCGTTCTAGTTGGGTTGCCCTGCAGCAGTGTCTATATATCTGCTCAACTGATGTCAGTGTGAAGTCAACCACCACCAGTGATTCAATATTGAGCTTGGTTTGAGTGATCATCTGTGTCCCTGTCAAGAAAGGGTGAGGCTGGAGGCGGTCACCTGCTAAAGTTAGGCAATTCCCAGACTCATCAACATGGCAGTTTACTTACAGATTCTTACCTGTAAATAAGGAAAGAACACAAGGTAGTCCCATTTGCTTTCTATGGGCAGCAGACCCGCCCATGAGCATGTTTCCTGGTTTGGTCTCACTGGGAAGAGATACAGCTGCGCATGACAAGAACTTGGCTGCGCCGGATGATCTATAGACGTAGTGAGAACTGAGCAGCAACTAAGGGTAGCCTTTCTACTGACCAGATCTCTAGCAAGTCACATGGTTTGTGCTCCATCATGAATGGGAAGTTGGTAGTTCTAAACTACTCAGCAGCACCGTGGGAGAAAGGCCTGGGCATCCGCTTTTTTTTTTTTTTTTTGCAATAAAAAATCATTTTAATGAGGGATCGTACAACTCTTATCACAATCCAGGCATCCATCCATTGTGTCAGGCACATTTGTACATTTGTTCGGTTTTGCAATCGTTGATCATTTCTTTTTTTTTTTTTTTAAACATTTTATTAGGGGCTCATACAACTGTTATCCCAATCCATACACACATCAATTGTGTAAAGCATATTTGTACATCATTTCTCAAAACATTTTCTCTCCATTTAAACCCCCGACATTAGGTCCTCATTTTTCCCCTCCGTCCCCGCTCCCCCCTCCCACATGAGCCCTTGATAGTTTATAAATGGGTATTTTGTCATATCTTGCCCTGTCCGACTTCTCCCTTCATCCACTTTTCGGTTGTCTGTCCCCCAGGGAGGAGGTCACACACAGTTCCATGTAATCGGTTCCCTCTTTCCTACCCATTCTCCCTTTACCCTCCCTGTTTTGCCACTCACACCACTGGTCCTATAGGGCTCATCCATCCTGGATTCCCTGTATTTTCAGTTCCTATCTGTACCAGTGTACCTCCTCTGGTCTAGCCAGTCTTGTAAGATAGAATTCGAGTCATGGTAGTGGGAGCGGGGAGGAAACCTTTAGGAACTAGAGGAAGGTTGTATTTCTCATCATTGTTACATCGCACCCTGACTGGCTCATCTCCTCCCCGTGACCCCTCTGCAAGGGGATCTCCAGTGGCCTACTAATGGGCTTTGGGTCTCCACTCTGCACTCCCCCCATCATTCACTATGGTAAGATTTTTTGTTCTGATGATGCCTTACACCTGATCCCTTCGACACCTCGTGGTTGCATAGGCTGGTGTGCTTTTTCCATGTGGGCTTTGTTGCTTCTGAGCTTGATGGCCGCTTGATTACCTTCAAGCCTTTATGGGCATCCGCTTTTATAAAAATTGGAAGTGTTGTTATTTCATGCTACGGAGTCAATTCTAACTCATAGTGATCTTAGGTAAAGCAGAGCAAAATAAGCCCAATCCTGCACCCTCCTCATAATTGTCGCTCTGTTTGAGCCCATTGTTGCTGCAGCCACGTCAGTCCATCTAACTGAGGGCCTGTCTTCTTTACTAAGCATGGTGTCCTTCTGCAGAGACTAGTCCCTCCTGATAACATAACAGGCACAAAGTGTAGGACACAAAGCTACACCATCCTCACCTGTAAAGAGCTGTACCTCGTCCAAGACAGGTTTGACCATTTTTCTGGAAATCCACTATACAATTAATGTTTTTTGCAAACACCATACCTCAAAGGCTTAACATTCTTCCGTCTCCCTTATTCACTGTCCAGCTTTTGCGTGCCTAAGACACCTGTGACAGCGCCATGGCTTGGGCGAGGCACACCTTCGGCCTCCACGTGGCGCCTTTGCTTCTCCGTACAGAGATGATCTCTTATCTTCAGTCCAAAGATACATCTCAAGACGTGTTTCTGATGATAGTCTTGTGCTTGGCAGGTGTTTGAAGTGTCTCGGAGGCTGTGATCCAGGGCATGCGGTAGAGCTCGGCCAGCCCTGAGTCCTGTGCCTGCACCTCGAGTGCCACTAGGAGGCGAGACTAGCTCCATATTCGCCACACGAAGTGAGAGAATCACTGTGTGATGGAAAAGAGTCGTTCTCCCAAAGGAAGGATTGATGGACAGACAAAAATACATGCCAATGACAAACTGAACCCATATTTTAAAAACATTTTACTGAGGGTTCTTACAGCTCTTGTAACAATCTATACATCAATTGTATCAAGCACATTTGTACATATGTTGCCATCATTATTTTCTAGACATTTATTTTCTATTGAGCCCTTGGTGTCAGCTCCTCTTCTCCCTGCCCCACCCCCTGCGTGGCCCCTTGATAAATTATAAATTACTGTTATTTTAATATCTTACACAACTGCTGTCTCCCTTCCCCCCACAGTTTCTGTTGTTCATCCCCCAGGGGGTGGCGGGGTGATTACGTGTTAATCATTGCAATCAGTTCCTCCTTCCTCCCCTCTTCTCCTGATCTTCCCCTTGCCCTCCTGGTATCGATACTCCCATTCCTCTTCCTGGAGTCCGTGTGTCCTGAGCTCTTATGTCTTGTCCGTACTGTGCACATGCTTCAGTCTAGCCGGCAGTGAAAGGGTCATGCTAGTGAAGGGTGAGGAAGTCGCAAGGCTTTCTCCTTTCCTGTGTTTCATCGGTGCTGTACTGCCCCCTGACTGACTCTCCTTCCCTGGGATCCGTCTGTGAGGGCACGTCCCATTGTCTGCAGATGGGTTTGTTCTCAACAATATGGTTTTTGTTGTTTGTCCATCTTTTTCTTTTAAAGTGAATATTTATCATTCAGATTAGCCCAACGCTTCTGTCATGTAATCTTGCCGAAATGAAGATGTATGTGTTATTAGTATTACTATTCCTGTTTTCAGATGCAGAAACTGAGGCTTAGTGGGAAGCAGCTTACTCAAAGCTGAGTATACGTGGCTTACCTGAGATTCACTTCGAAGTCAGCCCCATGCCAGTCAGGGGTCTGCTCTGCTTCACTCTAGTGCTAGCTTCTATTTTGTAAGCTTGATCATTTAAAAAATACTTCTTGTGCCTATAACTTCCTGTGCCCCTGAAAAACCCCTAACTTAAGAACAGACTTTCATTTATTAATGATGAATTAACCGAGCATTGAATCACGGAGTATCAGACTGTGAAGGCACCTTACGAACCCTCCGGGCCAATGCAGGGAGGGGAAATTATGTCTGGGGTCCCGTAAAGAGGCCCCTCTCTGTGGACTTCTGAGGGTTTAAGTGCTGGAAATCTGGAAACTGGAAAAACAGCTTGTTTTTCTCGTGCCCAGACTTCATGTGCTGTTGCACTGAATAAAACTTACCTGGCGTTCAATAAATACCATCCTTTAAATCTAGATTTTTAGCCTTTCCTACTGTTAGTTATTGTCGGCTGTCAAGTCAGGTCAGGCGCCTGATAACCCTGTTATAGGAGAATGAACTGTGGCCCAGTCCTGTCCCATCTTGATTGCCACTGGCCTGTTCAGTGCATTGTTATGGCCACTGGGTCAATTCATTAATCCTCATTTTCCTTGACCCTCTGTCCTTTTCCGGCAATTGGTCTTTCCTAATGATCCATCCACATTTTTCCATCTTCCCTTCTAAAGAGCATTCTGGTTTTATTTCCTCTAAGATCCACTTTTCTGGAAGTCCACGATATATTAAATACCCTTCAATACCACCACGGTTGGAACACATCGATTCTTCTTTATCTTTATCATTTTCTAGTTTTTGCATGCATATGAGATACAATTATTTACATAATTAATGTTACTAGTTCTTCAGAAAAGTAAAATACAAACCTCTTTAGGAATAGACTACTTCAGTTAAAAATCACTTTATGGATCACAAAACTAATAAAAAACCTAAAATGATACCCATTATATCTTATGCTTCTGCATAAGAAAATATGTAAAGATAAAGTCAAATCCATAAATCGATTGCTTTCTGGGGCATTAAAAGACTTATAAGATTAGCCCCAAACATTGTAAAAGGGTTTCAGACTTTGAAGAATATACAGATCTGTGATTTTATGATGATGTCAACGATACTGCCTAGTCAAGGAATGGAGCTAGAAGCCTTCACTATGGAATAAACTCTATTGATAGGAAATATCATTTTAGCCCATAAATGCGATGCTGCAGTCAGTTTTGGAGATGCTGGGGCAGGGCCATGGCAGGCAGACCGGGTGGTCCTGGGAGGGGTAAGGATCATGGGACACAGGAAGGAAGCTTGTTTATGGTTCCCTTCCACGGACCCATACTTGTGAAAAATTAAGTCTGACCAAAGAATGACTTCACTCTTAGTTTCAAAGCTAGCCAACTGTTGAGCTACAATCAGAAGGGGGAAAAAAAAAATCGCTCTGAATGGCCGGGATAGGGAGGCGAAGCAGATGTGCAGTTGTGTCTGGAATACCAACACTTTCACAACTGCCCTCTCTCTTCTTGGCCTGCGGGGCTCAGTGTAATGTAGAAAGACGCTCTGAAGGCCACATCCAGTTCCTCTGTAGCGAGACTCTGTAACTGCTTCCTGGTGCTGCCAGAAAAGGACCACCAAGTAGGTGGCCTTAAAAAATACAAGTGCTGTTGTCTCCCGGCGCTGCGGGCTGGATGTACACGTGGGGCCATCCTCTCCAATGTTCCCTTCCACACTCCACCAGCTTCTGGGAGCCCCAGGAGCTTCCTGGCTTACAGCTGCAGCATCTTCCAGTTCTGCATCCATTACCATGTGGCCACCTTTCCTGTGTGTCTCTCTCTATCGCTCCTTTTACATAAGAACACCACACAGATTGGGGGAGGGTTCACCCTACTTCTGCTCCAGTATGGCTTCATGTTCAACTAACTTCTAGCATGCTCAAAGTCCCTATTTCCAAATAAAACCATCTTCACAAATATAAGGGTTAGGGTTTCAACAGTCTTTTGGAGGAATACATCAAATCCATAATCATCAGCCTTCCAGTGTTAAAGCACAACTGCCGTGTAATGTATATGCTATGTCAAACATTTGCCTTGGAATTTTAAAGTCATTTGTACCCAGAACTTAAATGCTTTTGACTTTTCAAGATCCTGAGTAGTCCAGTGGATAAGTGCTCCACTACTTAACCAGAAGGCAGGGAGTTCAAACCTACGTAGAGGCTCTTTGGGAGAAAAGCCAGGTGAAATATCTATCTCTATCTCTTTCTATTTTTATTTTATTTTTCATTGAATAGTGTATTCAGTATATGAGATATCTTAGCACCCCTGTAAGAAGGCTTTTCTGAGGGCACAGAAGCTGGAATCCCTACTAAACATGGACTAGCACACAGAACACAAGTTAGAAACGACTTCTAGAACACATGCTGAGGATGGGGGTGAGTGTGGTACTTAGAGAAATTGAAGTTAAAAGATGAAACTCCACCAAGAGGAAGAATCCTGGAAGGAGTAATGCATTTTTCTGCAAAGAATGCAGTGTGTTGTAAGGGTTTTTGCCAACTTTGCAACCCTCTCTAGCATTAATATCCTATACGCAATATGACCATGATTCAGTATGAGCATTATTTATGTTGGTATGCATAGGTGAAAATATAGCATGCCAAGTGAGGTGGGAAGAATTTTGAAATGGGTGCAACTGGAAAGGGCAGTGCGTTTCAAACAAGGCATCTCAGCCTACTCCCAATTTCCCACATGAGAGGCAGAGTTTGATTCACATGCTGACTGTCTTAACTGGCAGCAGTGAGGCCTTTCTCTATAGAAATCTCTCTTCTCATCAGCACTCAGACTTCGTATGAGTATGGTTAACAAGGATTTTTTTCATCAGATAAGATTCGATTTTGTCCAAATTTCTAGTTGTGTGGTAGGCAGGTTGGCATATGGATGGCCTTTCAGGATGAGAGTATGAAGAGAGTGGAGAATAATGGGTGCAAATCATAGTGACAAAGAAACGTAGACACACAGACAGACAAACACAAAAAATATTTTCTAAACTGTGGTCCTCAGCCCATGTTGAGTCGTCCCTAGCAGTTTATTGCTTAGAAAAAGCTGCCTTCACGAGACAGGCTGAGAGCCCGCATTGCAAATACAGGGACTCCTCACGTCCCACTGCTGTGACACCACCTCACGCAGGAAAAGGCAGACACAGACAAGCCACACACCTTTGACACTGCACAGTCTTAAATTCTTAGGCCAGCTAGCAGGATGCTATGAGCAACTATGTTGCTTATCTTTGTAGCTGTATAAGAAATAAGACAGCATTAACAGACATTGAATTAAGATCATTAAAAAACTTACGTTCAAAATCAAGCCCAATCTAGTAGGAGGGAATCTTAGGGGGTCCCAGGCCACGTAAGACAAAGAGAAGCTTGTAAGGATCTTCAGAGCATCCCTTCCCCCAGATTTTCTGTGAAAGAAAAATACATATCCGTTCCTGATCAAGGGTTGGGTGCTCTTTGGGTGCAGTTGGGTTGAAGTATCTTCACCTTCTCCCTCCTGATGGAGGGTGGTAGGAGTGGTGGGGGCGCTTGGGGTAAGGGTATTTTTTGGTCAGTTTATCAAATTTATTTTCTCAGGGTTATTGTTGTTGTTAGGCGCCTTAGGCTTGGTTCCGGCTCACGGCGAGTCTGTGCACAGTAGACTGAGACACTGCCCAGTCCCGCGCCAGCCTCCCCTCCCCTGCCATGCTTGAGGGCACGGTGGCAGCCACTGTGACAATTCATTTTGTTGGCAGCCTTCTTCCTCTTGGCTGACTCTTCACTTCACCCAGCAGGATGGCCTTCTCCAGGAACGAGTTCCTTCCAACATGTCCAAGGTTCACGAGATGCAATCCTGCCATCCTTGCCCCTGAGACATCCTTGTCTCTTCCAAGACCGACTTGTTTGTCTTTCGGGCAGCCCACGGTACTTTCAGTATTCTTTGCCAGAACCATCATTAAAATGCATAAATTTTCAAATTTAACAGTTTTTTTAAACGTCCTAACAGTTTTATGGATGTATGATTCTCCTGTCATACACTGCAATGTTTAAATATCTGAACAAGGGTTATACAGCCGTCGGTTTCAGAGGGGTGTAAGGGGGCAGGTGCCTCTCCTGTAAGCATGGGAGGGTTACTTGGTAACTCATCAAGCACGGAGTAAATGTCATGAGGGTTAAAGAACATTTGAAGTCACTGCTCTATAGGGTCAGAATCAACTCAATGACAGTGGGTCAGGTTTTGATCTTTTTATTTGCTTGTTGTTGTTGTTGCTGTTGTTGTTGTCTAGCCCTGTTCTCTAGAAATGGCTGAAACGTCTTCTCTTGGGTTGGGATCCTGTGCTCTATTCAAATAGGTTCTAGGCTCTTTGGGTTTATTATTTGGGTTTAAGTATATTCCCCGTCTCCCTCCTGATTCTCTGCTAGCATAGCCCCTTCTTGATTTCATTTCAACGTGGACCTTCTCCATTTGATGGCTTCTAGTGGCATCAGAAGGAATCTTGGTAGTGCAATGGTTCAATGCCTAGGTGATTACCCAAAAGGTTGGCAGTTCAAACACGCCCAAGGGCTCCAAGGGAGCAAGATCAGGTGATCTGCTCCCAGAAGAACTACACCCAGCCAGGGCAACCCCGTTCTTTCAATCAGGGCCACGTGAGTTGAAAGTGACTCATGGCAGCTCACAACAGAGCTACGTTGTTTATTAACGTGCCTCTCAAAATGTAGTCCACACACTAGGAGCACGGGTATCACCTAGGAGTGTATTAGGACTGTAGCTACTTCAGACCTATGGAATTCAAATCTGCATTTGAGCAAGAATCCCAGGAGATTTGTATTTGAGCCTGAGACCCTTCAAGTCAACATATCTTTATTTTTAAAGAGGGGAGAGATAGGACTGTGTATCCTGCCTCTGAGAGTACCATCTCTCTTCTTGGACTTCTTCACAAATGTCAGAAGTAGTAGCATCCTTTATTCCATTCTGTAATGCCTACTGACTGAGTGTAATGCTCCCAGCTAACAGAGAGGGGCTGGGATGCACAGGGGCTTAGACTCCCCCAAATTGAACTGTGCATTTACCAAGAGTCCACTGCATTTGCTCCCCAACCTGTTTATATCAATTGTATTAATTATTGTGATTACACAATCTAAGTAAGCTAATGATAGAGGAGTAGAAAAGAGTGATTTCTGTGAACTCACTGCTTTGTAAAGGCTCAATGCAAACATTGTCTGTGAGCAATGTGGCTCTACAAATCTAGGGGGAGATTGTTAAAAAGCAAAGGAAGCCTGCATTCCAAGCCCTTTGCATGTGTCTTCATTTTTATTTCACATCACTGAAACGATAATGAAGCCCCACACCAAATCCAACTGCCACCAAGTTGACTCTGACTTCTAGTGACCTTTGTAGAGGTTCTGAGACGGTAAATCTTCATAGCGGTAGACAGCCTCAGCTTTCTCTTGTGGAGTGGGTGGCTGGGTTGGAACTGCTGACCTTGTTCTTAGCAGCTCAAGGGCTAACTCACAATGTCTAAAGTTAGATACTGAAAATAATATTCTATGAATAAACAATATATATCTATGCAATGAAGAGAATGAGAAACAAGTACAGACTCATGTTGTTTTTATTGCTAAGGGCTGGCTGCTGAGTCACAAACGTGTAGCCACCCTATGCACAATAGAACAAAACACACCTTAGGCCCGCTCCATCCTAACAATCTCGCCTAAGTTTGAGCCCATTGTTGCAGCCACTGGGTCACCCCATCTCCTTGATGGCCTTCCTCCTTACTGACTCTCTCTTTGTGAAGAACCACGAGGTCCTTCTCCAGGGACTGGACCCTCCTAACACATGTCCCAAATATTCTGGGTGTACTTCTTCCAAGACAGATCTGTTCTTTCTCTTGCATTCTGTGGTATGTGGGATATTCTTCACCAACACCAAAATTCAAATTCATCATTTTTTTCTGGGACAGCTTTTACATGTATATGAGGTGATTAAAAATATTAAGGCTTGTGTCAGGCACACCTTCGTCCTCCAAATGACACCTTTGCTCTTTGCTATTTTAAGGAGGCATTTTTCAGCAGAGTTGCCCAGTGAAATGCATTAGCTTGATTTCTTGACTGTTCTTTCCTTGGCCATTGGTGGTGGAACCAGTCCCTTGATAACATCAATCTTTTCTCCATTCACCATGATGCTGTTCAACTGGTCCAGCTGTGCGGATTTGCTTTCCTTTACCTTGAGATGAAATCCACACTGAGAGCTGTGGTCTTTGATCTTCATGACTGTGTAGAGCATGTCACTCTCAGCAGACGACACTGTGTCAGCTGCAATCACAGATTGCTAATGAGCCCTCCTCAGATTCTGAGGACATCTCCATATTCTTCATATTAGATTATCTTTGTAGTTTACAGAGTGGGTAAGTATGGTCAAAGGTTACAACACTGAAGCACGCCTTTGCTCATTTTGAACCACGCAGGATTCCCTTGATCTATCTGTACAACTGCCTTTTGGTCGGTGAGAGGTTCCGCATGAGTACAGCTAGGTGTTCCAGAATTCCCATTCTGCACAATGTTATCCATAGTTTGTTGCGATCTACACAATCCAACAATGTAAGTAAACATCTTTCTGGTGTTCTATGCTTCCAGCCAAGATCCGTCTGACATTGGCAGTAGCCTTCATTTCACGCCCTCTTCTGATTCTGGGCTGACTTTCTGGCCAGAACTGCTAACGCTGCCTTGAATTATCTTCAGCAGAATTTACTTACTGCATCGTATAAGTGATATTGTTTGATAATTTTCACATTCTGTTGGGTCCCATTTCTTTGGAATGGGCACAAGTGTGGCTCCCGACCAAAGTGCATGGCATAGATGAGCAAGCACCTGCAGCGCTGTTTTGAAGCATTTCATTGATATTCCATGTGTTCCCAGAGCTCTGGTTTTTGCCCATGTCTGCAGTGCAGTTTGGACTTCCTCCTTCAATACCACTGATCTCTTATCGTGCGCTACCTCTTGACATGGCTGAACACCAACCAGCTCTTTTTGGTACAGCGGCTCTGTGGATTCCTTCCATCTTTGTTTGATGCTTCCTGCATTGTCAATCCCCTACCACCCCCTCCCCACACCCACCCCCACATACACTCCTGTAGGCATCTTCAATAATTGCAACCTGAGACCTGGATTTTCTCTTTCATTCTCTCAGCTTGAGAAATGCTAAGTGTATTTTTCTCATTTGATTTTCCAACGTCAGATCTCTGCACATTTCCTGATATTACCCTGTGCTCACTCGCTATTTGAAAAGGCCTACCTAGGCCGACAGAAGGTCCTTAGGTGGTGCAAACGGCTCAGCTACCAATTGCGAGGTCAGTGGTTAAAACTCACCCAGTGATGCAGTGGAAGAACCACCTGGCAATTTGTTTCTTAGGGATTACAGTCAAGAAACCCTAAGGAGTAGCAGCACTTGGTAACAGACGGGTGGCCATGAGCCAGAACTGACTTGACAGCGCTGGGTTTTTCACAAAAGGGTTTGGCCAAACATAAAGCGTTTTCAAATGGATGCATAACTTTATGTGCAAATCCAAATGATAATTTTTATTCTAAATTGTATTATAATTATTTCCCTCTGCCACCAATGTTAAAATGTATGATACGTCCTAATCATATCAGCTACTATAAACTACTGCTTGCAGTAGAAAGGGGTCTGTATGACTTTCTTTATTTATAAAAAAAAGGTGGAGTCGGAATTATATTGCCCTCATGGGCTCTTCGGTTTCCCCAGAAGGTAAAAGGTTTTGGTGTCAGGTCCATTCTGGTTGATGACATCACAGTGTATTGGGAGGAGGGCTCCTCCCTGGAGTTTTCTCAACCGTCATCTTTAGGAAACATTGCCTGTTCCTTCCACTGCACCACCAGGTGTTTGAAGAGCTGACCTTTCAATTGGTAGTGCCTCACACTTGTTCAGCTGTTCAGCATTGTTTTCCAATATCTGTCCAATTTGGGGTTAACATGGTAGAATTAAAAGATACCCTATATATTATTTTCAGAAATAAAATAAATATAAACTTTTATGTTTAAAAATGTCATGTACACCTAAAAATAAACTGAAATCATCTATTTTTCTAGACTAAAAACCGAAACAAAAAAAATCTGGAAAATACCTTGGAAATCATTTTCCTGGAATAGGAAGTGGATGGTTTTGTAAAACGTTGACTTCTTTATTTAAAATCCTCCTCCTTTTTTCTCTGTTTAAGAAAATCAAAACACTGTTTATTTTATAAGCATATCAATCTAAAATTAAGGGACAATTGATGGGAATGTACATTTTTACCAGCCAAGAAAAAGGAAATGTTTGTCTAATTAGCATACGGTACTCTTATTTGTGCTCCTTGTCCTTGGTTTATTGTATAGTTCTTCTACCTGTTCAACAAGACATAGTTAAAGATGTGTCTCACTTCGTGCAGTAGTGCTTCTGAAGAAAGTAAATAATTTAAGTCAATGTACAAGACTATTCTGCTGTTATTGCTAAAGAAGTACTTCTTCACTGGGGTGCCTTGGCGACTTCCCTTGCCACAGGGGATGTTTGGTAATCTGTGGCCCTACCATTTCAGAAATACCACATGCCTAATGGGTATTCATGTGGTCACAAGGGACTGGGGTTGTTAACAGCAGTGAGGGATGCTGTGCTGCTGAACCTCCTGCAAGCCACAGGACAGGCCCCTCCATTGAGAGTTGTCTGCTTCAAACTGACAAGAGTCCAGGCTGAGAAACAAAATCACCAAGGAGACCATGTTTTACCTATTGGTAACTGCCTCGTATAAAATTAGAATGACTAAAAACCTAAATGCGACACTGTTTTCCACTAACATTAGCCCAGGTCCTCTCTGCATTGTCAGTAGGGCCCAACGACCGAGTCTAATCTGCATGGCAAGCATCTCAGTGTCTCACACGTCTCACCAAAGTAGCAAGTGAAGTTTCACAACGATTGTGGAGATGGCAGCATCTGAAGACATCAGAGGCCAAGAAACAGAAAAGGAACGACGAATCCTACATGTTGCACTAAAAGAATAAAATCTAAAGCAGCTTCTCCTCTTTTCCCTCAATCATTACTCAGCTGGTACTATACTTTGGGGGGGTATTAAATAGACATGCTTTTCATTTTATAGCATCTGTTTTGTCATCCTTCTTCAAAATACCCCTCTGAGCCGTGATGCAAGATAACTTGTGCCAGTTAAACAACTACTAACTGTCTTTCCTCCCCAGACCCTTCTCACGTTCTTTATTAAAGTCAGCTCAGGTGAGGTTCTTTGATTTGTCACCCAGAGAGTCATGACCACCCTGTGTCCTTACCCAAAAAACCATCCCTCTGGCAGCCCCCACACAGACGTCTCCAACTGAAAATAAACTACAAGCCCCAGAGTGTCTGTTTTCAGGAGGGGGGTTCTGATAATTAGCATAGATTTGCAACAAATGACACACACAGACTGTTGGCTCTGCGTGTGTGCTCTAAGATTGGTGTTTACCCTATTATATTCCAATTTAAGCTTGTCATAAAGTTTATCAGTGCGCGCATGGAAACAAGCAGGGGCACACATGTGGATGAGGAGAAGTGGACTTGAAAAGATCGGCAGCCTGCACCGTGAGACCTGCAATTCTTTCCAACGTCCCCAAAACGAGTTACTCTCGTGGGAGTGCTGGGAAAGGGCGACACAGCCGTAGCCCCCATTTGAATTTGGTGATGGTTGGGTATTTTTAGCAAATGAGTTGTCAGCAGAAAGGCTTCATTAGACCCATCAGGATATCTGCCCATGAAGAACGAATCCCAAACTGTACTGACAGTTTCCTTGTGCCCAAATGATAAAGCACCTCTGACAAGAGCCCTGGTGTGCTCTCCCTGTGAGAGCCTGAGCAACGAAGGGGACAGGTGGGGCTTCGTCTGATCAGGTTAATATTGACACAGACTGAAGGAACCAGGAGGCTGGTGGTGTTCCTGTACAGCCAGCTCTCTGGAGACTGCACTCGTGGCTCTCGTCAAGCAAGAAGATACCCGGAGATCACAGGAGGTCTCCGGCTCTCTTGAAATACTGTTCAACAGGATGATTTCTTTTGACCCAGCAAGATACATAAAGTCTCATGGCACAAAGCAGTCTAGTGGGAACTCTCTTTCCTACTTCTACATATAATTATGAAAAGAATGGTTACTTTATTGATTCTGGCTAGCCAGAGTATTGCCCTGGTTCTACCATTTCAAAAAGACCACATGCCTAATGGGTATTCATGTATCCTGAATCACTATTTTGCATATAGATATCTTTATAAATATAGAAAAGGGGGGCCTTAAAGGAAGTAATGGTCTAGCCCCTTTCTCGCTGAGTCCTTAAATCCATACTATCTAGGGGAGCTTTGATGCCTATGTGTATTATTCTTAAAGAAAATGCAAATTGTGTTGAGCTAGTTAATGAAGTGATGACTTATTTATCTTTAATTTGTTTTGCACCTTCCTCACATCCAAATATTCAACCTACGATTAACGGGCTATAAGTCTCCCTGTGACCATTCTTCTATGAACTATAAATATAGTAGTCTTTAAGCACCTTTTCCCAGACTCAACACTTTACTGGTATAACACTGTTTTTATGACTGAAGCAACGAAGATGGGTCAGGATTTCAACTCAGTTTGAGATTGGCCTCTTTTCAACAAGTTATAACTCAAATTTGCAGTGTTTAGATGAATAATCCCTATCCCCCTTTCTCCTTTACCTCTCCCTCTTCCTTTTCTCCTCTTCCTTTCTGATACGGTTCTAATTCTTTACTATCTTGTTACTAGCTGAGTATCCGTTTGCACCATATAGGAAAATAAATGTTTATATCATAACATGAAAGCAGTGATCTTCAATCAACATATGATCTTCTTCCTTATTCTTGAAATTTCTCAACCCAAGTGATGATATTACAGGGGCCACTACTTAAAAGGCTTCCAATTTTCCCATCATGCTTCTGACACACTTGTTCTAAATCAAGGCATCTACAAATTGGTCCGTTGTAATTACCTTTGATAACGGTACCTGAACAGAACAAGTTGGCTTGGAATGAGCACCATAGGCAGCTCCCATTGAGATGCTTGCACTCTCAAAGTGAAAACACAGGTCCTCTTCCTAAGCCCTCCCAGCAATCCTAAATCGTAGGTTTGGGTGGGCTTCTTTCTGAGCAGTTGAGAAGTAATGTTGGGAACTTTATTAATTCTGAGATTGTTACATACTGAATAGTAGAGGGATCCTTCCATGGTTCATGTGTCCAAGGAATTATCCTACATGAGGATAATTCTGAAGATGGGTCACAATTATGCATACCAAATAACTTTTCAAAAGGACATATTGCTGTGAGAATATAATTGCTTTCTTTCATATAGTTGTTGCTTGAGGCAAGTTTTCAATTTTAGGTTCATATATATATGTTAATGGTGAGTCTACATTTCTATTTTATAGAGTAGGTGAGAAACTAAAAGTTGATCATAAATATTGGATCATCAGAAACTGTAACTGTTCAGTATTATAAGCCTGTGATTAGAATCCACGATGTAGCTCACTTGTATATACTGACGAAAGAATCAGTGGATCACTAATGGCTCATACAAACATCAGTCTTCTCAACCCCGAGGCCAGAAGAACTAGATGGTGCCCAACTACCACCACTAACTGTTCGGTGAAGGATCACGTTCGTAGTTCCTGCACAGAGTGTGAGAAAACTCAAAATCATGAAAGAGACCAGGGTTATTGGCTGGATAGAGTCTGATGGAACTCCCAAGATCCCTTAGTGACCCGCTGTGTGACCCTTCAAGTCTGGAATCGAATTTACCCCTGTTTTAGAATGATCAACCGATTATGACCAAAAAAACAACAACAAACCAACATTTACCTGAGGACAGAGGGTTAGGAAAGAAGGAGGCGTGTGAAGAGGAAACTCTGAGAGGAAATGGAATTGAAATGGATTCATTGGCCCAAGATGTGTAGGAATCACTGAATGTAAAACTGGTCATCTGCTTTGTAAACCTTCACATACAGTGGTCAGTATAAGATATGAGAAAAAAAGAGAAGAATTTATGAATTATCAAGGGGCCATGGGGGAGGGAGAGTGGGGGAGGGAGGAGAAAAATGAGCTGATACCAAGGGTTCAAGTAGAAAGAAAATATTTTGAAAAGGATGATGACAACATATGTACAGATGTGTTTGACACAATGGATATATGTATGGATTGTGATAAGAGCTGTAAGAGCCCCCAATAAAATACATTTAAAAAAATAAAATTTGAAAAGATATTGAATCATCAAATTAAACTGTGCATCCTTATGTGCATGTTATCAGAATCTGTGATGTAACATGCTTGTGTAACCTGTTAAGAGGAAGTGATATGGGGTCGTAAGGCTCTAGGACGGAGTTATTGCGGTTTTTGTGTCCAGAGAAAGAAGACTCATGAAGACTCTAAGCCCAATGAGCTGAAGGACCATGAGAACATCAGACTCCATGACTCTGACCACAAGTACTAGGGACTTGGCTACTCACATTAGGAGGCCCTCGGTAGAGTGGAAGAAAAATATGAAGCAAAATTCAAAATCATGAAAGAACTCAGGCTTACTGGTTGAATAGAGACTCCTGGAACTGCTAAGACTAAGACCTTTAGTTACCCTTCAAGTCTGCAAACGAACTCACCCCCCATAGCTCAGTTTTCAGTCAAATAATAAACATGTTCATCAGAGGAACAATAACATTAGGGATGTGCACATACCTTAGAAGAACCAGCCATTTGAGACCCAAAGGGCAGCATTTTGCCAATGACAAACCTCAGATAGATTAGACAAGGAGGGTTGGAAATTGGAGACCAATGGAAGTGAGATCAGTGGTGAGACGTTGTGAGCTTTGTAACCAAGGAGAAGACGTAAAATGCATAGACATTGTTGAACGGAAATCTTATGTAGCCTATAAACATTCACCCACTTCACAATAAAAATCAAAAGAGAATCAATAATTATTCCTGTTCATTGTCATGTACTGGAAGAACTAGAGAAGGGTAAAATGATATTTTTTATTAAGTGAAAACTGGATTAATTGCTAATATCCTTGATAAGAAAGCATTTTCTCTTTCAAGGAAAGCAGAGGGGTTGAAACATAGGTTCTAAAGTCGACAAACCCGTTTTTACCACATGTGAGCTTCGACTCTAGAAGTCTCCATTTCTCAATGGGAAACCCAGACAGTGCTACTTACCTCAAAGAAGTAGACTGAAACCCAGATAAAATAATGCAAAATGCTTAACAGAGTGCTTGATGTACAAAGTCAGCACTTAATTGTTATTCTAGTAGTGGTTTTAATGAAAATTATATTGATATGCATTTATGGTACATATTGATCTAAATATTATAGTATTTCTAATTTTTACAACAGCTTCTCATAAAAGGGACTTATCTTTAATTATAAGGAATGAAAATATATACCACCAGACTCTGCTTTCAAAATAAAATATATAACATAGTTTAATAGGGCTGGTGAAGTTTCTGTGATTAAAATGCCTTACCTTGCTCATAAAAATAAGAACAATAGAGTATAAAAAACGATGTGTGGCAAAAACATAGGAAATATCTTTGCTTACCAATTAAAGAGCGTATGAAAAACAGAATAAATAAAATCTCTTAATTTATGCATTTTGTGTTCTCATAAATCATTTTCCTGTCAAAATTATCAGACTTTATTGTTGCTGAATATTTTAAACATCATAATGGAATTTTGGTGGCATAAATCATAAAGCTTTCAGTTAGAGCATTTGTGTACATACCTCAGCATTTTTCTTATACCTTGATTTAAAAAAATAGAGCCCTCTGTCTAGAAATAAATGCGTGCAGAGTGTAAATGTCAAACTATACTCTTAAATTGCAGGAACTCAGCACTCCCGGCTGGCCACTGTGCTTCCCGGATAGTTATGGATTTTGTCTCCTATGTTTCCAAGCTTCACTGTTCTCTAGAACCGAACACTGCCGACTGGCACTTTTGTCTTAGAAGGGATCTTTAGCTACACACATCCTACCTACAAGCACTTAATTTTCCTATCTCCTGTTTACTTATTTCTTCTATTTCCTCCCAAAAGAAGAAAAATTCAATTGTAACAGATTCAGTAATGGCTTGTCTGTGGTGTTAAGAAATCATCTCAGTTCACTAATAAAAGCCATACTTGGTAGATCTAATTTGTGATTAGAAAGGGAAACAATAGATTTCAGTTGTAGGTTGTAGTCCATCCATCTTTGGAATATTGGAACTAAATGTCAATATCTATTAAACAGAGTAAAAGTCCCAGAAGGTCATTATGTATTTGGAGTAAGACGGAAGAAATAAGGGCAAAGACCCTATCCACAGTGAAGAAAAATACTGGTTAAAAAATACTATGATGCTTTAAAAGCTGTTGTTTATCACAGCAGAAACAGATTTTAAAAATGTCCTCTTGCAGAATTTCTTTGAATTTAGATCTTTACTGATCGTAATTTTGTGTGTCAGTTGTGAATTATCTTTGATAGCCGTTGATTATTTTTCTATTGGTATGTCTGTTTCTTTTCTCACTGGTTATCAAAGATAAGAAGTTTTCAACCTTTCTTCTCCCCCATTAAATAAATTAAAAACCATAGTAAATAATGACCATTATATTGGGAAACTTTTGAGTGACTTTGAAGTACAAGAGTGTTATGACTCGATTTACGTTTTAAAAATTGAGGTGCTGAAGAGAGAGTTGGTGGTAAAAGAAAGGAGGGTCAGCATCCTGGTAGCTGTAGCTATGAGAATAATAGGGATGGAGAGATGGAGAGAAGCAGTTGGATTCGATAAACATTTTAGAGATAACGTGAATAGGATTTGCTGATGGATGGTGTGAAGAATGATGTGGAAAATGAATTCTTAGATTGGGCTTTGGAGAGCTGGTTAGATGGTGCTGTCACTGAATGATAGATTACTGGACAGAGCGTGGGTCATATTTTGTATCAGACATTTATTGGACATTTACATTTGGGATATCATGTGTACACGCAAGGTTAGAGTTCAGGGAGGTACAGATGTGGTTATCACTGGCATATAGATCATCGTGAGACCATATAACTGGTGGAGATCACCAAGGAAGCACATGGAGCTCATCGGGAGGGAGGCAGTGCCGGCAAACAAATCCTGAACACTTAGACTGACCAAGAAAGAAGAGCCAGCCAAGACGACTGAGGAGCAGCCAGTGCGAGAAAGAAGGGGTGTGTGACGTCAGGGAGGGGTGTGTGACGTCAGGAAGGGGTGTGTGACGTCAGGGAGGGTGTGTGACGTCAGGGAGGGTGCGTTGACGTCAGGGAGGGTGTGTGACGTCAGGGAGGGTGTGTGACGTCAGGGAGAGAGAAAGAATGGAGGGTCTCAAGAAAGAGAAAGGCACTAACTGTATGGAATTCATGCCTAAATCCAATAGGGAACGGGGAAGAGAGTGTGTAGGGATTTGGCAACCTGGACGTCAGGGCTCCTTTTTGACGAGAGCGGTTCAGTGGCGTGGTGAGGGCACCACCCAGAAAGGAGGCGATTGCGTAGACGTCGAAAGTGAGTCTCTGCCTGATGCAAAAAGAGTGGCCTTCTTTTTGCCCTTTCATGTCCGTGTTCTCAAATGTTGAACAACAATATTTAGATCACTTTGACTTCATGCCACGCGCTGAAGTGCTGAAGTACTTCAAATCAGCATAGAGCACAAAAAATCTTTTTTCAGACTGATGATGTAATAAGGAAAACAGGATTTTGTGAGAGCCTGGGATTCTCCACTGCATTTGCCCGTGGACGTTCAACGACAGATGTACTAGATCTATTGACTAGACGCCATCCCAAACCCTAGCACTCTCTCGGGTCTTGCAGAACTCCATGATTTCTGTTTCCTGCCGTACATCACCATGGCAATCAGCCGTTTTTTGTGCCCTTGAAACTTATACCTTATTTTCTGGCTGGGAAATTCCAGTCTTCCTCCTCTTTTCTTCACCTGTCCGTACTTCCAGGGCTTCCCACTCATTCAGAAAGTAGAAATTATTCAGGAAAAAACACCCTGTTCTCTTTAATGACGCAATCTTGTGAACTGTGGTGGCAGTGGACTGTGACCGGGAGCCATGCCCATTCTTTCTAAGACAGCAGAGTTGTTTTGAATTTTGCCAGTCAGTTCCAAACTGCCAGGAGTAGTAAACGTCCTGAATTCCAGGCAGCTCTCACAGGTGAGGGCAGCTGTTCAAATGGAGAAGGTATATCTGGGTGGCAGTGGGGGCAGACTAACAGAGATCTTATTATTTTCCAAACCTTTAGAAAATTGAATGGGATATTTATGTAGTACTCATATCTGTGTGTGTGTTTGTATGTACATCATTTTACTTTAAGATGGAGGAAATTTTTTGGAGACATTTGAGCAGATTAATAAATAGTATTTGTATACATGTAACTAAAACAGTAATTTATCAGGTAGAAGGCAGATGGGGGAATAAAATGCCAACCTGTATGTTCAGTTGTGTTGTGTTGATGATGAAGTGCTGTTTATTCAGGCCCAGCCTAGCTTGTCAGCAACATAAGAGCCTTCGCAGCACATGACTCCCTGTGTAGCTAGAAGACAATAATAAATTATCTCCTATGCAAATAGCACCAGCACAAAAGCAGAGCAAACAGACTCTGCCTCTTGGATTCCTGGAGAGCCTCACCCCGTCCCTGGTTTGGCTCTGGCTTAAACACGAACCCCTGGCCTCATCTTAGGCCACTGAGACCTAATCTAGTTTGGATGCTTGTGATAAAGTAGAAAGGGCACAATTGTTGACAATCTTTGTTTGGGGGTTAGAGTAGAATTTAAGTATTTTGATTTTCTAACATGCCTAGCTGAGCCTCAGAAAATTTTGTTACAGCAAAACTTCATCAGGCAAGGTATTGAAAAAACAAAACAAAACACTTCATCAGGCTGTGTGGAATTTGGGGCCCCCCAGAGGAAATATAAGGCAATGTTACCCAAGGGGATTTAAGAAGAAGAATTCCTTGAAACCCCAAACTAAGCACACAGCCCACACGCTGATTCAGAGTCACAGGGAGCCCTTTGGGGAGCAAACGGCCTCTGTTTTCTCCTGTAGAACCATTGGTGGTTTCAAACGGCTGATCTTGTGCTTAGTAATCCAAGAAGCAACCCAACGCACCACCAGAACACCTTAACCCATAGCCAAGCCCCGTTACAGACCCACCCTAGGGTGATGTTCATGGCAAGGATCGAGAACTATTGGTCGAGGACGGGCATCTGTACAAATCAGTTCACAGCACTGAGAGACCAAAGGACTGCTCCATTGTCATCAGTCCGTCTTCATAGTGAGTGGCCCTCTAGGACAGAGAACTGCCCCACAGGGTTTCCCACACCGTAAACCTTACAGAAGCAGGACACCCATCCTTCTCTTCCCATGCAGCTCGTGAATTCCAAACCTCTGAGCTTGCAGTCAGCAGCTTTGGGTCAACCACTGCATGACCAGAGCTTCCTTGGGATAACACCTAGCTTCCGGGAGCAGTGATGCTCAGATTCCATATGCATTGGAATCACCTCAAAATGCAGATTTGGCTCTCGGAGGTCTGGGGTACACCTGAGACTACCTGGTGTTGCTAATGTGGTCGACTTGGCATGGCACGTAAAGTAGGAAGACCCTGCTGTTAGATGCCACTGAGTCAACTGATCGCATGACAACTCTATGCACAACACACAAAATTCTACAGTGTCCTGCACCATTCTCATGATTGGTTAATGATTGGACTGGTGTGCTCCCTTGGCTGCTTTTGGGAGGTGTTGATTGTGAGGCCTTTCTCCGTAGTCTTCCTCCCTAGTCTTCATTTACAAGCTCTGCTGAAACCTGATCAGCATCGTAGCAACCCACAAGTCTCCACTGACAGAGGGGTGATGCCTGTGCCAGAGGTTCCTTGGCCAGGAATCAAACCACAGTACGACAAACTGCATAGAAAGTGAAAATTCTCCCATCTAACCACAGCTTCAGCAAGATCCCCAGAGCCATCATTTTAGCAGAGGACTGGGGCTCAGCCAATATTTTTGAATTGCAAATGCTCCCTAAGTGTGGCTTTGAATAATGCTGACTCTTTTGAATCCTCCCTTGTGCTCAGATACCATAGACTCCTCCCTCTCTTGTTTACGTGATCCAGCCTAGAGTGTCATGTTAATTGTTACTATGTCTTAAAATCTTGTAGGAATGTTTTCTCAAGGAAAACACATTTTGATGGTTTATGCATATGATGAAAATAATCATTTGAAAGGAAGATTGTAGGGAATTTTTATATTTGTGTCCTGCTGTGAGTCATAAGGTCTTCACCGCCCAGTTTTTAAGAAGTGGGTTACATGCTTTCCCCGGTTTTCATCTGGAAGCCCTGCGGTGACCTTAATGGGATTTGAAATACTGCTGGCATAGCTTCCAGCACCACAGCAAAATTAAAGCCACCACAGTACGACAAACTGACAGAATATTACCTGATATTGTGATGCAGCAAATACCTTGCTACAGCCCTCCTAACCATAATCTGTGTAGCTCCCACCAAATGCCCGAGTGGGGCCAGGCCAATTGGGTGCATTTCTTATCCTTCTGATGGATCTGAATAGGAGGAGCTGGCTGAAGATGCTGATAGTCACATGATTTGGTTGTGAGCCATTGGTAGGTAACAGGATGAACAGTGACTATAAAAACTTGGAACTTTTCACATTGGTCACTTTTGCCATCCTGGTGAGCCTAACATGAGCTATCTGAGAAGCAGGAATGACGGATCCTTCTAGTCTCCAGAAAGAAGCGTGAAGAGTGGGGCATGTGCATTGGACCCTAAGATTTACGCCTTCTGGGCCTTCTGGAGCCAATACCCGGCACAGAGATGCTAGAGAAGCAGCGGCAGGAGCAGCCTGAGAGCGCACATCCGAGTGGTCCATCGCCCAAGCCACGGCGCAAGTAGCGCTGGTGGCGCCTTCAGGCAGGAGGCTCGCTTGCAGAGTGGGATCCCTTCAAGCATTTCATTTGGGGGAGTTCACTTTGCTGACTCATGGAACTAGAGCCTGGTGACTTCAGGTGGAGGCATGTGACAGAGTGGATTACCCTTTGAGCAATCGGGGGTAATAACAGAGCTTTGTAACATTGCTTAAGCAGGGTAAAGGCCAAGGAATCACATGGTGGGGAGGGTCCAGACCTGAGAGAAGTCTGCCTGCAGGCATGTCAGGGAGGAAGCTGTCCTGGCGAAGAAATGTGTCATGAGCCGTACGTTCCTGAATTGTAACCTATTAATTTCCCTTACAGGAGCCCTGGTGGCATAGTGGCAATGTGTTGGGCTGCTAACTGCAGAGTCAGCAGTTGGAAACCACCAGCTGCTCCATCAGAGAAAGATGTGGCTTTGTACTCCGATAGAGTTTCAGTCTCTGAAACCCACAGGGCAGTTCTAGCTACCCTGCTGGGTTGCTGTGAGTCAGCATCAACTTGATGGTAGTGATTTTTAAAATTTTCCACATCAATCCAATAATGAGCCAGAATTGACCCGTCAAATAGTCTACCACTACTTAGTTGTGGTAGTTATGTAATCTTGTGTCAACTTGAGGGGATTAAGAGTGAACAGATGGAGTCTAGCCTGTCAATCAGGTTGCAGCTTAATGGGAGGTCAACCAAGATAAATGGCTCACTGGAGGCTAGCGCCCACCCCCACCCCGCCCCCTCTGCTTTCACCTTCTTGTTGACAAGTCATGTGGAACTACACTGAGACCAGCAAAAGCCCTGGGGATGCTTCCACTGCCACTGGATCCACAAGACTTTGCACTCCATGGCCTGTGATCTTCCTGAATTTGCATCATTGCACTTGTTGCATGAGTCTGTAGAAGGATTTATGAACTAGCATCTGAGGGTCTCTGGATTTGTTTCTCATGCCAACCTGGCCTAACACAACAGTAATCATCAAAAAGAAGATTTCAAGATTTACCCTGACCTAAGCCATGGTCTTTTCAATCGCTTCATATGCATGTGAAATTTGGACATTGAGTAAGGAAGACAGATGAAGAATCTGTGCATTTGAATTATGGCGCTGGCAAAGAAGCTTGTAAGTGCCATGGACTGCTAGACGAACAAAGAAATGTGTTTTGGAAGAAGTGCAGCCAGAAATTTCCTTGGAGACAAGGATGGCAAGACTTGGTCTCACGTACTTTGACCAGGTGGTCAGGAGAAACCAATTCCTGGAGGAGGGTATTCTGTTTGGTAAAGTACCAAGGGCCTTGAAAACGGCCCTTGACAAGATGAACTGACACAGCAATGGTCTCAGATGTAGCAATGATGTGGGACGGGTGCAGGACTCAGCAGTGTTCCATCCT
>NW_022103919.1:16897046-16898479 GCF_000313985.2 Echinops telfairi | reverse complement strand
CGTTATCTAGCCCTCTAGAGGAAAGAGCTGGGAGGCAAAGGGCATTTATAGAGTTACTGTTTTTTAACTACTCAACTTGACAACACCCAATAATAGCCAAAGCAAGAACAACAAGTCCTGCCGCAGCTTTCGATCACTGACAATACAATACAGATAGTGGTTGTCCAATATTGTTTTCCACTGGGAACACGGCCTCTTCTCTTCTGATTCACAACAGCACAGAGCTCAGCAGTCATGCTTGGCATTGACAATCAGTGTTGGTTAAAACACCAGTGGTGACTATATACCATTTTATCTATTAAACATTGTATGTAATATGAGGGCAAATTTAGGGGATGTTGTATATTGTAAACATCTACTTTTATTGTAGATGTGTAAAAATTTTTTTAAGTTTTTACAATTGGCACAATAAATGAAAAACGTACGTGCAGATAGCACACTTTTTCTACTTTATTCTTGTTGCTGAGAATATACACAATGAGGTGTATACTTACTCAACGGTTTCTACATGCACAATTCAGTGGAAACGATTGCATTCTTCCAGCGTCCACTTGCTAGATTGTTCTTCCTCCATTAACGTACACTCACTGCCACCTAAGTTTCCTATCTCGTCTTTTCCGTGGTGGTTGTCTGTTTGCTTCTCAGTCGATAGACCCTAAAAGAGCACAATACTCCAGGAAGATAGCCTTTACTTTACAAGTGAAACTAAGCTACTGCTGGGTTTTAAGACAACTTCACGGCACATGTGTGGTCTAAATCTCAACGGCCGTCTCCGGGCATGAGTTTCAGGGCTTCATCCAGTCTTCATGACTCCAAAAAGTCTGGATTCCACAAATTCAAAACTCTGTTCTGTATTTTCTTTTTGAGCACGTGTTTCCTCAAACTACTCGAACCCGTTAAATCTTATCATAAGTACAATTGTTGTTAGGTGCAGGTGAGGCAGTTCCAACTCACAGTGACCCTGCATACAAAAGAATGCACCACCCTCACTGCCATTGTGAAATCTGAGCCCACTGTTGCACCCACACAGACAAAGAGATTCTCTTTGCAGAAGGACACTCTAGAACAGTAGTTCTCAACCTGTGGGTTGTGATCCCTATTGGGGTGTGTGTGTCAAACAACCCTTTCACAGGGGCTGCCTAAGACCATCAGAAAATATATTTCCGATGGTCTTAGGGACCGAGACACCGCTCCTCTATCCGTCTTCAGGTGGGTCCACCCACAGGCAGATACACCCACATACGAGTACCTGGTACGATGACATCATTTCGCCAACCCCATCACATACACCCCATACAAATACAGGTGTATGTGTCAGGGTTGACGCCATAACGTGCTTATGAGAACCAGTCACACAGACTGGTAGAGAGCAGCTACTGTGTAGAGAGCAGCTACTGTGTTGAAAGCAGCTACTCTGTTAAAAGCAGCTACTG
>NW_022103919.1:16893449-16896641 GCF_000313985.2 Echinops telfairi | reverse complement strand
TTTTTAACATTTTATTAGGGGCTCATACAACTGTTATCCCAATCCATACACACATCAATTGTGTAAAGCGCATTTGTACATCGTTTTACCTCAATAATTACAGCAGGAATTGAGAAACCACATGTGTTGTTTGCTGTGAAGTTCTATCAGCCAAATTTATGAAGCCAAACAAACTAAAAGGCCATTTTGATTGCAAGCATCTGAGCTTTGCCGCCAAGGATACCAAGTATTTTAGAAGCAAAGCTGATGGACTCAAGAAAGCCAGACTGGACACTGGTCAAGAACCACAAGCAAAACGTAGCAGCCATTGAAGCTTCCTATTTGGTGGCACTCAGAATCACCAGAGCTAGGAAACCTCACACCATTGCTGAGGATTTACTGTTGCCAGCAGCCAAAGATATTGTTCGAGTTATGATGGGAGACGAATTTTGATACGAAATTGAGTGTAATTTCCTTATCTAATGACCCTGTCTGGAGAAGAATAGATGACATGTCTGCTGGTATTCTTGATCAGGTACTCCAGGAAATTAAATCTGCTCCACTTCCAAGTTTTAGCATCCATCTTGATGAATCTACAGACGTTGCAAACTGTTCACAGTGACTGGTTTATGTGAGGTATATGAATGATGGTGAATTTAAAGATGAATTTCTTTTGTGCAAACCTCTTGAATTGACAACTACTGCACGTGATGTATTTGACACAGTTGGTTCATCTCTGAAAGAGCATAAGATCTCTTGGGAAAAGGTTTGTGGTGTTTGCACAGATGGTGCTCCAGCTATGCTAGGATGTCGATCTGGATTTCAATGTTTGGTACTGAATGAGTCACCAAAAGCCATCAGAACTCACCGTATGATTCATCAGGAAATATTAGCAACGAAGACGCTGCCACAAGAGTTACAAGAAGTCATGAAAAGTGTCATAAGTTCTGTCAAGTTTGAAAAGGCAAGCCCTTTAAGAAGTCAACTGCTTTCGCAACTGTGCAACGAGCGACAAGTTGGATGCGCCAAATCATGCTCTGCTATTTCCCACTGAAGTGAGATGGTTGTCAAGAGGGAAAGTTTTAAAACGTGTTTTTGAGCTTTGTGATGAACTCAACACATTTTTAATCAGAAAGCAAGACTGTAGTTCGAAGCACTTTTCAGCGATCAAAGTGAACTGCAGAAAATAGCTTACTTGGTTGACATCTTTGCCATCTTGAATGAGTTAAATGAGTTTATCACTGCAAAGACCAAATGCAACATGCCTCGATTTGTCTGAAAAGATGCAGTCATTCCAAATGAAGCTTCAACTTTGGGGGGAAAATGGATGAAAATAAAATTTACATGTTGCCTACCTTATCTGCTTTCTTTGAGGAATATGACATTGAACCAGACAAAAGGAGTACGATGATAATTTCTGTGAAAGAACACTTGCACATGCTTGCAGACAAAATTTCATCGTACTTTCCAAACTACCTGACACCCCATTTGCACTTGCCAGAAGCCCGTTCACAGTCAAAGTTGAAGATGTTCCTGAGACAGCACAAGAGGAGTTCATTGAACTCATTAACAGCGATGCAGTGAGAACTGATTTCTCTACAATGCCAGTTACAAAATCCTGGATCAAGTGTTTGCAGTCATCTCCTGTTCTGTCTGAGACCGTGTTGCACCTTCTTCTTCCATTTCCAACCACATATCTTTGTGAACCAGGGTTTTCCAGCTTGTTGGTTATCAAGTCTAAATACAGAAGTAGACTTGCTGTGGAAGATTAGAATTCAAAATTGTAGCAAAGAACAATTCAATTTGTAAAAAGCTCGTTACCACTGAGTTGACTCAGACTCATCGGGACCCTAAAAGCAGACGAGAACTGTCTCACAGAGGTTTCCTTGACTGTAAATCGTTATTAAAGTAGTACAGAGTTTTCTTTGTCCCTGGGGATCCACTGGTGGTCAGGAGAGTCACGTGGTTAACAGTTCAAGTTGTAAGCCACTAGCCCACCAGGGGTTCTCAGGAAAGACCAATAGCTCAAAAACAAGGAGAAAAGAACAATAGTACTCTATTATTTTTCAACTGGTAGAGGAATTTAATTTTGTCAGCAGACATCCCTGAATAGATCTTAGGAACAAAAAGAGGAAACTAAAGAAACTATTGGAATAAAATTTTTTTGTTTGTTTGTTTGCTTTTGATCTTTCATCTTAATTTTATTTCTTAATTTTTGGGAGGGGTTAAGTTATTGGAAGCACAGATCGAGAAGACATACAAAACAGCGTTGAGCATATGCTCACTCGGTTTATAGAAACTATCATTTTAGTCACGTGTTATTAGCTTCTTGTTGTTGTGGGGTGGCTTCAAATTGGTTCTGAATCCTAGCGACCCCATGCACAACAGAACGAGACACTGCCCAGTCCTTCGCCAGTGTCACAGTTGTTCTCGGGCTTGAGCCCATGGTTGGCAGCCACGGAGTCAATCCATCTGATAGGTCTTCCTCTTGTTCAGTGCCCTGCTGCTTTACCAAGAATGCAATGCTCCTTTTCAGGGACTGGTCTCTCCTGAGAACATGTTTAAAATGCATGAGACAAAGTCGTGCCCTCCTTGCCTCTAAGGAGCATTCTAGCTATACTTCTTCTGAGACAGACCTGTTTGTTCTTTCACCATGGAATAAATGTTTTAATGTCAGGATGCTTGTTCCTCATCTAAATTATTCCTAATAATAATGGCAAACTATGTTTTAAGCCACAGCATGAAGCCTTCTTAAAGTAAAATATTTATTTCATTTGCATCCAAAATAAATCTGCCTTAATACATCATGTTCTTAAAAATCACACATATAAAACCCCACTACCATCAAGTTGATTCCAACTCAGAATGGCCCCATAGGACTGAATAAATCTGTTCCCTGGGGTTTCCAAGGCTATAACTCTTTACAGAAGTTAACTGGCATACCTTTCACCCTTGACTTCTGGGTTTGAACTACTGACCTTATGATTAGCAGCCCAATACCTAACCCAACACACTCTAAAGAGAAAAAGAAAAATCCCCACAAAACCACTGCCATCAAGTTGATTCCAAGTCTTAGTGACCATATAGGATTCTGAGACAATAAATCTTTATGGGATCAGGGAGCAGACAGCTTCATCTTTCTCCTACGGAGCAGCTGGTGGATTTGAAGCACTGATCTTGTAATTGGTAGCTCAATGCCTACCCTACGGTACC
>NW_022103919.1:16875670-16892974 GCF_000313985.2 Echinops telfairi | reverse complement strand
TGCCAGATCCATTTCTTTTTTAGACTGAATCCACAGAGATAGGCTGCTTCATATTTTTCTCACCTGGGGAGGGCAAGTTCTTACGGAGTGCTATATGTAGCTACTGCTACATGACAAACGCTGACAAGATCTAGTCCTTGTATGTCTCGGGGCTGCCACAGCACAGTGTCACAGACTGGGAGGGTGGACAATAAAGGCACTGCCTCATGGTTCTGGAGGCCACAGGCGCAGCATCAAAGTGTAGGCAGCTCAGTGCTCCTTGACGTCTCGAGTGGGAATCTACTTCCCTGCCTCTTCCTGGCTGGTGAGTCCCTGCAATCTTCGGGGTTCACTGACATGTAAATGGGTCACTGCATTCTCTGCCTTTGCCTGCATGTGGCCCCTGCTTTCTGTGTCTCTCTATCTCTCTGGCCTTTGCTCTTCTTGTTAGGACCTCAGTCATATTGGAGCAAGGTCCACCGCAGCTCAATCTCATGCTAATCTAACGAATAGTTTCTTCAATGACCCTATTTCCAAACCAGGTCACAGTCACAGGTATCAAAGTTTAGCACTTCAACCTGTCAGTCTGAGGGACATAATTCAGCTCAAAGCAGTCCCCGTTTATGCCCAAGAGTTAGTGACTGGCAAGCTGATGATTCAATCAGCGTTGGCTGAGGTACCAACATTCTGCCCGGGTGATTACTTGTATTCTACTTTAACTTAAGACTTTCACGTAAGACTTTGGGAATAATAAAATAATGCAGCAAATTTATCAAAACAGGCCGCTGGCTAGGCCAAATCAGGTGTATTTAATAATTAACACGTGAACATGCATTTTTCATGATCATGTGGGCTACATGGATATAGAAAGGATCTTTCCTCACAAATGTGTTACAGTCTCTGTGTGGCGCAAGTGGTTAAGGCTCTCTGCTACTAACCCAAAGGTTGAAGGGTCCAGTCCATTGAGAGACACCTCAGACAGAAGGCACCAGGTGATTCGGAAAACTCAGCCGTTGGAAACCCCATGGGGCCAAGGTTCTGCTCTAGCCCCCGTGGGTCCCTGAGTCAATAGCATTGGTGTAACATACCTCATTTGTTCACGCACGGCTGCAGGCCAGGTCTCCACTCTGCTTGCAACTTTATATTTTGCTTCTGTCCTCCAAGAGGTCTTTTTGGCTCTCTTAATATATAACTAGGGGCCTGGTATAGTGGTGGTACATTGGCCTGCTAGCTCCGAAGTTAGCGGTTCAAAACCACCAGTTGCTCTGCAGCAGAGAGATGAGGCTTTCTACCCCTGTATACAGTTGCAGTCCCAGAAACCCACTGGGCCAGTTGTGCTCTGTCCTCTAGGGTCCCCATTAGTCAAAATGTATTCATAGCAGTGAGCTTGTTTTGAGGAGATGTATAACCACAGGCACGCTCACACGCCTTCCGTGCTTTCTCGAGTCCAGATACGAGCAGGCACGTGTGAGTTTTGTTCTCCCACTTCTGAGCCACCTTCATTTTGACACTGTGTTAGCTCTGGGCAACACTGGGCGGCTGTTCTTGAGTACCCTCGGATTTGAGCGATTCGTGGTCAAGACTCTGCTCTGAAGGCATCCCTCTCTGATGGGCACAGTCAGGTCACCCTCTGTGGCCTTACTGCTTGCGTTCAAAACCTGGACTCAGTATATTGAGCTGTGTGTTGTTGGATAAGTCATTTAACCTTCTGTGTCTTCTTTCCTTAGGTAACATGAGAACAAAGAGCAAGACTGTTTTTTGGGGGGAGGTGACATTTGCTTTCTACAGCCTTTTTTCCCTTCTCTTTTTCTTTTTCTTATGAATTGGAAGTAGGTTTACAGAGCAGATCAGTTTTCCATTCAACAGCTCAGATGCATTTTGTTTCATCCTATTGATGGCGATGCCCTCACTGAAACATCTCTTCTACTTCCTCCCTGAGTAAAATGAGGTGAAGCTCATTATATGTTAGCTCTGTGCCTGGCATGGGAGGCAGTGGTTAAAGCGCTCAGCTCTTAACCAAAATGTGGGCAGTTTGGACCCACCCGCTGTTCTGCAGGAGAACAAGGGGGCAGTCTACAGTTTTAGAATCCATATGCCCTACTCTGTCCTACAGGGTAACCGTGGGTCAAAACTGATGACAATCGAAACAGGTTTCCTCTTTTTATCACTATGTACATGAATTCCACTCATGTGGAGCCATTTTCAAGGCTTGGAATGACAAAAGACCCCAGACTTTTCCTAAAATCCAGAGTCCCACAGTCTATTGCTAGCCTCATATTGATGATGGTCCTGACGTCTCCTCTGTCTTCCAAGTCAGCTTTGGATTCTGTGTCCATCTCTTCTGGGTTCCACGTCTCTACTCCCTACAGGAGGTCACTTTGACCACAATGACACTTGGAAAGCTTTGTCCCTGGTGGCTTCTTCCTCTTTCATCCTTTGCCTTCTGAAGCTATTAGAGGTTAAAGCTGGTTCCCACTGCTTGCGCCTAAAGAGAAGTTTTCCCCCCTGGCCTTAATCCAACACTTTCCCCTAGTCTTGATGCTACTGAACCAACGTTTCTGCTTTTTTCTTTTCTTTCAAACTTGAGTTTTGTTCTTGTTGGAAGATGGTATTATATTACACTGAGGAAAGGCTTTTGATGGTTTTAAATATCATTAACTCTGACTTTGAAGAGTCAGACTTGGGCAGCTACTCTGCTGTGCACTTTGCATGTTTGACATTGCACAACTCTTAGTTGTCTTGAGGTTGTTTGTTTGTTTTTAAGAAATGAACATACGTTGAATTTATATTAGTTCATGTATGAAGACCCGTTACAAAGAGCAAAGGCAGCCAGGTGCTCACACACCCCTCTGTGCCTCCTGACAGATTTGCTGTGAACTGGAGGAGTGTCAGAGCCCTCACCTGGACCTGGAGCCTTTGGAGTGTGGCTGTGACGAGATCCTGGTGTATCAGCAAGAGAACCTTTCCGTGACTTGTGACCAAGTTGTTCTCCTTGTCAAGGAAGTCGTCAACCGCAGGTGTCCAGAGATGGTCTCCAACAGCCGGACGTCCTCCACAGAGGCTGTCGCAGGCAGCGCTCCACTATCCCAGGGGTCTTCTGGGATTATGGAGTTGTATGGCTCGGACATAGAGCCACAGCCCAGCTCGGTGAATTTTATCGAACAGCCTCCGGATCTCAGTGATTCTAACCAGGCTCAGGTGGATGTGAACATAGACCTCGTTAGCCCAGATAGTGGGCTGGCCACTATTAGAAGCAGCCGTTCGTCCAAGGAGAGCTCAGTGTTCCTCAGTGATGACAGCCCAGTGGGAGAAGGTGCTGGGTCTCACCACAGCCTTCTCCCAGGATTTGAGTCCTATAGCCCTATCCCTGAAGGGGCAGTAGCTGAGGAGCATGCACGGTCAGGAGAACACGGCGAACACTTTGATATCTTCAACTTTGACCCTGCACCCATGGTTTCTGAGCAATCCCAACCATCTTCCCATTCTGCTGACTTCTCCCCAGAAGATGACTTCTTCCCCAACAGTGATTCCTCAGGAGGACAGCTCCCCACTGGGCCTAAGGGATTTGATGAGATAGAGATCCACCCGGCTAGTTATTTGTCCACAGCTGGCAAAGAGAGCCTTGTCGAATTTGATGAGAAGTTTTCCCAGAGACAAGAAAGTCCCACGGGTAACTCTGAAAGAAATGTGAATGTGACAGATTTTATGAGCGATGACTCTCCTTCACCAGAAAGGTTAAAAAATATTGGAAAGAGAATTCCACCAACACCTACGAACAGCTTTGTAGAAAGCTCACCGTCTACTGAAGAACAAGCCCCACTCGAGTCAGAAGATGGAAGGCACAATGTAGTCGACAGTGGCCACACAAAACCAGCCAAGGCCCGTGTGAGATGCAGCAGCTGGTGGGGGGGTGTTGATATTGACCCTAAAAATATGACAGATGCATGGAGTTCCAGTGAACAGGAATGTGTTTTCCAGAGCCCCGAGTCATGGAAAGGCCATAAACCAAGTCCCGCAGAAAGGAGATCCTCTGATTCTGTATTCCAGCTCCCAAATCTCGAATTCTCAAAATCAGGTACTTGGCACTCTGAATTTGGCCAACCGGGACGAGGTAACAGTGAGAATCAAGACCAAACCGAAGAGAACTTGCAGCTTCCAAACCTGCCCACTGAGAAGTCCCATTTGCCGGATGCTTCTCCTCTGAGACCAAACCACCTGATAGAAGACTTCTCTGCTTTGTGGCATTCTGAACAATCCCCAACGGCAATGCCTGAGCCGTGGGGAAACCCTGCAGATGAGAGCGAAGCCGGGGCGGTCGGGGCATTCCCTGCCTGGAGTGCCTTTGGGCAAGAAGGTGATACTAAAGCCTTGGAAAAGACCTGGAATCTGCACCCCGTGAGTGGTGAAGCCCTTGCTGTGATGAACCCGGATGAGGGGGCCATGGCAAAAAGGGGATTCTCTTTTCCTTCAGAAGACCTAGTAGACCAGGCACCTGGTGGGGAGAATAATGAAGCCGCTTCAGAAACCTGGGGCAGGAAGAACAGGCACTCCAGTTCTGGAAACCCCTGTTCGAATATGCATTGGGCATGGAGTCCATCTAAGCCACCAGAGGAAGATCAGGGCGGTTTAGTGGGCCCCAACAGCCGGGGCCAGGTGCATGAAAAGCTAGACTCTTGGAACCTTTTTGAGAACAGCGTCAAGAAAGGGAGATCAGAGATTCTAGCTCCCTGGGAAGATTCTTTCTTATACAAATGCTCTGATTACAGTGCATCCAACTTAGGTGAGGATTCTGTGGCCTCCCCCTTGGACACCAACTATTCCACCTCTGACTCTTACACATCGCCAACATTTGCTGGAGATGAAAAAGAAGCTGCAAACAAGCCATTTGATAAAGAGGAAGGCTTCGAGTTGAAAAATTCTAACTCCACCACTGAGGAGGCCCAAATGCCCCCTCAATCGCCAGAGCAGTCCCCTAGAAATCGAATTAGCTCAGGACCTGCGAATCTAGCAATGTGGGCTTCGCCACATACAGGTAACTATTCTGAGACAAACATGGCTTATAGCTCAGATCAGGATTTCCAGCAGCCCGAGCACGCAAATGATGCGAACGTCTCGGTGGAGGGTGACGTTGGGGACAGCAGCCAGTCCAGCTATGAGGACCCGAGGATGATGCAGCTGTACAATGAGACCAATCGACAACTCACACTTCTACACAGCAGCACCAACTCCCGGCAAGGGATGCCTGACAACCTGGACTTGTGGAACCGAGTCATTCTGGAGGACACTCAGTCCACTGCCACCATCTCTGATGTGGACAACGACTTGGATTGGGATGACTGCAGTGGAGGGGTGGCAGTCTCCAGTGAAGGCCAAACACAAGGATATGTGGTAGAAGGTACTGAATCAGAAACCCGATTTTCAGTGAGACAGCTAGAACCATGGGGTGTGGAGTATCCAGAAGCAAATCAGGTAGACTGGGAACTTCCTGCCTCTTCTCAACCCAACAAGGACCCTGCTGCCAATAAATATCTTACACTGAAAGAGAAAAGTGGACAGCTCGTTGCAAACAGCATTTGGGATTCTGTCATGAGAGATGACGACATGTCATCCTTAATGCTACCCAGCTCATCACGTAGTATAGATTCAGAGCAAAGCAAATCAGTTCCTGAAAGTCCTGGTTCATCAGGAAATGTTCAGGACCATCACATCCTAGATGCGCTTGATCCCTGTGAAGTCGGTCAGTCCGAATCGCTTACACCTGACCCTGACAACCAGGACGTGAGGAGGAGACCCTTGCAGGATGATGCCGCCCCCTTGGTGATCAGGCTTGAGAAGCCAGGGCATCTTCCACATTCAGACCTGTGGAAGGATCACAGCTCTGGGCAGAGTGGAAGTGTGGATGAGGTCGGTGCAGCTGCTGACCGAGAGGACCTGCAGGAGGAGGTAATAAGCTCGGAGGGGGACAGTGCCCCAGAGCGTTCTGGAGAAGGAGAAGCCGAGCAGGAACTTTCCTCTCCAGTAGCATCCGAGCATCCAGAAATCTGCATGGAGTCAAGCAAAGTCAGCTCTCCTTCGGGTACGGCCAGTCCTCAGGCCGAGGAACCAGAGGGAGACTTAGAGCAGGAGCAGGGATCTTACCATCTGGATTCCCATGATTTCCAAACAGGAATGTCTACGACTAACCTGCAGGCAAAAGATACCTGTGAAAAGTGGCCCCTGAACCACAGAAATGTGAGCGAGTCTACTGAAGATACCAGAAGGATGAGTGTAACAGAAAATGTAACTTTATCTGAAATGGATCTGGAAAAAATGGAGGAGGGGAACATTCTGGAGCCAGAGAGAAGGAATGAAGGGCCACCTCGTGGATTTCCTCAAAGCCTTGGGGATGGCCTGAAAGAGGATGATGTGCAGTTCAATTGCACAAGTGCTGAGAAGACTAAGAATCTTGAAGTGACGAGTATCAAAAGTAGCCTTCCAGAAGAGAGTTCACCCGGTCAGAATGGTAAAGGTGAATGTGCACATTCCAGTGCATCTAGCCCAGATCTGAATGATTCTTCAGCAGCACTGGTTTCCTGGAGTCACCCAGCCAGCCCTGAGCACGCTAAAGAGAATCAAGAGGACTGGAGTAGACAGAACCAGGAAGACTCCGAGGTAGTTCCCCCTGGTGGCCAAGGAGAAGTCATTACTGAGACGAGGGCCTTGGAAACAAACAGAATGGAAGGATTTGAAAAGAACTTTGAGTGCAAAGTACCTACATTTTTAGAGATTTGGAATTATTCCGTAGATGGTGATTCTTTATCCTCTTTATCCAGCCCTGAAACAGGCAGATATTCTGAATATTCAAGTGCATGTCAGGAAAGAAATCTTGTGATTAGCCATCAGGAGAATAATGAGTGTGACATTTCTGAAACTGTGCAGCCACGGGATGCCAGGCCCATCTCAACGAGCTCAGGCTCTGATGATGATTGTGCAGATGATGAAGAGTCTGTGGAGAAAGAGATCCATTTGACTACTTGCCAAGATGCTCAGAGTAGATCCAGAGCTTGGGACTCATTGGACGACTCTAATCAGTCCTTGACCACAGCTGATCTCCACATTCAAGAATGTTCTGAACATACAGGCAGTTCAGAACCAGAAGAGGATGAGAATAGGTCAAATCCACTCCACAACAATCAACAAAGTAGCCTAGATCACTGGAATTTCTCACCACCATTCGAGTCTTTGGACAAATCTAGTATGTTCTTGGGCACCCCTGATCCCACTGGTCAGAAATGCTCTGAACATACAGGCCGTTCAGAGCCAGCAGAGGATGAGAATAGGTCAAACCCATTCCACAATGACCAACAAGGCAGTCCTGGTCACTGGAATGTCTCATCACAATTAGATTCATTGAATGATTCTGATAAATTCTTAGCCCAGGCTGGTCTCGATGTATCTGAATATTCCGAATATGTAGGCAGTTCAGAACCAGGAGAGCGTGAGAATAAGTCGGACTCTTCCCAAGATGATCCACAAAGTAGCTCCAATCTCTGGGATAACTCACCACAATTAGAGTCACTGAATGAACCTGATAAACCCTTGGCCACAGCTGATCCCAATACTCAGGAAGGTTTTGAATACATAGGTGGTTCAGAACCAGCAGAGAAAGGGAGTAAGTCAAACCCACTCTGTGATGATCAAGAAGGCAACCCTGATCACAGTCCTATCTCACCACGAAAGGAGAGTGAAATGCAGACGGCAGCAGTGGCTGGGAAGAGAAAGTCTTCTACTGAAACAGTGGACATACGGGATACTCCATGGCAAACATCTCCCCAAACTGAACTATGGGCTGCAAACAACTCTGCCTTGGAAGTGCTTGGCTTCTCAGCTGAGAGTGTGGAGTGGTGGGCTGCCTCTCCACAGGAAGGCAGAGCAATTGAGCAGACATGTGAAGGGCAACTTTCAAACTCGATGGATGTGTTAGAGATGAATTCTTCAGCCTACCAACAGGTAGATCCCTGGGGAGTACCCCTTCATGATGGTGCAGAGCCCATGGGAACACCGTGCATTAACCCTTTCGAGACTAAGCATCAGTCCGCCTTTCTGGACAGTCATGGGAAGGACTCCCATGAACTACTTTGGAACATTCAGCCAAAAGAGCCCGACTCAGATGCTGATGAGTGTAACCAACTAGAAACACTGGACCAAACGAAAGAAAGCGACCCCAGAGAGCAAAGCTTCATCTCCACAGCGGGCGATGAACTCGCTTCTGAAACATATACCCAAGAGCCGTGTCAGGATCCCACAGGGCCAGACAGGGACCAGCCATACCCAACATTTACAGGTGAGAATGAATGTGTTATGTCTCACGTTGCAACGTTTGAGTGCCAAGAAACAAATTGGTGGGCAGGAGAAAAATCACCCAGCAGTGAAATGACAAATTCAAGCCTTGCCTCAGAAAATGCCCCTGTTGCCAGCGCACCTAGTCAATTGATAAATAAATCAGGCTCAGGATGGCAGGCCTCTGCCCCTAGTGAGGGCTCTCGGGGTACATTCGTTCCAGATATTTTACATGGCAATTTCCAGGAGGCTGGGCAGCTGGCCTCTGCATCCCCTGATTTGTGGATAGATGCGAAGCAGCCCTTCAGTTTGAAAGCAGATGGTGAAAATCCTGATATACTGACGCACTATGACCAGGATAGCAACTTGGAGGCTCCCAGCAGCCCTGATGTATGCCATGACCCTGAAGCAAAGCAGGAGTCTGAGCACCACCCCGACACTCGGATGGGCTCTGAAGCCGAGCCCAGGGACATATATGTCATCGAGCCAAAGGCGGATGAAGACTCTAGTCAGGAGCCTGGGCATACATGTGTCCCATATGATTCAGGACCATATTCTAAAGATGCCTGCACCCCACTGCCTGAAAGCAGCCAACTAACAAATAGGCATGGCGTGTATCCGCTTGCCTCTTGTAGAGTCTCTCTGGAACCTTCGGAAGTAAATGATGACAATAATGCAGATTTACAAGGAACAAGCTCAGATGGAGCACCAGCCTTGGAACCTTTGGGCAGAACGGTCCCAGTCACTGAAATTGTGGGAACCAATATTTTCGTGACTCACCCAGACCCCTCTCTGGATGGCAATCACCATGGGTTCCCAGAGGGCTTTGCTCCTGGAAGCCAGCGTGAGCACCCTTCAGCTACAGAGAGCCCTGCCTCAGTCCCTGGTACTCTGCTGGTCTCGGATATGTGCCTCGAGGCACCTGGCTTTGACCACAGTTGCAGTGATGCCTCTGGTCTCAACACATCCACAGGAACAACTGACGACATGAGTAAATTGACATTATCAGAAGGCAATCCCGAGACACCAGTTGATGGAGATGCAGGGAAGCACGATATCTGCTCATCGGAAGCCTCGTGGGGTGATTTTGAATATGATGTAATGGGCCCGAACATGGATGAAGACTTAATGAAAGGGCCTGATCACTTTCTCTATGATGCTGACCCTCCTTCCGAGGAAGATGTCCTGAAGGCACCAGTGACACCTTTTACACCCCCTTTTGATTTGTCCCATCTCACAGAACCTACCCCTGGTGCTCAAAAGACCGAGGAAGCTGGGCCTGCAGAACATGAGTCTCTAGGGAATGAGGTCCCAGAACTATTACTTTCTGCCCAGCTTGATCGAAGAGGCAAGGAAAACCATCCAGAGACCAACAGCAGTCAAGCTGGAGCCCAGCTGGTGGCGCTGCACATTTCTGAAGACACCGAGTCCCTTTCCTGGCCTGTGAAAGGAGGCTCTGAGGTTGACTCATCTGCACCCGATGGCGCCGACTGGGATGTGGAAACAGATGACTCTCATTCACCAGCAGGTGGAGACATGGGACCACCAAACGGTAAGAAACAGCCCTCCCTCTGAAGGCTAAGAAACTGCGGCTTTAATTAATCCACTCCCCGAGTGCGTTTGTAAGATAGTTCTTTTTATCCGTGTGTGTAGACAGATTACTTTATTTGCTTACCCGTGCGTGCTTACCTGTGTCCCAAGTGACAGTGTAACACGGAATGCATCCCGAGTAATTATCCCTGATGTGTGTGCTATTATTGTTGTTGCTTGTCAAGTCGTCTGCAACTCAGAGAGACCCCTTGTATGGAAGATTAAAGCACCACTCATTCCTGCCTCAGCCTCACAAGAGTAGTTAGGTGTGAGCTCATGGTTGCAGCCACTGGGTCAATCCATCTCCTTGGGAGTCTTCTTCTCTTCAGTGACCTCAGATTTATAAAGCGTGAGGTCTCCAGGGGCCGGTCTTTCCTGATTACATGTCCAAAGTAGATGGAGTCTTGCCATGCTTGCTTCTAAGGAGCATGCTGGCTGCACTTCTTTCAAAACAGATTTGTTTGTTCTTCTGTTACTGCAGGAGAAAATGAAACAGATCCACAAAAGAAAACTATTTCTTACAGTATCTCTTAAAATGGATCCATTTTGCATAGTTCACCAATCACAGAATGTGTTCATCCGATCTCACCCTCCCCTTCTCACCATCTTCCACTTCCAGGTGTCCATAAGGGGAGATTCGAGTTGGAAGAAGAAAAAGTAATTCTTACCAAAGATCCTGAGCAATTAAAGTCCGAATACCCAGAAGAGAGATGCACAGAGAAGAATGAAGAGCATCATGCGTTACACGTGGATTACATTCTCATAACCCACGAAGAACAATCACCTCAAAATCCAGAGGCCTGGGAGGGAAAAGAAAGTACATGTGGATTAGAAGACTCTCCCACAAACTCTGAAACTCAGTTACCAAGTGTCCCAGACATTTTTAAGTCAGCCTCTTTAAATGAAAAAAAAGACCAGTCTTCAGAAAGAGGGGTTTTCCAAGATGATCAGAGGTCTTCTCCTGGAAGTCCAGGGCAAGACCACGGTTGGATGGTCGTGGGCCACAGCGAGGTTGGTGAGCCCATGTCAGAAGGAGGTCCCAGGCAGCTGGGAGCTGGGATCGCCTGGTCTGGAAAGTCTGCAGAGGCGACAGAGTCAGTCTCAGATCCCAGTCCAAGCAAAGGCTACCAGATAGAGGTTCTAGAAGAAGTGAACCCTCTAGAGGCCTCAGTACAGGAGGAAACGTCTGCTCTGAGCAGCCAGTCGAGGAAGAGCAAGAGCGGAAGCAGGGCTGGGCCCGAGGCTGTTGTGTTGCAGGCTGTCGCCCACGACAGTGAATGGGAAATGGTTTCACCACAGCTGTCTCGGAAGACCGTGATCCCTGAATCAGAAATGGAGGAGGAAACAGAGTTCCTTGAACCAAGCAAACCACGACCAAATGGGTAAGCAAAAAGTTACATTTATGTTTTTCTGAAAATCGTTTTATTTAGGAACTGGAAAGTAACAAAAGATTATGGACTATAGCTTTGCTTGTATTTGTTGAAAAATAACGTCACCGACAAAAACAGCTTTCAGATCATCTTAATGATGATTTGTGTCCATTTACAGCCCTAAAACCCCTTTCAAGTTCTCTCCAGAATTTCATACCCAACCTTCTATCTCACTAACCCCATCTACTCATTTTACTTCCTACTCTTACAAAACAAGCTGTTGAAATAGGAGGGGGGCTACCATTTAGTCCACATCTACTATATGCAAGGCAATTAACACCCATTAACTTAGTTACTGCTAACAACCACCCTCAGATGGTAGGTATTATTATCTTCATTTTACACCCCCTGGCCGGACGGTGGGAGAGGGAAGTGAGTAAGACCTGAGACTCTGAAAAGTTCTGTAACTCATTTACAATGAATTAACAAGAGGAAACACTCTGGAGTTCAATACTTTTGAAGTATACATGTGTGTTTTCTGTTTTGTTGATTTGGTTTTTCAGACTGACACGTTTTACTAATAGGAGTTTCTAGTTTTATGAAAGGACTTAACTTTTAGGAGTGAAGTCTCTGGGTGATGCAGTTAGCACACTCCGCTGCTAACTTAAGGGTTGGAGGTTGGAGTCCACCCAGAGTACGTTGGAAGAAAGGCCTGGTGAACTCTGAAAGCCCAGCCATTAAAGGCCCTGTGGAGCACAGTTCTGCTCTGATACGCATGGCACAGCCCCGTGTTAGAATCAACTCAAGGGCAACAGGGATCACGTGCTAACAGAGTCCACCAGACCCTACAGCAAGTCTCAATCCCAGTGTGGAATACAAGAGGCTTCAGAAAGTTGAGGGCAAAAGGAATCGACAGAAAATGGGAATTTCCCATGAACTTTTTGAAGCTGCCTCAGTCATTCCCTAATGGGAAAGAACTGTCTGGAAGGGTTTGTTTGTTTGTTTTTGTGGAATACGCATGTAATCGTGGATAAGCCGAGTTTTTCAGCACATTTTAAAAATTAAATACTTTTATTGGGGGCTCTTACATGTCTTATCACAATCCATACATTCATCCAGGGTGTCAAGCACATTTGCACATAGGCCGCCATCATCATTTTCAAAGCATTCTCTTCCCACTTGAGTCCCTGATATCAGCTCCCCATTTCTTCCCCTCCCTCCTCTACCCGCCTTCCCTCACGAACCCTTGATAAGTTATAGATTACTATTTTCATGTCTTACATCATCCTCCGTCGCTCCTCACCCACTTTTCCATTGTTTTTCCCCCTGAGAGGGGGTTCTAGGTTGATCCTTGAGATCAATTTCCCTTTTCTCCTACCAGCCTCCCCTAATCCTCCTGATATCTCTACTTTCATTGTTGGTCCTGGTTGGGGGTGGGGGTTATCTATCCTGGATTCCCTGTGTTGCGGTCTCTCATCTGTAGCAGTGTGCATGTTCTGGTCTAATCTGATTTGTAAGGTAGAACTGAGGTCATGATAATGGGGGGAAGGAAGCACCAAAGAACTAGAGGAAAGTTGTGCGTTTCATCGGTACTATACTGCACCCTGACTGGCTCACCTCTTCCCTGTGACCCGTCTGTGAGGGGATGCCCAGTTGTCTACAGATGGACATTGGGTCTCCACTCCATGTACCGCCCCCCTCCAATTCATCTTGGGTATGGTTTTGTTCTGGGACTTAGATGGCTGGTACCTGATCCCATTGACACCCTCATGATCACACAGGCTGGTGTGCTTCTCCCATGTAGGCTTTGTTGCTTCTAAGCTAGATGGCCGCTTGTTTATCTTCAAGCCCTTAAGGCCCCAGACACTCTATCTTTTGATAGCTGGGCACCATCAGCTTTCTTCACCACATTTGCACATGCACCCATTTTGTCTTCAGCAATCGTGTTGGGTAGGTGAGCATCACAGAATGCCAGATTGTTAGACCAAAATGTTGTTTTGTTGAGGGAGTATTGGAGTCGAGGCCCAGTGTGCATCTGCAACCTTAATTCTTAACAGATAGATATGAGTCCATAGTTCTAGTCCCCTCTCATTATATATAAATATATTTACATATGCCTGTATTTAGACCTCTATAAATGTCCTTTACCTCCTGGTTCTTTCCTTAGCTGGATGTTTTGTAAGCTGTTACCAAAATTAGTGAGTCAACCATTCTTTCATTCATCTACGGGTTTTGAGGGCCTGCATACTGAGAACTAGATGAGTTATAATCAAGTCAGCTCTGATTCCTGGGGACCCTGTGTGTGCTCTACAGGGTGTCATTCCCTGGGCACCTCTAGGGAGATTCAGCTGTCGACCTTTCAGTTCAGAGCCAAGCACTTCACCTGCGGCTCCACCCAGGGACTCCAGTATCATTGCAGGGAACAGACAGTCATCCCTCAACCTCCAGGTTTGCTGAAACTCTTTAGAACTCTTCATTTCCTTTCGGTTATCCCGGTGAAATGCTCCCGCCTCCAGGGTCAGCCAGGCTAACTCTGAAAAGAAATGGAATTGAAGGGGTGGAGTGCACAACGTTGTTCCTCCTTAAATCCTGGCGGAGAAATGAGACCTTCGTCCTCATTTGGTGTGTATATAGCATTATGAATCAAGAAATCTGGATTCTAGCCTGACTCCTGCTAACCAGTCATACATGTCAGCCTTAAGCTCTGGCTTACATTTCCCCATCTGTAAAGTAGTGGGTAGAGCTAGAGGATTTCAAGTCTTCCCCTAATATTAAATCCGACTAACTTAGTTTGCGTGTATATAGAATTTGTCCAGAATAGCCTTGCCATTCACAACTTGCAGTTCTGGGTAAACTCGATGCCGCCGAGTCAGTGTCAACTCAGAGAGAGCCTACAGGAGAGGGTAGAACTGCACCTGTGAATTTCCAAGACTGCATCTCTTTATGGGGGTAAAAAGCCCCGTCTTTGTCCCACAGAGAGGCTGGTGGTTTCAAACGGCTGACCTTGCAGTTAGCAGCCCATCATGCTCCTCCTCCAGATAAAAAAACAGGAAAGTAACCACCCCCACACCCCCCAAAACTAGAAGAGTAGGTGTATCCTGAGCACAAGTGGAGTGACCTAAGGAATTAAATGTTCTACGGCATTTAAGTGCAGCTTCAGAAATCCAGCCGTTTTCGGTTGGCCTAATCTTTTCGTCTTCTGTCAAGCTATTTTCTTCCAGAGAGAGCCCAGCGTCTTTATCAGAAAGTGAGGAGCAGATGGATCCCAGGAGCCCTGCTGGCATTGCCACAGCTTGAGCTCCGAACTCAGGCACCCTTGAGTTGGCTGCGCTATTACTTGGCTCCTGGTCTTCATTGTACACGTGTCCCTGCAATTTAATGGATGACACCATTCAATCATGCCACTCGTACCTTTTCTTCCAAGAAAAAAAACTTTTTTGCTCAGCCCCTGCAGCCATGAAACTTTCCCCAAAATTTGGGAAGTTTTTATTGTTGCTAGATACCCTGAAGTCAGGGTGGATGCTACCTTATGTACAACAGCCCAAAGAAACCCTGCCCACGTCTGTACCATCCTCATAGCCATTGCTGCAGCCACGGTGTGCAACCATCTCTGAGAGAGTCCTCCTTTCCTTGGCCCTCTCCTTTACCCAGCACGATGCTCTTTTCCAAGGACGGGCCCTTCCTGATGGCATATCCGAAGTGCCTGAGACCAAGACTCTCCATCCTTGCTTCTAACAAACATTCTAGATGTTCTTCCTCCAAGACAGACTTGTTCATCTTGGAGGGAGGAGCCACACATTTCCTCCTGGCATTTTTCCTACTAATAATTTGTCCTGTAGCTAAGTTGTCAAATAATGTGCTCTGAATGCACTTGGAATCTTCTTTCTGTGTAAGGTTCTTGGCTGAGTTTGGGGAAGATAAAGCATTGTCTAACATAAGGGTTCTCAAAGTGAGTCCCCAGATGAGCAGCCTTAGCATCCTCGGGGCACTTGGTTGAAATACAAATGCTCAGAGACTTTGACAATGGGGCCCAGCAGTCTGTGTGCTTGTCCATTAAGGTGATTTGGAGGCATGCCGAAGTTTGAGAACCACTGCTGGGGAATAGCCCACCAGCCTTTCTAGTCATTCAAAGTTAAATTGGGGTGTTATGAAGCCAGTGGAAAAGTGGATGGAAGATGGCGTGCAGTTTCACTTAAGACCCTTAGTGACCAAGGTCCATGTATATATGCATGAACCAGGTGTACTTATGTATGAACCAGTTGTCCAGTTGATTCTGACTCCTGGCAACCCATGTTTGTTAAATCAGAACTGTGTGTTGGACTAGAACTGTGTTCCCAGTTTGCACCAACTGCTGTTTCAGCAGTAGATCATTAGACCTTTCTTTGAGGTACTCCTGGGTCGAATCAAACCTCCAATAGTTGAGTTAGCAGCCAAGTGTGCTAACTGTTTATTACTAACCTAGGGACTCCACCTTGACTACTACCACTTACTAAGTTTCATGGTACCCTCAGGCATTAAGTCACTGCATGCATTTTCCATGGATTCCTCCCAGACGGTCAGTGAGGTAGGTCATAGTCTAACCCACTACCATCAATCAAGTCATTGGTGACTGATTGTGACTGTACAGTACGGACAGAAAGAACGCCCTAGGGCTTCTGAGACTATCAATCTCTACAGGAGCAAAGAGCCTCATCTCCTGCCGAGCAGCTATTGGGTTGATCTTGTGGGTAACAGCCCAATATATAACCCACTATGCTGCCAGGGCTTGGGTGATGGTTTAATTTTTATCTCATAGATGAAGACAATGAACTTTGGAAAACTTAAATAACTTTCCCAAGGACAGAAACAGTACTCAATTCAAGGTCAGTCAGGCTACCAGGCCTCTGACTGCAGGTCACTGGGACTTTCTGGCCCAGATCCTCTATATCCAGGGCCTGGAGAAATGGAGAAGTAAAGGAACTCCAATTCAAGCTATGACGAGCTGCCCATTCTGAGTTTTTACTCAAGAAGGAGACCTGCTGGCATGGTTGAGCACATGTTGGACTGCTTACCACAAGGTTGACAGCTCAAACCCCCCTCCCCCCAACTACTCCATGGGAGAAAGGTGAGGCTATTCTGATCCTGGAAAGATTTACAACCTTGGAACTCCTAGGTAGGGTCACTATGAGTCAGAATCAACTTGATGCCAGTGGGTTTTTTGAGTTTGGAGGGCCAAGTCTAAGCACTCACATTCAATCTCACTTTACACTGAGCACTGTATGAGGTAAGCATTATATACGTGCGGAAACGAAGGGTGAATCCCCTGTTCAGGATTCTTGTTAGACAGTGGAGAAGCTGGGGTTTCATCTTGAGCCTTGCAGTCTCTGTGCATTCTGAATGCTAGTGAGTTAAGACAGAGCAGGGGCACCTGTTGAGGCCTCCATGGCAGAGAGTAATAAATCAGTCCGTTGCCCTGCCTCCACCCAGCCTCCTTCTGTCTCAGCTCCCCAGCTATTTTGAAAGCAGGAAGACTTCCATTGTTGTTTTATTTGGCTTTGCCTGATTTTTGCACATATTAATGTAGCTGTCTATCTAGATAAGATAGGCAGGATAAATAATTTGGAGATGAAAAGAACTGGACCAATGGTTCCAGGGGATATGGGAGAAGGGGAGATGGGAGAAAGGAAGGGGGAGGGGAACCAAGGGACAAGGGAACAGCAAGTGAACTAAAATCAATGAAAGGAAGGTTGTAGGATGCCTAGTGGGGCTTAATCAAAGGCAATGTAGCAGCAAGGAATTTCTAAACCCAAATGAAGGCTAAACATAGTTGTGGGACAAGAGGAAAGTAAAATGAAATAGAGGAAAGAACCAGGAGGGAAAGGACATTTATAGAGGTCTAAATACAGGCATGTATATATGTAAATATATATAACGAGAGGAGAATAGAACTATGTACTCATGTCTATATGTTAAGAATTAAGGCTTCAGATGGACATTGGGCCTCAACTCAAGTACTCCCTCAACACAACAGCACTTTGGTCTAACAATCCAGCATTCTGTAATGCTC
>NW_022103919.1:16866546-16874978 GCF_000313985.2 Echinops telfairi | reverse complement strand
ATAGTAATGTATAACTTATCAAGAGTTCATGAGGCGGGGAGGGCAGGGGATAGAGGGGGAAGAAATGGGGAGCCGATATCAGGGGCTCAAGTGGGAAGAGAGTGCTTTGAAAGTGATGACGGCAGCATATGTGCAAATGTGCTTGACACTCTGGATGAATGTATGGATTGTGATGAGAGGTGTAAGAGCCCCAATCAAAGTATTTGACAGAAAGGAAGAAAGAAGCAGAAAGATGCCTTTCCCTGGTATTTCACCCACTGACTCTTGCTAATAAAGGGTATAGCAGGTGCTACGAAGACAGCCTCTCTCTCTTTAGGGTTTAAGCATCACATTCTGGTGCCACAGAATAGATCTCCCCAAAGGCCTTTGCTGACACTGTGGTCACGTGGTCATGCTGTTTGGTCCCACGTTTTTGTTTGGTTTAGAGAATAGGCCTATCTTACTTATCACTTACCAAATAAAGCCTCTGTAATTTTGTTCATCTTACTTCTTCCACCCTCGCTGGTCTCTTACCCCCCTTGTATCCTTTCTTCCATGGACTTGCCCTCACAGGATGGCTCCCCAAGACGGTGATGGACACTTAAAATCTTTTTTTACAAGGGTACAGATAAGACTTGCAGAGAAATCTGCACCACATGAGCTTTCCTAAGACAAGAAACCACTTCAATGCTCACTTAAAGAAGCCATTGTTGATGAGTCCCTTTCGAATGGAATAATTTGGTTATCTCCTTGGCATGACCAAAACATGAATATGTTTAAGCTCATCATGCAAATGGTATTAAAATGTCACAATTGATATAAAAACATCTTGACTTTCTGAGGATGTGGGGCAAGGAAAATCGGCGTGCTGAGCAGGGAGAGAAAATAATTCCCAGGTGCCACTGTCATCCCGCCGTGTCTGGCGCCATAGTTCTCCTCATTGGTGACCTCTGCAGAAGCCAGTTGGCAGCACTTTCATCTGCGCTGCACTGGGGGGGTGAAGTGTCACCCTTTTGGTTAGTCATCAAGGGCACAGCATCTATGCTCCTGGCAACAATTCTTCCGTCTTTGGAGACACTTGCAGCAGGAGGGGCAAAGGGTAGGGCAAGCAGGAGGGAAGAAGAGCCATTGTCACGTGTACTTTTAAAGCATGGAGGTTAGAAATAACCTGACCTTCATATTTGTATATCTTTTTCAAGTTTTTATTTTGTCATATTGTTGTCAATGTTCAAGGCAGGCATTTCCTACTAGTCAAATTAAACCATGATTTGGTTTTCAGAAGGTTTCAGGCGTTAAATGTTACAATAGGTTTGAGGGCTTATCAAACGTTTGTGGCTCCAGAAAGCCTAGAGTCCAGCAGAATGTGAAATTCTTTTCTTCATTTTCCGGTTTTGTTAGGGATTCTTCTATAGATCTTTGACCAAAATAGTCAGTAACAATAGACAGGCATCATCTAGTTCTTCTGGTCTTGGGGCAAAATAGGCACCTGTTCATGGGGGCAATTACCCCCCCATTCCATTTCCTCCTTTCTTTGTTGTTCCAGGTGAATAAAGATCAGCTGTGCCTTAAGTGGCCATTTGCACAAGACAACAGACTTGCAGGCAGAACAAGAGCACTAAACATGCATTATTAGCAAATTAACTGGGATGTCCCGTGTAACCATGACCTCAACCAAGAAACTACATGTGTGTGGTTGTCTGCAAGCAACCTCAGCAATCTTCCTTTTTTCTCGCTCTTTCTTTCTTGTCATCGTTGTAAATGTACCACACAATTTTTGCTAATTCAACTTTTTACAGCTATACAACTTATTGAAAGCACTTATAATAATTAGCTGTTTACCCCTCCTCTTAAACAATGTGACATTTCCATCACTGTTAAGATCTTTCTCCCTCTCACCCCTGCTAACCACTAATAAACATTCTTCTCTGTTCATTTGCCTGTTCATGTAGCTTTAGTGTAAATGAAGTCACATTGTTTATCCTTTTAGTTGACTTATTTCATTCAGCATCATGCCTTCTAGTTCCGTCCATATTATAGTATATACCAGAATCTTATTTCTCATCTGGAATAAAGACTCAAGGAAGAAATTAGTCCACAGGAAACACAGTCTATTCTAGTCTGCGACCAGAAGAACTAGATGGTGCCTGGCCACCATCACAGACTGTTCTGGCCAGGGGGGAAATGCAGGTCCCAGTTAGAATGGGAGAGAAGTTCAGAACAAAATTCAAATTCACAAAAAAGGTGAGCACTACTGGAGCGATAGAGTGGAGAGCAACGCCTAAGGAGAACATCCTAAGACCCTCTTTTAACCAAGAACTGAAGCTATTCTCAGAGATCATCTTTCAAATGAATAATATAGAATGTCTTATAAAAGAAACAGTAACTCTGCTAATGTAGTCCTTTAAATAATCGACGACATGACACTAGGAGAAGTCTTGGCACTGTGGCTTAGGCATGGAGCTGCCAACCCCAGGCCAGTGATTCACACCTACTAGTCATCCCACTGGGAAAAAACAAGGATGTCTGCTTAGTGAAGATTGACAGCCTTGGCAACCCTAGAGTGGGTTGGTGTGCATCAGAATCGACTCAGTGGCAGTGGGTTTGGTTTTCATTTATAGGAGAGCAAATGATCAACATTTACTCAAAAAAACAAAAAACAAAAAAGATGGGAAGGCAAGGCGGAGAAAGGATGTTGGATCGACAGCCAGGGGCTGGTGGAGTAGAAGGGTGTGAGTGCTGATGTCTTCTGAGGGCTTTCACATCAAGAGAATCATGGGAGTATGAGTTCTTGAGGGGAATTTCACTTGCGGTGTCAACTTTCAACTTAAAGTACCTATTGTTTACAAGTCTGCCTTTCTCCTGAATAGCATTCCATTTCATGTAGGTACCACCTTGTGTTCCTCTACTGAAGGGCATTTCGGTTGTTTCCACTTTTGACTATTTTGACTAATGTGCCCATGGACTTGGGTCTGCTAGTCTCTGTTTGAGCCTCTGCTTTCAATCCCTCTGGGGACACCGGGAGTGGAACTGGGGGCTCAGACGGCAACTCGGTTCCTGGCTGTTCTTTCCCCCCATCCCCACGAGTAGCAGGCAGGCGTCCAGTTTCCCCACATCCCTGCCAACATTTATTTTCTGTTCTGTTTTTCTTGGCCATCCTCCACTGCTCATTGCCCTGGATCGATTCGACCCCCTGATGGCAGGGACTTGCTGCCCAGGGTTTCCAGAGGCTCCTGAGCCCCGAGGAGGAGGCAGACCGCCTGCTCTTTCTCCTGGATCGCAGCTGGTGAGTTCAAACCACAGGTAGTCAGCTGCCCTCCACCCACGGTGCCACCAGAGCGGCTTTTGTCATCCCACTGGAAGTGGGATGTCATCGCTAGCTCACCGTGTTTTCGATTTACATCTTTCTGAAGGCTAAAGGCAGTAGACATCTTCCCATGTTTCTTTCTTTTTTACCATTTTCTTGTTCTTTTTTGGGTGACATGAGGAGAGTTCGTGGTGCCATGGGTTAGGCGGCAGCTGCGAACCCAAGGGCAGCGGTTTGAAACCACTCCCATCACTGAGGGAGAAAGAGAGGCTTCCTACTTTGTAACGAGTTACAGTCTTAGATATCCACAGGGGCAGCAATGGTCTGTCCTGTAGTCACTGTCTGTCAGAATTGCCCCGATGGCCGTGAGTTTGGTTTGGCTTTGGTGAACTATCTACTCAAACTTGGGTTATTTTGAGTATTTTATAATTGGATTATTTCTCTTTATTGTTAAATTTCTGGAGTTTTATATCTGTTTTAATTATTAAATTCTTGTTGGATATGTGGTTTCTGAATATATTCCCCCAGATGGTAGCTTGTCTTTTCACTGTTTTGGTAGTCTTTGAATCCACACAAGTTTTTAATTTTTTTAAAATTTTTTTAATTTTTATGAGGTTCCCTTTATGTTATCTTTAGCTGCTAAGCTTTTGTGATTGCATTAGTTCATCCATTGTTAAAAGCTAGGCCTAAAAGCATTGCCCCTGGTTTTCTGCTAAGAATCTTATGGTTTTCCTTTGCACATTTAAGTCATTAATACATTTTGAATTTGTTTTTGTGCATGGATATTTGTGTGTATTATTTTCTGGTTCTGTGAGGTGAGTAATTCACTTCTCCCAAAATAAAAATGACCTTCAGACCAGGTACATTATATTTCACAGGCTGGTTTCTATGATTCTTTCTCTGCAATCTACCTTTTAAAATGAAAACTTATTGGTCTTTTCCCTACTCTAGACTGTTGGTGTGTCTGTGTGTGTGTGTGTGTGTGTGTGTGTGTGTGTGTGTGTGTGTGCATGCGCATGCTTTAGGTGAAAGTTGACAGAACAAATTGATTTTTCATCCTGTAGTTTCTAGATCAGTGGTTCTCAACCTTCCTAATGCGCGACCCTTTCATACAGTTCCTCATGCTGTGGTGGCCCCCCAGCCATAAAATTATGTTCATTGCTACTTCATAACTGTAATTTTGCTACTGTTATGAATTGGGCAACCCCTGTGAAAGGGTCATTCGACCCCCCTCCAAAGGGGTTGCGACCCACAGGTTGAGACCATTGTGTTTTCTTACACTTTCCACCATGTGTCTGCACATCCCATCTCCATCCTGGCTCCCCTATTTCCTTGCCTCTGGCTCGTCTATCCCTTCCGGCCTTCTCATCTTTGCTTTTGGACAGATACTGTCCTTACCTCTCACCACTGATTATTCTAAGGAGCATGCTCCTCCCAGGTATTGTTGTTGAGTATTGGGCTGCCTAGTGTTTGCCTGAAAGTTGGTTTGGCTTCAGTTGCACATGAGAAGGATGCCTTTGAGCCACAGGCTGTGGGTTCGCACCATCCGTCAGACTAGTAAGAGTGATTCTTCTTGTGAATGTTTTTATTCTACATTTTTCTCCAGCTCTGTCCAGTCAGAGGGGGTCAATCAGGGTACCAGGTACCATCTAGGTCCTCTGGCCTCAAATTCACACAGGACGTGTTTCACACGGTCCGCCAGTCCTTCGAACTAACTGTTCCCTTGTGCATTTGGGATGTTTTCACTTTGTTCCAGATGGGGAGACACCGACAGTTGTGTCTTTGATGGTCATTTGCAAGCTTTTAAGACCCCAGATGCTATTTACAAAAGTAGGGAGTAGAACGCTGTCTTTGTGAATTATATTGTGCCAATTGACACAGATGTCCCTGAGTCTAGAAACTTCATTCTGTGAGACATTTAGCTATGTCTAAGAAATTCCCATCTTATGTCAGTATTTGCTTTATTAGCTGTATTAATATGCATGTTGCTCTTACAATTATATATACAGAAATATCCACAAACACCTATATCTACAGGTTACTGTGCTCCCCTATATCTTCTCAAAACCCTTTAGCATACTTACCTATGTACATATTCATAAATTAGTGTTTATTAATGCTCTTGTTCCGGTACTGCTGGTGCTATAATAGTCACCGTAGCTCAGTCTTGCAACCCTCTCCATGGCTTTCTTTGTGTTGGCCATTTTGGGCTCATTCTGCCACATGTTGCACCGCCTTGCCCTGCACCATTACTCACATGTCTTCTAGCCAGTGCGTGATCTTTTTAAACTTCTGTGTTTGACAGGGTGTATCCCATGGTCCAAACATTTGCCATTCCTCAGAAGTAAGCAGATGCTCCCTAAACTACATCTTTTCCTGATTGACTGAGTGTTGCTGGCGTTGCCAGAAACCATACCTGAAGAACTATTGGCCCTGATTCAGGATTAAAGCATTTTTGTCATCCTATATGATCACTTGGTGTGTTGTGTTTGATGAGTTGATTATTATAATATTAAGTACTATGAAAACCTTTTGAACTCACACACAAGTAATTCAGAACTTAATCTCATTTTTCCTTCAGTGCCTCCCCGTCTCTATCTGCCCTTCTAGCCTGTTCTGTCCAGGGCAAACTTTCTCTTAGTGCTTGCTTATTGACAGATATTTTATTTGGCTCATTCGATCACCATTTCAAATAGATGAGGCAAGTTTTATTATCCTCATTTTGTGGATGAGCAAGCTGACTATAAGTGAACTCCTTAGTGTCATCTAGCCAAAGCTTGTCAATTTAACACAGCTGCTCAAACCGCCGTTTTTTCTCAACCTCTTCTCTTTGTGGTGATGTGAGCTGCCTTAGAGTCTGCCCCAACCTCATAGCAATTCCTTATACAACAGAGTGAAACTTCCTGTTCGACTGGGGATCAGACCACTGAGATCCCACAGAGTTTCATCGACTGATTCTTAGAAAAAGATAGCAAAGACGTTCTGCTTAGTCCATCTTGGTCTGTAAGCACCTCTGAAACTTGTTCAGCATCATAGCAACACGCAACCTTCCACTGACTGCTCATGACGTGTGAGAGCCACACGTAGAATTCACATCTCTTCCATGCGAGGCAAGAGTTCCACCCTGAACCACCGGTGCCCTTCAACGTCCTTTAGAGGTTGATCTATTCATTCGTATTTTCCCACTGAAAAGCACATACAGCCTAATAGCTAAAATTCCCAGCAATATATTTTGAAAATCACTGAACTAGAACTCAGCCTCTGATTCTTCAAACGATCATGTAACCCACTGAGCTTTTTGATGCCTGGACACATTAGTTCCCACCTCCAAAAACTCATGACAGCTATTGCTTGTAGAATGTGGGGTCGACTTGGGTGGCTGGTGGCCAGTGGAAGGTGAGAAGATTTAAGCCCCTCAAAGTTCATTTCAATTATGTAAATATTCAGAGTAGGCATTTGTGGCAAGGGGTCTTCCATCAAAAGAGAGCCCTGTGTGTCAAGATGAGGCACACCACTCAGCTGTCGGGGGAAGAGCAGTCACAGAGAAGCCTGTGTGGGTTGTATTGGCTCCCGGTGTCAGGGAAAAGCCAAGGTGTCTCCCCGGCTAGACCCTTGAAATATATCAAATCCAGGGACACAGCTTCCTTCAGGGAAAAACACCATGAAAATAGGGTGTGTTTTTTAGAAGAACAAGAAGCAGTTATCGTTTTTTTTGAGAGCCAAATACATTAGTGTATCAGTCAGGGACCCTGCAAGAAACAATGATATATCCAAATTAGGAAAATTTGAGATGTACTTAATGAAGGGAGTATGCTGTATTTGCAATGATGGAGGCAAAGTGTGAAGTATACTAGGAATGTCAGTATTGGAAGGAAATTTTCAGGCCTACTGCCATCTAGTTCATCTCTTTAGGATGTCTTCTAAAACCTATGTGCAATCAAAACAGTGACCTCAGAAGGGATCCCCTGGGGCAGTTCAATTCAAAGCAGAGAAGTCAGCTCAGACTGTTTTGGGTTGCTAACTGCAAGATACACAGTTCGAAACCACCAGCCATTCCTCAGGACAAAGAAAGTTTTCTACTCCAGCAAAGAGTTACAATCTCAGAAACCCACAGACTGCCTCCGTGCCTCTTTCATAGGACCACTAGGCGCCAAAATCCACTCTATGTTCCTGAGTTTGATTTTGGTCAAAGGGGTGATCTTGGTAGATTTTCTCAAAGGACACTGAATGATCTCGGCGGTGTGTGTGTGTGTGTGTGTATATTATGAAGTATTGAAAACTGAATTGGTGAGAAAAGACCAAAATAAATGTGCTGAGGACCCCCTGCCCCCATCTAGAGAATTTCATTGGGAAACCCACCCATCCTACAGTCCTGGTGCCCCTTTGGTCGCCTTTTTCTTCCCACAACACAGGGAACACAGTTTGAGTCCCTGAAGGATACCCAAATTGCCATGTTGGTGAGGCGTAAATTGAAGAGTGAAGAATTCTTTGGGAAATGGTCAGAGAGATGAAAGCAGCACCTTCAGAAATGTATAGACTTAGATGGAAGTTATGCCAAGAAACAATAGCTTCATATTTCACTGGTTTTGTTTTAGTACATTTTCCTGTGACTTCATAGCAATACGTTTGTACTTGTCTACCTATATTGATGTAACACACACACAAATTGCAATCATGACAACCCATGTGTGCGCTATGGCACTTTCAGTGGTTCATTGTGTAGGCGTGGTTGGCCAAGCCTTTTTTCCATGGTCCCGCTGTGAGTAGCTGAGTGTGTTTACTATTGTGTCACTTCAAAACACACACACACACACACACACACACACACACACACACACACACACACACACCTTCACTGCCATCAAGCGATTTCAACTTATATCGATCCTATAGGACAGAGTAGAATTGCACTTGTGGGTTTCCAAGGCTATAAATCTTTATCAGAGCAGAACGTATCTTCTTTCTCCCAAGGAGCAGTTGGTAGCCTGGAACTGCTGACCTTGTGGTCAGTAGCCCAGTGGATTACCCACTACTGACCAGGGCCACCTTGGGACTCTGTATTAAGGTCCAAGCTCAGTTAGCTATGCCTATGGTACGTTGGAGGGTTTGTTTCTAAGTTCTGTGTGAGAATTTAAAATGCTTCAGAGTT
>NW_022103919.1:16849052-16863832 GCF_000313985.2 Echinops telfairi | reverse complement strand
GACTAAAGGGTGTTTTTTCATGTCCTCTATGCTCTAACTACGAAAATATTTGATTTACAAATAAGGAATCCTACTTCGCGGAGAATTTCATTTATCACGGTAGGGTCTAGAACCGATTAACCGCGATAAACGAGGGTTCACTGTACTTGAGACTTGCTATCGGGAGGAACAGACCCTAGAGAAGGGCATGATGCTTCACAACGTGGGAGGAGGAACAACCTCAGTGGGTGAATTGACGCCGTGCTGCAGCAATGGGTGCAAACACAGTGAAGATGGCGAGGAGGCCCCATGGGGCAGTGCTCCATTCTGTAGTGCACAGGGCTGGTGTGAGTTGAAGCCATCCTGATAGTATCTAGCAACGAAAACCAGCAGCCCCCTGACTCCGTCCTGCTGGGAACATATGAACCAGGAAATAACCAAGATCACGTATTATTCTGATCTGTGGTGTAAACGATCAAGCTTAGACACAAGAGGGTGGTCCCAACTTGGAAATAGGGGCTGGAAGGTCGTGCTCCTCTGCCCGACAAGGACTACTTCCATGAGTCCAGGGAAAGCACCCTGAGTTTCTCTCTGAGCTGCTCCAAGGCTTCTGCAAATGAAAATGTGACATTGCTTTTTACCTGGCTATGTTGTTCAGCTACGGGACTGTTATTTTCCCTTTGAAAGAGGTGTCCAAACCAAACTAAACTCACTGCCACTGAGTCAAAGCTGACTCCCAGGACCCTATAGGACAGGCTAGAACTGCCCTGCTGAGTTTCTGAGCCTGTAACTTTAAGAGGTGGCTGGGGACCCAGTTCCTTACAACCTGGGCTTGGCATCAACTCACGGCCAGTCCCACGCAGTGGTGGCAATTTTTCTGAGCAGACATGAAGTCAGAGGGCATTTCTAACCCCACTGTCGAGGCAAAAGAATAGCCTTTACTCCCAAACACACTCGGCAGAGTCCCAGCGCCAGTCCCCGGCTTAGCAGCTGTGGCGGCTGCTCACACTCCCCAGAGCTGGGAGGCAGGTGATCATCCTTATTTAGATGTGCCAGGGATCATGTGACCAGAAAATGGTGGCGAATCTGCATTTCCAGTTAACTGCTCCGGGAGGGAGATAGATGCTGAAGAGCTTCTGCGGGGCATCCTAGCCACCCTCAGCTAGGCTAGCCTGCCTCCTGCTCTCCTCCGAAGGTAGGTGGGTCTTGGCGGGGCTTTAGGAGAACGGGCGGGGGGGAGGGGATGACAGGCGACGCATTTGTTCTCCCAAACTAGCTCAGCGTCCCTGGTAAGTTGGAGGGGAGGGAAACAGGGAATGAGAGGATGCCAAGCTCTACCCAGTTCCTGGCAGGTGACAGCTGGCAGCTGCGTTTCATTCTCTGTTAACTCTACTGGAAAGGTTTGTGGTCCCCTACCCCAGACCCCAGGGGGTCCCTCCCCCACTCTCCCTTGGCCATTAGGTAATTCGGAAACATGGACAGAGGGAAGCACAGCTAGTCCCTGCCTTATAACAATTTTGATGCCTTTATGTTTGTGACTAAAGTAGGAATAAAAACAAACCAAAGGAAATGTCAGATTTGCGACCGTTTAGGACCACTGCCTAGTGAGTATTCTCATGTCTATTTGGATGGTTTGCCCTGGCAGTGGTATTTACATTTTTTATAGTATTTCTAGTAACTAGTGACATATGCATTGCTTTATTGTTAACGAGTTGGACAACCTTTACATATCACCCCAATTCTAAGCACCACAAATAGGTCATGCTCAAAAAAACAGGCTTATGTTGTTCTGTGAGGAACTCAGGAAATGGTGACCTGGTTGATTCAGCCAAGACGCAGGGACGGTCGGAGGTGAGGGGAGAGCGGGGGATGCTGGCCCTAGTGCTCTGAAGGAGGGCGGAATGGCTTCCATAATCTGCCCCCTCTTTTAATCAACTAGGAAATGGCTCCAGTCTTATGTAAACTGTTAGGCGAACACGGCTTCCAGGTCCTACCCTGCCAGATGGCTGCCCCACAGCCCTTACTTTGGAGAAAAATGAGAGGAGCCCTTAAATTCATCTATTTCCAAATGTACATGTTTGGGGAAAGTTTTCTTAAGTTACACCTGATCACTTGCACAGGAAACTCAAACCTGGGATAATTAGGTTAAAATGACTGGTGATCCAAGGGCTCCTGGAGTTTCTCCTAATTGAGAAGAGAGACTTCTTATCTGAGGGGGGGAAGGGGTGGGGCTGCTCTTTGGAAAAGCCTCTATTAGCACATGGAGCGGGTTCCAGGTAGAGAAAGTTCTGGTTGAACTTTGTTCAGTAAGACAAAGACAAATAAGGACCAAGATGATTCTGTTGCTTTGTTCAGTCAGTGGCACCTAAACATTCCCAGGAGACTTAGGTCTGCAATGCTCAGTTAGCATTTATGCCCTTCATAAGGTCTCATGCCTCACATGGATACTTAAGGATAGCAAGCCCGATTCTCCTACCTATTAACAAGACATCAGATTAACTTCATCCAAGTGGTTCCGGCTCTCTTTGGTATAACCAGTGAATTTCCATTTATATTCCATTGGGCTTTTCATTCTTGAGTAGCTTTATACTCCTTGAAGTATTTATACCGAGTTGCTAACGGATCACAATGGTTTCTCCATCTTTCTATTCCATGCTTCCTGCCGGGCTAGCTAGAAGACGTGGTGTGGGGTTTGCAAATGAGTTCTTGTACTCAGAGGAACCCTGTGGCATAGTGGGATGAGCATGGGACTGTTAAGCTTAAGGTTGCTGGTTCAAGCCCACGAGCCTCTCCACCGTAGAAAGCTAACACTGTCTGCTCCCACAAAGATTCACAGTCTCAGAACCCCTGGAGAGTAGCTCTTCTCTGTCCTGTAGGGTCGCTGAGCGGCGGACTGCCTCAATGGCAGAGGGTCAGATACTCGGCTCAGGTTTAAAAGGTTGGTCTCCTTTGTTTGACATGCTGAAATTTGCAGATTGGTTCCCACTAGAATTGTATTTGGATTGGGGATAGTTTGTTTCTCAACTGCTTCCTGATTCTAGTTCATCTTGCAGTTAGTTGAAGGGGAAGAGACAGGGAAAAGGGAAAGGTAGAGAAGAGATTCTGTCTCCAACAACCGTCTGCATTAGAGTTAAAAAAAAAAAAAGAATTTAGGTGTAACAGGTCATGCATGGATAGGGGTCCTAAGGCAGATCAGGCAAGGCAGGGTGGACATCCTCTCAGCACCGTAGCCCACTTTCTACTCTACCATGCTAATCATTCACTTGCTCTTCTGATAGTTGCCTTATTCTCTGTATCGTTCTTGTATTTCTAATTTCATGAGTTGAAGTAAGACTTAAAGTAAATCTCAGGGAGACGTTGGATGGTGTGAGATATGACAAAATAATAGTAATTTATAAATTACCAAGGGTTCAGGGGGAGGGAGGGAGGGAGGGAGGCGGAAAAATGAGGAGCGGATGCCAAGGGCTCAAGTAGAAAGCAGGGGTTTTGAGAATGATGATGGCAACATATGTACGAATATGCTGGGCACAATTGATGTATGTATGGATTGTGATAAGAGTCGTATGAGCCCCTAATAAAATGATTAAATAAATAGATAAATCTCAGAATTTGAGGATACTTTTTTTTTTAGTCTCCGGGCAAGAAAATAAGCCTTATGTTAGAGCGAATGAGTGGCTTAAGCTGACACACTTAATGATGGAACTGAGATCAGAAACCGGGTGTTGTAATTCTTAGTCTTGTGCAATTGTCTCTTCCTTGAGGCCTTAATTCAATGTAGCTCATGCATTTAACAGATTTTTAAACACCAGAACTCTTATTTTAAGGATGAGGTGACATTTTTCTCATTCCTATACAACCCTCACACGCATACCCTTTGGGGAAATCGAAGCAGAACTCCACTCTCAGAGAGCATGCATTTACTGTGAACCAGTTCCTAACCCTGCTGCAGGAGGGGCCTGGTACAAAGGTAACTAAGATGCAGTCTTGCCGCTAGTTCTCACGAGGTGGAAGGTGTAAAATACTGGCTGCCAAAGGGCGAAGGGAAGCAATTTCCATGAGATATAGACGAGGGAATCTGAGGCTCAGCTGTGAGAGCGCTTCTCTCTGTTTCTGTCTGAGTATTGTACAGCCGAAAGGACAGGAACCATGGAGAAGATGGGCTAAATAAATGGGGAGAAAAGAGGAAAGCTGGGGTATGTCCACAGCCCAGAATATCATGGAGCAAACCTGCTATCAGGAAGGGTGTCGGAAACTAGAGGTTCTTTTTGTCTGAAACATGGAACAGCTGGGGAAGCTAAGGAGTGAATGCGGATTCTGACTGTACCAACTGCTCTAGAAAAGTGATAGGGCTGGGAAACCCCATTTCCATCAATCTGTAGCGAGGAACAGCACAAGTCCAGTTCCCAATTAGATCCATGACACCCCCCCCCTCCCCAACATTCCCATGCCTGGTGGCCAGCCACTTCCATGAAGATCCCTCTCTTTGACCCTAACCACCCAAATCAGATCAGACCTCATTCCCAGCTGTCTTGAGCCAGGCCAGAGCTTCCCTGAATACCTGAGACTGGGTCGCCAGGAATCAGACCATTGGCATAGAGGATGAGCTTGCCCCAAACAGTAGGAAGAAGTAGAAGTGCTCACAAAAGATAAGGTTTAGTTCAAGAAGAAGTATAAAAGGTTCAGTAAAATACATCAAGAACCTAGTGGGGAGGGCCCTGGAAAGGAAACATTGGTGATTTCTATGATAGATTATCAATTCATATTTCAACATGGGGAATCTGCAGCATTGGTAAGATGTGTTGTATAAATTACTATGAGCAACTGAAGAAAGCAGGAGGCTCTTTTAAGGCAGAGTCAGCTTGGACAGCGGTCCTGGATTAAAAGCAAAATCCACATATGACTAGTCCGCATGGTTCCAGGGCGGGCACTGGGTTTCTATGACGACATTTCCTTTATTATCTAGAATGCAGGTCTGTAACCCACTCTGTTCACTGAGGTGTGCAGCCTGGGATCCGGCCCAGTGCTGCAGCCTACCCTGTCTGTGGAAAGCTCCATGTATTTTCATTCTGGAAGAATAGAGCAAGCCTTGATTATGGGCCTAGGGACTGGGGAGAAAGGAAACCGAAAAACTCACGTGTAATAGATCCTCTTTATGTAGCCCTGGAGGTATAGTGCTTCTACATCGGGGTGCAATCCACAAGGTCGGCAGTTTGAAACCACCAGCCTCCCTGAGGGAGAAAGATGGAGCTTTCTACTCCCATAAATATCCCATAAACCAGAGGTTCTCAACCTGTGGGTCACGACCCCTTTGGCGGTCAAATGACCCTTTCACAGGACTTGCCTAAGACCATCAGAAAACATATATTTCCGATGGTCTTAGGAAGTGAGACACCACTCCTCTCTCCATCTCCAGGCGGTCCGCCCACATGCAGACACGCCCACATACGGGTACCTGGCGTGAAGACTGTTACCCATTCTACACCCTGCTTCAAGACAAAATTTCACTTCTTTGTAATTAGAAACAAATGTTTCACAATCTAGAATTACATATTGTTTTGTGATTCATCACTATAGTTTAATTATGTTCAATATGTAACAATGAAAATACACCCTGAATATCAGATATTTACATGATGATTCATAACAGTAGCTAATTTAGAGTTATGAAGTAGCAACGAAATAGTTTTATGGTTGGCACTGTCTGAAAGGGTCTCAACATTTGGAAGGTTGAGAACCACTGTCATAAACAGTGTCGGAAGCTCAGAGGAGCAGCTTTACCCTGTTCTATGAGTTGGCATCAGCTCAGTGGCAATGCGTTCGATTTATGGAGACCTGGTTGCCTAGTGGTTATGCATTGTGTTCTTAAACAAAAGGTCAGCAGTTTGAAACCACCAGCCACTCCACGGGAGAAAGGCGAGGCTTTCTACTCCTGTAAAGCGTTACCGTCTCAGAAAGTCGTAGGGGCGGTGCTTCCCTGCCCTCTAGGATTGCTGTGAGATGGAATCCGCTCCTTGCCAATGAGTTCAGTTTTCTGGTTTTTATGGTTCTGTCAGGTAAGCATTAGACTGCTAACTGCCAGGCCAGTGGTTCAAAGCTACCAGCCACTCCATGGGAGAAAGCTAGGGTTTGTGCTTCTGTAAATATCTACAGCCTGGGGAACTTTGGGAGTCAGACTGCCTTGTTGACAGTGGTTTGGAGAATATCCCTAATTTGGTTTGCAAGTTCAGCTCAAAGGTTCACTCTGCCTGGAGGTTTCCAGATTGATCCAGCCTGTGCCCCCTCTGAAGAACTGCTTCCCTCCCCTGAGAATTTACTCCACCTGTGCACTAGGAGCTGAAATGGACTGGGTGGTAGTGGCCTTAGATGTTGGTTTGTTGATGGTTTAGGAGCCCTTGTGGTTAAGCATTGGCTGCTAGCCAAAAGTTGGGGGTTTAAAGAACCCGCTAGCTGCTCCGCAGGAGACAGGAGAGAACTTACTTCCATAAAGACACCCTCCAGGGCAGTTCTCCTCTGCCCCAGAGGGTCATGGTGCATCTGACCCCGTCGCAGTGGCTTGGAATGCTCTTGTGTGTAAACCATTAAGTATCCCTTTTCTTTGTCTTTCTAGATTTTAAATTCTCTGAGAGCAAAAGATCTCTGTTCCATTCTCTCTGTAAAATGCCCTCATGGACCAACTTTAACCTTTCCATATGGTCCCAGGACTCAAATATTTGCTGTGCCCCTACCCTCAGGAGTAAACTGGAAAACAAGCACCACGCACCATCAAGAAACGAAGTCTGTAAAAGCTTGTGGGAAACTGGTTTGCAAACCTTAGATCAATCATTTGAATGATCACGGTAAAGTTTGCCTAGAGACAGAGATCTTTCTAAGACCTGATGGCATAGTGGTTACAGCCTGCAATCCTCAACCTCAGCAGTTCGAAGACACCAGATGCTCTGGGGGAGAAAGACCAGACTTTCTACTCCCATAAGCATTTACAGTTCCAGAAACCCCCAGGACAATCCTGCCCTGCCCTATACAGTCATTAGGAGTGGGCATCTACTCGATGGGCGTGAGTTTTCCAACCCAAGAATTCATAAATGAACATCTGCTAGTGCCTTAAGAAGCAGGATTTATTTTTCTTTTTACTAATCATTTTATTGGGGGCTTTTACAGCTCTTATAACAATCCATACATCAATTCTCTCAAGCACATTTGTATATATGTTGCTATCATTTTCAAAATACTTTCTTTCTGCTTGAGCCCTTGGTCTCATCAGCTCCTCTTTTCCCCCTCCCCTGCCCATGAACCCTTGATAACTTATAAATTATTTTTATTTTCATATCTTACACTGTCTGCTGTCTTCCTTCACCCATACCAAAACATTTTCTTTCTACTTGAGCCCTTGGTATCATCTCCTCTTTTTACCCCTACCTCTCCCACTTTCCCACCATCGTGAATCCTTGATCAGTTATATATTATTATTTTTATTTCATATCTTACACTGTGAGTTATCCCACTTCACCCACATCTCTATTATTCACCCCCCTCAGGGGCGGGAGTCTATATCCAACCTTGTAATCAGTTCCCCCTTTCTCCCCCTCCTCCTCCTCCTCCCCCGCCCCTCATGGTATTGCTACTCTCACTACTGTCCCTGAGGGGTCTATCTGTCCAGGGTTCCATGTATCGAGAGCTCTTCTCTGTGCCAATGTATATACTTTGGTCTAGCTGGATTTGTAAGGTCATGATGGGAAGGGGGAGGGGGAGCATTAAAGACCTAGAGGAATGTTGTATGTTTCATTGGTGCTATACTGTACCTTGGTTGAATCGTCCCTTCCTTGTGATGGGGATGTCCAGTTGTCTACAGATGGGCTTTGGATCTCCACTCCAACCCCCCTGGTTCGCATCAATATAATTGTTTATTTGGGATCTTTTGATACCTGATACCTGATCACGTAGGCTGGTGTGCTTCTTTCATGCGGGCTTTGTTGTTTCCCTGCTAGATGGCCGCTTGTTTAAATTCAAGCCTTTAAGACCCCAGACACTGTCTCTTTTGATAGCTGGGCACCATCCACTTTCTTCACCACATTTGCATATGTACTCATTTTGTCTTTAGTGATCTGATCATGTCATGTCCAGAAGGTGGGTATCAAAGAGTATCAGGTCATTGAAACAAAGTGTTTTTGTGTTTAGGGAGGCCTTGAGCAGAGGCCCAAAGTCCATGGGAAGTAGCAGGATTTAATGGTGTCTAAAGTTTTGAGGAGAGAACAATTGCGAGGGTGGCACAGAATGAGGCAGTATTTCTTTCTGCTGTGCATAAGGTCGCGGTGGGTCAGGACCCACTTGATGGCACCTAACAATAATTACAAAAGCCAACATACTCAGAGCAACCCTGTAGGACGGGGTGGAACTGCCACTATGGGTTTCTGAGACTGTAAGTCTGTGTGGGAGTTGAGGTTAGGAAATGATGTGAGCCAGTGAGTCAGTTAAAGCCAACATGGAAGCCCCTTTCAAAAGCAGCCATTGCCCATGAAGCAAGAGAGCAGCTTAGGGAATAAAAAATTACCATTTGGCATTTACAGTTTTCTACACTCATCCCCAGAAATGTACAGGGAATGTCGATGAAGTGGAAGTTCTAGAAATAGCTCTTTCTAAAATAAAACAGGAGTGAAATCAACTTAGTGTGATCCCAGGAGAGCAGCTGAACAAGAGGTAGATCAGATCAGGAGGTTAGGAAAAGTTGTGATGAGAGGTGAGCTGGAGAGCAGTAGTCTCCAGGAAGATTAGAGTCCTGTGTTGTATGAACAATGAAAGCACTCAGCTGCTAACCAGAAGGTTGAAGGTTCAAGTCACCTCACCAGAGGCATTTCAGGAGAGAGACCTCGTAATCTACTTCCAAATAATTCGCCGCTGAAAACCCCATGGAGCACAATTCTATTCTGTCACCGTAGTTCAGCTCCATGACAACCAGTGGTGATGGTGGTGATGGTCTCTCTAGAGCACTACTGATAACTGGATGGGAGCTTGAGGGGTGGGGCACAGCACCCCATCCTTAGACTGATTGTTGAGGGAGTGTCTTTGTTGGTAGTGGGTTTTGTTTGTTTATTTGTTTGTTTTGCCGCTACCATCAAATGCAGGGATGATCAAAGCTTTCCTTGCTATAAGGTTAGAACTGGATTTTCCATGATGAGAATTTCACCAAATGTTCAGCCTGTACCAAGTTATAAACTCAAGCCTATCTTATCACTAACTTGATTGATGTGGAGTCAGTTCTAGGCTTTTATATAATTTTCCGGAGACCTAGTGTTATGTGCTGGGCTGCCAGCCACAAAGTCATCAGTTCAAAACTATGAACCACTCTATGGGAAAAGACAAGGGTTTCAACTCCCTTAAATATGTGCAGTCTCGTAAGCCCACAGGGGTGATTCTACTCTGCTCTCCAGGGAGGGTCTCTGCGAGTCGGAATTGACTCCGTGGCAGTGAGTTTGGAACTTTTATCCACTAGCAAAGGCCGGATGACTAGCATGGAGTAGGGCACAAGAGTCTTGAAACCCCCAGAAATGCTATAGTTGTGTGGACAAGAATTAAAAAACATAAAGGCTTTATTTTTCCTGACTACTTTCTACATTTATACAATGAGGACATGCCAATTAAAGAGAAATGACTAAATGAATCCATTTTCCTAGTAAGGTTGGCATTACTATGTCATTACTGAATATGTCCCCTTGGGAGAATATGAAATTAATCAAGTCTTGTAAGTTGGCTTCATAGAAATATGATTGTGCTTAACAGTGGGACACATGTAAGTAAAGATGAGTGTTTCGTAGTCTGAGAGTCTTGAGAAGCCTCACTTAGATTTTGCCTTTTCCTTCTATCAAGTACAAGTAGCAGTTGAAGGGGCTTTCTATTAGAGTGAAGACTAGTTTCCTTCAGAGCTGAGTCTCCTCCCTGAAACGAGGTGTGTTGGAGAAAGAGATAGGATACCTGGGTATGGAACAGTGACATGCTGGGAGTTCCTGGTGGTTCCTTGATTGGATACAGGTCCCTGGCCCCAAGAAATCATGGTGACAGATCTAAGGAGACATCTGAGGTCCCGTGATCATTTTGGAGACTCACAGTGAATAGAGAAGGTCTTGTTGAACTCAAATGTTCCTAATACTTCGAAGAGTAATAGTAGAAGCAGAAGTGTAATAGAACTGTTGCCAGACACTGTGTTTAGTATGAGAAGTTTTGGTGGAGTAATGGGTTTAATGTTCTGCTGCTAACAGAAAGATTGGCAATTCAAACTCACCCTGCGGGGGAAAGATTGGGCAGATGGCTTTCATAGAGATTTACAGCCTCAGAGGCCTAATCTGTCCTATACAGTTTCCAAGAGTCAAAAATGATTCAATGGAAGTAGATGCGGTAATTTTTAATCTCACTGAAATCACACTATTTTTCCATACCACACCCATTCCACAGACAAGGAAACTAAGTCATAAAGAAGTCAAGTAGCATTACCACGGCTACATGGTTATTAAGAGGCAGAAGTGGGATTGATTCCAGCTTCCCATCATGGTAGATTGCCTCCCTATTTGTGAGTATTAGTTTTTAATATTAAACTGGTCTGAAGACTAAGGAGAAATTCCTGGCAGAGTCAGGGTATGATGTAGCAATGATGAAAAATACTCCTTTCCTCTAGTTCCTAAATGCTTCCTTCCCCCTGCCCCCCCGCCCCGCCCTCCCCCTCTCACTATCATGATCTGAACCTTGCAAGTCTGGCTAGACCAGAGGATGTACACTGGTACAGATAGGAACAGATAGGAACTGGAAATACAGGGAATCCAGGACGGATGAGCCCTACAGGACCAGTGGTGTGAGTGGTGATACTGGGAGCATAGAGGGAGAGTGGGTTGGAAAGAGGGAACCAATTACAAGGATCTACATGTGACCTCCTCCCTGGGGGACGGACAACAGAAAAGTGGGTGAAGGGAGAAGTCAGACAGGACAAGATATGACAAAATAATAATTTATAAATTATCAAGGGTTCATGAGGGAGTGGGGAGCGAGGAGGGAGGGGAAAAAATGAGGAGCTGATGCCAGGGCCTTAGGTGGAGAGCAAATGTTTTGAGAATGATGAGGGCAATGAATGTACAAATGTGCTTTACACAAATTGATGTATGTATGGACTGTGATAAGAGTTGTATGAGCCCCTAATAAAATGATTTTTTAAAAAGATTAGATAAAGAATAAAGAGTACTATAAACTACAAAAAAGAAAAAGAAAAGAAATTCCTGGCAGGAACATAAGGTAAAGGGTGAGGGTATATAGAGACTTTTTGTTTTCATCTTTGCAAGGGATGCTAACAGTTTCCTTTCTCCACCAATTGTCTGTTTTTCAGTATGTCTGGTTTACCCTTAGGCTTCTGTCTCCAAGGCACCCCCTCAGAAGGAGTTTCTCTCCTGCAGCTCCACCAAGCCCCAGTAGAGTTTCCTTGGAACAAGATGAGTCATGAGTTCATTCCGTGAACCAATCACTGTCATGTGGGTGGAACTATGCTGGTTGACCAGGCCTACGTCACATGGTCATCTCCATCTCAGAAGATGACTAACTCTAACCCACTGCCATCTAGTCAGTGCTAAGTCATAGCGTCCCCCTGTGGTTTCCAAGACAGTAGCTGTTTACAGGAGTAGAAAGCCCAGTCTTTCTCCTGAGGAGCTCCTGGTGGTTTTGAACTGCTAACCATGTAGATTGCAGCCCAATGAGTAACCACTGCATCCAGAAGGCAGAGGGTGCTATGAGCTTCAACGTTCAATGCTTTGGGCCCAGTGTATTAAGATAAGTATTCAAAATATCATTATGTCCTTCAAATTGTTCAATGATTATGACTGTAGTTCAAGTTTCAAGGTGACTCTCTCTCTTTTAAAAGTCCTAGCCTAGCTAAACACACAAACAAACACCAAGCAGTTACCACGGCATGTGTTCCCTCATGGGAGTCTGAGGAGAACTGTTCTCCAGGGAGTCTGCACTCCTGGTTTTCCTTAGGCAGCTGGCCAGGTCTCGTGTCCAAGGTCTGCTGGGTGGGCTGGGGTCTCCAGTCTTTGACGTACATTAACCATTTGTAACCCCCACGACCTCTGCACCCGCACTAGGCTGATTTCTTCACAGATTGAAAACACTAGACTAGTCATCAAGGGTGGTCAAATGGAGGGTGAATGAACATACAGAGACCGTCCAGGTGATGAACAGACATCGTGGCTAACAATGAATTCAATCATACAAACTCCCATCAAGATGACAGAAAACCAGACAATGCTTTGTTCTGGTACGCACAGGGTCACCGTGAGTCCCAGATGGCCCACGGGCAGTTAACAACTACAACAGCAAGCTTACAACAGCAAGTTAACAACTACAACAGCAAGCTTATAACAACAAAGTTACAAAAGAGCTTGGTGCCTAATTCAAGTCACTTAGAGTCCCAGAGGAGTTCTGGACATAATTCTGAGACATTCTTACACATGTCTTACACGAACTGACACGCTGTGCCTCGTTGTGGGAGCAGCTCAGGAGAGCCTGAGGGGTGGTCCTGGGGCAGCAATGCTGCCAAGATCAAAGCAGAACCATTACAACAAAAACAAGGGTATGGAACCTCAGAAAAAAGACAAACACCCACAAAGCCATCAATGGAACCAATGTGGAAAGAATAGACTATTGGGAAGAAGAAAATATTAGAAGCTAGAACCCAGATATATATATACAGTGAACTCTCGTTTATCGCGGTTAATCGGTTCTAGACCCTACCGTGATAAATGAAATTCCGCGAAGTAGGATTCCTTATATCCAAAAGTTTTACCTTTTCCTGGATGGTGAGCATCTTCCTCTGGTGCTTATTTTTATTGTCAGAAGGCTTAGAAGAAGCAGCTCATTTAGGAGTCATCATAGGGCTTAGATAAAATTTCTTAAAAATCGCAAACAATTACAGTACACTGTACAAAAGCAAAAATGCATTTGATACGTAGCTCCGATACATAGCGATGCAGACAGAAGCGTGTACAGTATGAGCCAATCAGTGGCAGTAATGACAGAGCATGCGCTGTTATGCAAAAACCGCGATAGAGTGAAGCCGCGGAAGTCGAAGCGCGAAGTGGCGAGGATTCACTATATATATATCTATATATAAAGACTGTAAAACCAGGATAGAATGAGATAAATTTAAAACAACCTGCTGCAAAAGATGAATCAAGAAGGCTGTCCAGAGCCAGTGCCAGGAGAAACCGGTAAAGGTGGCGTCATTTATTTTCATATTCCCGCTGTTTACACAGAGAAGGCTCTCAGAAAATTCCTGAGGGTGAAGGAACATGACGATCTCGTGGCCAATGTGGGCAGTGGCCCTTCTGTTATGATGGCGTGCCAAATGTCTTCCTTGATGCCGGCATTTCAGGTCACGCGCTTTGCTAATCCTACACTTTGTTTATTTTGAACAACATCTAGAGCCCTGACAGTGTGACGGTGGGATGTGACAGCATAGAACTGCTATGGGTAAAGAACTGCAATTACTAGTAACTAAACATTTATCCCCGCCCCAACATTCACTAGAATTTGCCTTACCAGTAAAGATTCCTAGATAACATTGTAGTCTTAGTGTGTTTAAACTGCCCTCATATTTTGAATGTTGCACATGCTCGTTTTTAAAATCTGAAATAATACAGAAAAGTAAGGGAATAAAAAATTAGCCCTTTCTGGCCAATACTACTTTATGCAATTAACCACTTATTGTGAGCTGCCATCAAGCCAGCCCCCAACCCATGGCACCCCATGTACAAGAGGATCAGACAATTATCATCCACAGGGTTTCCTTGGCTGACTTTTCTAAATCAGATCGGCAGATTTTCTTCCTAGCTGTTTTAGGATGAACACTATTGTTAGTATCATAGCGATGGGTTCGCTGCATCTGACAGGTGGCTGTATGCGAGGTGGTTGTCACATACCCAAACTAAAATTCTTGCCATTGACTCAGTTCAGACTCAGAGCAACCCTGTAGGGCCAAGTGGAACTGCCGTCTTTAGGTTTCCCGTGCAGCCTCTTCTTTCCGCCACAAGTAGCTGTGGTTTGGACTGCTGACCCCATGGATGTTGTGGTAACTCCCACAGAGAAGTCAGCCAGGTATATCTGCAGTAAGACAGTGTTGGGTTCAGTTTTGTACATATTGGGTTTCATTCTGAACTGCAAATGCACTTCATAAACGAGTATATATCTGATATGTGATTATGTTATCTAATTTAATCTTCTTAGGAAGACCCTTGATGAGGCAGATTAACATGATAACTATGGCAGTGGGCTCAGATATAACAATAATTGGGAGGCTGACACAGGGCAGGCATTGTTTTGTTCTGTTGTACATAAGATTGCTACGAGTTGGTGCTGACCTAACAGCACCTAACAATGTGTGTATTAAAGTTATAGAGGAAATATTAGACCAGATGGCATTTGTCCTGTAGGCAAGTGATCCATCTCCATGGATACCCCATTCATAACCAAGGATTGAATTATTTGAAAATCAAAAGGCCTTGAATTGTATTTAGGATTTTCTTCTAGTCCTCTTTTGCGCTCCCCAACTTTCAGTGTTGATAAGATTCACTCTAAGGAATTTTACACATAAAATCAAGCATGCATCCTAAGGTTTTTATCTTTTGAGTTACTGTTGCCACTTTGATCCTAAATTCTTAGATCTTTTTTAAAAGCACCATGCTCAAGGCAGAACTGTTGGTGCTACTAGATGCCATCAAGTCAGTTCCAAGTCATAGTGACCCTGTGTACAACCGAGGGACCCTGTGTACATAGTG
>NW_022103919.1:16807624-16848952 GCF_000313985.2 Echinops telfairi | reverse complement strand
GTACAACCGAGGGACCCTGTGAACATAGTGACCCTGTGTACAACCGAGGGACCCTGTGTACATAGTGACCCTGTGTACAACCGAGGGACCCTGTGAACATAGTGACCCTGTGTACAACCGAGGGACCCTGTGTACATAGTGACCCTGTGTACAACCGAGGGACCCTGTGTACATAGTGACCCTGTGTACAACTGAGGGACCCTGTGAACATAGTGACCCTGTGTACAACTGAGGGACCCTGTGTACAACCGAGGGAAGCACTGCCCAGTCCTCGGCCATCCTCACAATTGCCCAAAGTACATGTGACAAAGTCTCACCATCCTTACCTTACGGACCATTCTTGTACTTCTTCCAAGATTGAAGTGTTTGTTCTTTTGGCAGTCCTTGGTGCATTCAGTATTCTTCACCGGGACCATAATTCAATTTTTTAAAACTTCTTTGCAGTTAAGCTAACCTATTAATTAGTTGAAGCATGACCTCAGGACAGTTTTGGTTTACAGTTAAAATATTTTCACAGGGAAATAGTTTTAAGGGTTCATGCAGACTCTATGGTACTAGAAACTCCCAATTCCATGCAAATTTGAAATTCTGTTCTACATTTCCCACCCTTTGGTCAAAATTATGGTATATAATCTTTGACCAAAGCATTCAATAAGTGTAACTGGGCACCATCCACTTCATCTGATCTAGTAAAGAAGACACTTGTTCATGAAAGTGACCAGCCACATATTCTATTTCCTCTTCCTATTCCTTTCAGTAAATTAAAAGAATTTTTATTGAGGGCTCTTACATCTCTTATCACAATCCATACATTCATCCAACGTGTCAAGCACATTTGCGCATATGTCGCCATCATCATTTTCTTTCTTTCTTTTTAAAAAAAATACTTTTACTGGGGGCTCTTACATCTCTTATCACAATCCACGTATTCCTCCAATGTGTCAAGTACATTTGCGCATATGTCGCCATCATCATTTTCAAAGTATTCTCTTCCCACTTGAGCCCCTGATATCATCTCCCCGTTTCTTCTCCCTCCTTCCCCCGCCCGCTCTCCCTCACAAACCCTTGGTAAGTTATATATTATTTTTTTCCATATCTTACATCATCCTCCATCATCCCTAACCCACTTTTCCAGTATTCCTCCTCCTGGGAGGGGGTCCTAGATTGATCCTTGTGATCAATTCTCTTTCTACCCCCCCAACTCTGCCCCTAATCCTCTTGTTATCTCTACTCTCCTTGTTGGCCCTGAGGGATTTATCTATCCCAGATTCCCTGTGTTTCAGGCTCTTATGTGTAGCAGTGCGCATGCTCTGGTCTAATCAGACGTGTAAGGTAGAATTGAGGTCATAATAGTGGGGTGAAGGAAGCACCAAAGAGCTAAAGGTAAGTTGTGTGTTTCATTGGTGCTATACTGAACTCTGATTGGCTCATCTCTTCCCTGTGACCCCTCTGTGAGGGGATGTCCTATTGTCTACAGATGGGCATTGGATCTCCACTCCATTTCCCCACCCCCACCCCCACCCCCCAATTCACCTTCAGTATGATTTTGTTCTGGGTCTTAGATGCCTGGTACCTGATCCCATCGACACCTCATGATCACATAGGCTGGTGTGCTTCTTCCATGTGGGTTTTGTTGCTTCTCAGCTAGATGGCCACTTGTTTATCTTCAAGCCTTTAAGACCCCAGACACTATATCTTTTGATAGCTGGGCACCATCAGCTTTCTTCATCACATTTGCTTATGCACCCATTTTGTCTTCAGCGATCATGTCGAGAAGGTGAGAATCATAGAATGCTGGATTATTAAAACAAAGTGTTCTTGTGTTGAGGGAGTACTTGAGTCGAGGCCCAACGTCCATCTACAACTTTAATTCTAAACATATAGATATAAGTACATAGATCTATTCCCCTCTGATTATATAGAAATATATTTACATATGTATATGCCTGTATTTAGACCTATATAAATGTCCTTTGCCTCCTGGTTCTTTTCTGTATTTCCTTTTGCTTTCCTCTTGTCCCACCATCATGTTAGGCCTTCATTCGGGTTTAGTAATTCCTTGCTCTACATTGCCCTTGATTAAGCCCCACTAGGCGTCCTATGCCTTTCTCTCCATTGATTTTAGTTCACTTGTTGTTCCATTTTCCCTGGGTTGGTTCCCCCTCTTCCTTTCTCCCACTTCCCCCTCTTGCGTATCCCATGGAACCATTGGTCCCATTCTTTTCATCTCTGAATTATTTATCCCACCAATCTTATCTAGATAGACATGCAAATACATTGATGAGTGCAAAAACCAGGCAAAGCCAAACAAAACAACAAAGGAAGTCAGACCAACAAAACAATAACACCAACAAACAAAAACAAAAAGAAAGCCACTGACAAAAATGGAAAAGCCTATAAATAGTTCAAGGTCTGTGTGTTGGCCTTTACAAGTGTTTTCCAGTCGAGTCTGATGGGGTGCCACACTCCGCCTGCAAAGTCTATTTTTGGTATTCCCCGGGGGTTTCATCACTCTGCTCCCCCTGCTGCTCTGCTGCAAGCTCTTAGTGTTTCACCCCAGCATGATGGGGTCAGATTATGCACAATTCCCACGGTTTAGTGGGGGACGTCGTGTCTCGTGGTGGGGCTGGCCCTACGGTCCTCTCTGTGCGTTGTCTGCTCCGAGCAGGAACATCGTCCTCGGGGCTTGGGGGGCCAGGATGTGCTCCCCTCCCTCTCCATCCCTTTTCGTTTCTCCCATGTGCTCTAATCAGATGCGCCCCTCTCCCCACGCTGTAGCCCCAGTGCTGTCCTCCGAAGTGCATTCTTCTGAGGTGGTGGGGGGTCACCACATAGTTAGGATTGGGGCCAGCCTGCAGACCTCTGTATTGGTTCCCTGGTACATGCCAGTATGTTGTATATACTCAACTATAATTGTTGAGCCTGTGATTTCTTTTTTCACCTTGTGGAGTGTTTGATTCACGAATTTCATGGGTCTCTCATATGTATTTGGTATATATTTATTATGCTCACTGATTCTTGGCCTACTGTTCCCTTGAGCAATATATAGTAGCTCTCCTGTCTCTTGTTGCGGCTTGTACTTTGAGATCAATTGTATCAAAGATGAAGATTACTACCCCTGCTATTTTGCATTGCCATTTGCTTGGTATATTTTTCTTCAGCCTTTAATTCTCAACCTGTTTTGGTCTGCAAGCTTGAGATGTGTCTCCTGTAGGCAGAAGATCGATGTGTTATGATTTCTAAGCCAGTCTGTTAGCCTCTGCCTTTTATTGCCTGAGTTCAGTCCATTGATACTCAGTGTTATTATATCCATCTGTGGACTGTGATGTCATCTTGTACCATTTGTGTCGGGTGTTTTCCTACCACCTATCTTAGTTTGATTTGTGTGTGTGTGTGTGGTTCATTCTTGCCTTCTTTCCACGATTGAGCTAATGCTATCTTGGGGGCTGTTTTCTCTTTGTTGCCCTCTGGGTGGAGTTGTTCTATGTGGTCTCTTATTTGTGCTTGGTGAGTGTTGATCTTATGCCCAAAGTAGGTTGACAAGTATCTTTTGTAGGGCTGGGTTTCTTTTTACATATTCTTTGAGTTTTTCCTTGTCTGGGGAGACTCTTATTTCTCCAACTATCTTAATAGATAATTTTGCCTGGCATAGTATTCTTCGGTTTGCTTTATTTTCCTTCAGTTTTTGTAATATGTTCCTCTACTCTCTCCTCTTCTTCATTTTGTCCGCTGATTGGTCTCAACATATTCTTACTTGGGTATCTTTATAAGTGACTGTTTGTTTTTCCCTAGCTACTCTTATGATTTTCGCCTTTTCCTCATAGTTGGATAATCTAACTATTATGTGTCTTGGTGACTTCTTGGGAATCAGCCAGGCTGCTGTTCTTTTGACCTCCTGAGTGGTAGCCTGATTTTCATTCATTAAGCTGGGGAAGTTTTCCTCTAAGAATTCCCCCTCTATGTTTGCTGTTGACTTCTTTGTTGTGTCTCGTTCTGGTCGTCCAATTATTCACAGCATCAGACATGGTTCTCAGGTTTCCTTCAGCTTCTCTCTCTCTTTTAATAATCATTGTATTGGGGGCTCATACAACTCTTAACACAATCCATGCATCCATCCATGTATGTCAAGCACATTTGTAAATTTTTTGCCCTCATCATTCTCAAGACATTTGCTTTCTACTTGAGCCCTTGGTATCAGCTCTTCATCTTTTCCCTTCCCTTCCAGCTCCCCTCTCCCTCATGTACGCTTGATAATTTATAAATTATTATTTTGTCATATCTTACACTGTCTAATGTTTCCCTTCACCCACTTTTCTGTTGCCCGTGCCCCAGGGAGGAGGTTATATGTAGATCCTTATAATCGGCTCCCCTTTTCTACCCCACCTTCCCTTCACCCTGCTGGTATCACCACTTTTACCACTGGTCCTGAAGGGATCATCGCCCTGGATTCCCTGTGTTTCCAGTTCCTATCTGTACCAGTGTACATGTTCTGGTCTACCTGGATTTGTAAGGTAGAATTGGGATCATGATGGAGGGGTGGGGATGGCAGAAGCTTTTAAGAACTAGAGGAAAGTTGTAAGTTTCATTGGTGCTAAACTGCACCCTGACTGGCTCATCTCCTCCCCGCAACCCTTCTGTAAGGGTATGTCCAGTTGCCTATAGATGGGCTATGGGTCCCCAATCTGCACTCCCTCTCCTTCAGAATGATTTTTTGTTCTTTGATGCCTGATATCTGATCCCTTCAATACCTTGTGATTACACAGGCTGATGTACTTCTCCCATGCAGGCTTTGTTGCTTCTGAGCTAGATGGCTGCTTGTTTACCTTCAAGCTTTTAAGACACCAGATGCTATATCTTTTGATAGCCAGGCACCATCAGCTTTCTTCACCATCTTTGCTTATGCACACATTTGTCTTCAGCGATTGTATCAGGAAGGTGGGTACACAATAATATGATTTACTTCAGCTTCTCTGATTGTCTTATTTGACTGCCTTTCCCATTTGTTGATGTCTGGCTGGTTATCTTCTAGGTCACTGTGTGATTTTGTGCCCTCTGAAGTCTGTTGGCAAAGTCTGCTAATTTGCTACTGGATTTTATTATTTCATCTCTTAGGTCTTGTATTTCCCTTTGGTGCATTGCTTTTAACTCCTCTATCATTTCATCCTTTCTCTGTATTTCTTCCCTCATATCCGATATGACTCCAAGCATGATTATGAAGATTTATTTCTGTGGCAGGGCAATATCTGCTGTTTCTATGCACATCGTTAGGTCCATGACTTCTTCTGGCGTTGTCTTCTGTTTCTCCTGCTTTTTCCTTGAGGCTGTTGGGTTGGTTGCTATTTACGTGTTGTTTTAGAGGAGCCAGGTGCCATCTTCCAGAGTCGAAGAGCACTGGGCTCTCCCTTGGGGGACTCGTATGAGGTGCTTCTTTGAACTACCTGCTGGTAACTTCACTGGGGGGTCAGCTATTGCTGTATCTTCCTGTGGTTTCACTCAACCCTACCCAACCAGTATTCCGTTATTTGGAATGAGAGTTGGATATTCCTCTCATGGGACTCTGGTTGGAAGATTGTAGGCCCACGAGGATGGTGTTTCACTGGTTGATATCCCAGGAAGCTGTAGTGGTTTGTTCCATGGGGCTTGAAGCTCCTTAGGTGGCATGTGGTGTTTCCCACCGGAGTGCCGTGGAGGGTGGGTGGGTGTGCCCTCCTTGGTGTAGAGCACCGTGAGTGGCAAGCAGAATTACCCTAGTCGAAGAGATCACCATGGAGGTTGGGTGGATGTTCCCACATTAGCGTGGACCACCACAAACGGTAGGCAGGAGTTCCCCCACTCACTTGTAGGGTCTTGGGGTGTAGGTGGGGGTTAATGTTTTTTTTTTCTTTTCTTTTATTTAAATAACAAGTTTCATTGACATGTCTTACTCATTCCAATATATCTATTCACATACAGTTCTGTTGTTCAACCCCACTGGGTGGGGCTATGCTACTGGCAGTTGCTCAAACTCTAAGAGAACTGAATTCACTGCTCTCTGCTGAGACCCTGGGAACAGCTATCTGTGATTTGGGGGTTTTCCAAGTGCCATACAGGTAATTATACTAGAGGCGATGCTCACTGCTTGTATTCAGACTTGTCTTCCTGCCGTTTGTTTGCTTTCTTCTGTTTCCCATATTCTACCTCCTTCCTTCCTCTTCTTGCAGCCGATGACATCTAGGACTCTTCTTCCTGCTGGGTCTTGGCTCTTCTCAGTTCCACAGTGAGTGAGGTGCTGCTGGGTATCTACCTGATGCCAAGAGCCTGTGTAATGGGCATTAGCCCAGCTTTCTATTGTGAGACCCCAGGCTCAGGTCCTTTCTGTTATGCTATCAGTTTGATTAAGCTTAGTATGAGACCTAGTGTAATCTCAGTATTGTCTTCCACTTTGAGTAATTTGGCATGTGCTCTAGGTTCACAGAGCAACATGTGCTGTTATCTAAAGTTGGTCAGTCTACGCAATCCTACAAGAAACCTGAAATGTTAATCCTCTAGCTGCTGTCCTTGAAAGGGCTAATTTATGTACTTAACAAATGAAGTCAAGCATCTCAAAAGAGGTTTTGTTTTTCTCTCTCTCACTTTTTTTTTTAAACCTCCATTTCTACAGAAAGCAATTTTATCAGCCCGGCATATCTTTTTAGAAACACTTACATAAAGGAACTTTGTCTGTCAACATTTTCCTAAAATATATCAGCATTTCCACCTGGTATTTTTCTTTAAAAACCCCAATTAAACCCAGTAGGTAACCTGTTAACCTATTTCTACTGGAATTTTTCTACAATTTTTAGTGACCAATTTTAAAATTATGCTTTTCACTCCCTGCCCCCCACCCCATCCCCCCTGCCCCACCTGTAAAAAATAAACAGGGTTGCTGCCTGGAGTTGAGAGCCCCTGCCTGTCAGGAAACATTAGCATCTAACAATGGTGTTAATACATGAGCCACGAGCCACGTTTGGTTCCCTAGCCATTTCCTATTAAAAAGAACTCCATCTCAGGGAAGGCTAATCCAACAAAAACAATTAAGTTCCTCCAGATTTAGAAATGCTGAGAAGCCATGCACTTGCACTTAACTTTGTACCTGCTCTAAAGGCGAGAGAGTGTTTCCAAATGTTCTCAAGGATTTTCCACTTTGCCTCTTCACTGCCCGTGGTATCAGAACCACCATCCTTTTCATAAAAACCTGGCAGTTAGATTTTCATTTCTTTCAAAAATGATGCTGGGGTCTGGATTGATTTCGGACATACCCTATGTAATCAGTTTGGGTGAGTTTGAGCATGTATTTTTGTTGTTGCTGTTTTTGAGTATAGAGCTTTACATCTGTTCATTAGATCGAGTTTTATTATTCTGTTGCTCAGCTCTTCCACATTCAGAGGCATTTCTGCTCTGGTTAATTTGTAAATTCTTGAGAAGTATATTCAAATTTACCCCAATGAATTTAACTTTTCTGTGTATATGCAATTTTTGTTTTGAAGCTGTTGATAAACAACCTATTGATTTTGGATTATTTTGTCTTCCTTAAGAATTATTCCTTTATCTCTAAATAAGCATTTCAGCCTGAATAGTGCTTTTCTGTCTAAACTCTATTTTGTTTGACGCTAATATGCTAAGAAGCCTCAGAAACAGTGGCTTGAACATTGAGCTGTTAACCAACAGATTGGCGTTCAGACCCACCCACTGCTCTACAGGAGAAAGATGAGGATTTTTGCTCCTGCCAAGATGGACAGTTTTGGAAACTATGGAGTAGTTTTACTCTGTCCTACAGGGTCACTATGAGTCAGAATCAACTGAATGGCAGTGGGATTTTTAGTATTATTATACTACCCCCCCCTTTTTTTACTCCCTTTCTTATGGTTAATATTTTTCTGATTGATCTTTTGGTATCACCTTTTTCTTTTTTTAAATTTTATGCCTTATTATGTTCTTTTTTTTTTTTTAATGAGACAGTGAGAGAGTGAGAATGAGACAGTGAGAGAGTGAGGCAGTGAGTGAGTGAGTCAGTGAGTGAATGAGTCAGTGAGAGCGTGAGGCAGTGAGTGAGAGAGTGAGAATGAGACAGTGAGAGAGTGAGGCAGTGAATGAGAGAGTGAGAATGAGACAGTGAGAGAGTGAGGCAGTGAGAGAGTCACCTTTTTATGTTCTTATGCAGCATGGCTAGTCAGGCTAAGTGGCGCTATGACAACCCCAATCTCAGTGATTGCACACAGTGATCTTCTTTTCATGACAGTGCTAGGCCACACCTAGCATGAGGAAGGGTTTCCCGTGTTAATTGCTACTAATTCTATAGCTGTTGTTTTTTCCCCCCATGCCTGGTTCCAGTCAGACTATACCTTCAGGGACCAGAAAAGAGAGGTTTTTCTCATCTCCTTTAATGGAAGGGAGGAGCTCTTTAAGGTGGAAAGCCTACCTAGTTGTTCAGGTCGAACCCTCTCTTTCAGCCTTTAGAAATCACTTCTTCTGTATTTACATATTTCATAGGACCTGAGTGCGGTAGAAAGAAGGGGCTTTGTACTGTCATAGAGAGCTACAGTCTTGGACACCCGCAGGGGATTCTGCCCTGTCTATAGGGCCACTAAGAGTCAGCATGGACTCGGTGGCAGTGAATCTGGTTTTTTGGTTAAGTGTCCAGTCCCAAACCCTTTATTTTCTAGGACTTTGGAATTTTCCTTGATCTCTATCAAATTTGGAAATGTAGTCTTTGTTTTGGGAGCATTCTGAAGCAGCATTTCTAAGTATATTGTATATGTAATGTGTACACCATTACACTGTTGGCAGACATAGCTAATGCTTGATAATCTCTGTTTTTAACAAAGAGAATGCCTTGGGGTGAGAGTTCAGGGATGCCTACATTTAATTTCATGACATTCTTTTATTCTTGATTAATTTAAAAATTAAATGCATGTGACTATTCATTTTAGTCAAGTAATACTAAATTTCCTTATGTATTAGTAATACAAACCTTTCTTTGAAAAACAGATTAATCTAAAGTAAGTCAATTCAAAGAAAAAAATTCAGTAAATATGTAGATGTCCATGGCTATGAGAAAAAGCCATAAAGGTAATATTTTCTTATTCACACTTTTAAATATTCAATACCCTTCTTAACTATGCCCCCATTTAAAAATGGTCTTTTTTGCAGCGGCAGCTGAGTAAGAATCTATGTGCCATCAGCACGAACACAGCTTAAAGATGTACAAAACGGGCCATCGAAAAGAGCAAACAAAAATTTGAGTATGTGAGAGTCAGTTATTCCCTTGAAGACAAAGGCCAATCAATTAGAATGAGCTAGACAGACGATGACATGGTAATGAGTAACCCTGACGTTTCTATGCAAAATAACACAGAACGCATTTTCAAAAATAGATGCAGGGTCTTGTGTGTCAACGTAGGCTCGACAAGTTAAGATAACAGTCTCGGTTGCTTTCTGAACATAAAACACTTGCCAAATTACTCAAGGCAGAGGGGTCCACGACTCCTGCCTTGCTCCGAGGGGCTTCAAAGACATCATGGGAAAGGAGCGTTAGAAGATAACTTTTTGCAGCCTCCTCACATTTCGCAAGGCTTTTTAGTTGAAGCCTGCCTCTGCTCACCATAATCCCTCACGCACAGCCTTCTGCAGCCACCAGGAGAAGAGAGAGGAAGAGGCACCTCGTGCACTGGTCCTGAGGCAGCTGCCAGCTCTGCTCTGACTCATTAGCCAGAGCAGGTCTCATGGCCACCTTCACTTCCTGGGCCACCGGAACACGCCTTATTTCAGGGTGCCCCCACAGTGGGGAGTCAGAAACAGTGAGACCCTGAGCATGGCCGTCCTCTGGATGGAGCCATCTGTTTGGAGGTCGGCCACAGCAGAGTGGGGCTTGGGCACGGGACTGTCACCACCGTACCAGTAACCAGCCTCGTGATAAACAGAGAAAGCGTTGACCTGGTCAAGAATTTCAGTTTATTTGGATGCGTAGTCAATGCCCATGAAAGTAGTGGCCAAGAAGCCTCGTGATGTGCTGAAGTGGGCAAATCTGCCACACGAGGCCTCCTTGAAAGTGTCAACAGCCACGATGCCCCTGTGAGGGTGCACTTGAACCAAGCACGGCATTTTCAATCATCTAAAATGCCGCAGAAGCTAGCCCATCAAGAAGGAAGATCAGAAAAGGGATGCAGTTAGTGAATGTGGTGTTGGTGAAACAGATTTTACGTATTTTCTGGACGCCAGAACGAACAAATTCATCTTGAAAGACGGAATGCTGTGTGGAATCAAGGATGGTGAGACCTGGCTTCACCTACTTAAGACACGTGACTCGGTGAGACCAGTCCCTGAAAAGGGACATCGTGTTTGTAAAGTCGACGGTCAGTGAAGAGGAGGAGGGCCCTCGCTGACCTGGTTTGCCACAGAGACTTCAGTCAGGAGCTCAGACACAGCAGTGCTGTGACTGTGGGGCAGGACCAGCGGGGTTTTGTCTGTTGGCCACAGGTGGCCAGGAGTGCACCTGTACTCAACAACAGAGGGTTGCTATCAAGGAACAAACAGATTCCTTCCCGTATAAAGGAACTATTCAAGGAAAACTGACGAAGCGTGGAATCTCAGGCACTCTGGTTCTAGTACTTTCTGGGCCTAGTGCACGCGGTTCTCCCACCCACAGGTTTGCTGCACACAGTGGTTTCCCCCATCTGGAATGCCAGGTTTGTTTGGCACAGCTTGTTTGTTCCTTCCTGCCAATGAGCAATTTTCTTGGACTCACTTGGTGGAGAAGTAGTTGTTGGGAACATGGAGGATAGAGGCTGCAGCACGTGGACGGAGAAGGTAATTTCCCGACACTGTGTGGTTTTGAAAGGGTACTTCTTTCTTGCCGTGGGAACAGCACTGAGGTACTTGTGCACGTGTGTACTGTTTCAGCCGATTATTCCTTCATCACCACATCACAAGAATAAGTCTAGTCTGCATTGCTTCTCTGTATATATCTTCAGCACCTGTTGGACAATCAGAGAACAATTTGTGGCACTGGTGAAACAAGTACAGATATTACACGAGATTTATAATTTCATTTGTATGATAGTGCTCTGTTGACAGTAAGAGGATTTAAGGTTCCTGGTGAAATTGATCCCCAGGCTAATAAACTCCAACTGTTTGGTTAACGCAGATTCAGACTGAGAGAAGCCTCAGTAAGAGCGAGAGAGGCATACCTAGATCAGTGGTTTGCAGCCTGTTGGTCGCCACCCCTTTGGGGGTCGAACGACCCTTCCATTGGAGCCACCTAAGACCATCAGAAAACACATATTTCCGATGATCTTAGGAACCGAGACACCGCTCCTCTATCCTTCTCTAGGTGGGTATGCCCACATGCAGGTATGCCCACATACGAGTACCCGCTGTGAAGACTGTTACCTACGCTATATACCATGCTGCAAGACAAAATTTCATTTATTTGTCATTAGAAGGAAATATTTCACAATATAGAATTACATATTGTTTTTGTGATTAACCACTATGATTTAATTGTGTTCAGTTTGTAACAATGCAAATATATCCTGCATATCAAATATTTACATTACGATTTATGACAATAGCAAAATTATAGTTACGAAGTAGCAACGAAATTAATGTTATGGTCTGGGGTCACCACAACGTGAGGAACTGTATTAAAGGGCTGTGGCATTAGGAAGGTTGAGAACCACTGTTCTAGATGGTTTGGGACGGAAAGATTCCCTGAAACTATTATTCTGAGAAAGTCCTCTTCAAACTTTGAACCTAAACTAACCCCCAATATACCTTGTCGCAAAATAACAAATTGGCTGAAAAAATAATGAATATCACCCATAAGTACAGTGTTGCTTAAAAAAAAACAAACCTCCTATATGAAACCAGATAGTTAACAATTGCTTTAAAATAGTGATATTGATGTAAGAGGGCTGAGAAACTAGATTAATGGAAGTAGAACAACCAGATGGAAATAATGAAAATGCTCGAACGTTGTGAAGAAGGTAACCACGGTGACTGGACAGCACGTGTGAAAATTGTTCAGTAGTAAATCTTCACTGAAAACACCACCAAACACTGCTTTTTGCACAGGCGAATGGAGGGAGTACGTTTAGGCCTCTGGTACCGAGGTTAATCATGCTTAACTTTAGTGCCCGTATCAAGAAGATTCACCCTTGATGAATGAAATTACCTGGAAGTCACTGAGGATATATATATATATTTGTGATAAATAAGACTTTGCTAAATGAGGGCAAGAAAGATGAAAATAAACCCAAAGAAATTTATTGTGAAAAGTGGTTGGTTTCCTGTAAGCAAATATCAGTTTTTCACAATTTTGTTCATTACTTAAAGAGCCCTCGTGATTAAGGGCTAGGCATTTGGATACTAACTCCTAGTTGGATGATTCAAACCCAACAGACATTCAGCAGGAGAAAGATGAGGCTGTCTGTTCTCCTAACGATTTATAATCTTGGAAACCCCACAGAGGGTCACAGTGGATAGAAATTGCCACAGTAGTAGTGGGTTTGGTCTGGCTGGGGTCCTGCATTTGTGTGACTGTTAGTGTGTTCGTGGACGAATGTAAACGAGTCCAGTTCAGGACTGATGAGAAAGAAGAAATACCTAAAACCTCTTGACCAGAACTTTCTTCACCCGCGTATGCTCACAGTGAACCTTTCAATATTTAAAGAATAAAGAAAAGTAAAAAGTTGATTCTACACAAACGGTAGGCATGTAACATTAATGACTTATCTTTCAACAACTCTTTGAGGTAGGTATATTGTGGTTTACAGATAAAGAAAGTCATCGGTAGACTATGCTTTCTGCTACTCACAAGATGTGACTAATTTGCTTAAATTCACATAGAGAAAAATACATATTTAAGCTTCTATTTAAGAGACATAATTTAAATTCTGTCTTCACTCCAAAGTACATGGTTGGCCTCCCTGTTGAAAAGTCATATATTAAATTCCTCTATGGGCATGCATTGTGGCTTGCTCTTCGGCTTCTGGGATTTTGACAAGGTGTGTGTACACTTGTGTGCACTAGTGAGAAGATGGACAGATAAGGTCGTGTTCTCACCACATTAACTGCAGAAGGTCAGAAGGTCTTTTAATCTAACAGGGGGGTCACTTTCTGGAGATTCGGTATGCATATTTGTATTATTCCCAAATGAGTTTAAACCATTAGGCTGGCATCTGTGGGTGTCATTGAATGAATTCCCACTCAGCGTTTCTCGCCGTTTGCTTTGTTACAGACACCTGCCAGAGGATGTAGCGATGGCTGTCCCCTTTGAGGAGGGAATGCAGAGTCCCAGTGCTGCAGACATGAGACCTGGTGAGAGAAGTGTTTGTTTATTCCCTTCAGCTCTGTTCTACACCCAGACGGTTTATTATGCACCGAGAAAACCATTTCCTATGCATCAAACTTGTGCTTTCAGTGAAGAGGACGCTGGGGAAAAAATAGAAGTGCGGGAGAAGGTGTTAGGTTTGATTGGATTCGTTTCAGAGTTGAACTGGCTTGAATATTGAGGCTCCCTAGGGTGGGTCACACTTCTACTCCTGAATCCTGACTTTGGAAGACACCTTTTCCCATCTTTAGGGTAAAGTCATAATGGCAAATTATGACTTACGTCTAAGTTTCCCAGATTTACTCTTACAACTAATCATGTTAACAATGGGAAATGTATATCAAAACTGTTCAGTAGTCTAATTACTAAACAAACAAACAAAACAAAAACTATACTCAGAGAATTTATGATCAAGGCATATATTTTTAATTAATTTGTCATTTCAACCTCTATAATTCCCACGTGTGGTGAGAATCAGTCCCTGGTCCTGCACCAGCGTCAGACGCCTTCCAAAAGCTGCTTTAGCCACACCTCGGATGGGAAGGAAGAAGGAAGCAGTTACATCTGGTTTTCTGTCCTGCTACTTCCCCACGTGTGTTCTTCTCAATACTGATCACGTGACACCCTTTCTTCTTCGAACGTGTCCGGGTCAGCTACTCTTGTTTTAGCAGCCTCAACCATTGCCTGCCTGCCTCGCTCTCCAAATTCACAACGCACTGGGGAATCATAAAGGCACTAAAGCTGGAGATAGAGGAGAAGCCACTAGTGAACATGTGGCAATCTAAATGAATTAAGATTAAAATCAGATCTTAAAAATTCAGTTTTTCAGTCATACTATCCCCAGTTCAAATGCCCAAAGGTCATATGTACAACATATGTGTCATCCTAGGAAATCCATCATAGGACAGTACTCCACTAAAAATACCTGCAATGAAGAGATCTATTTAACTGTTAAATGATGTTTTAAGTTTATTGGTAGACAGAAACTTTCCCCCCAAGTAAAACACTTGAATGCTGCTCTGTAGACAGGAAACATCTTCATGACAAGGGTGCTATGGCCACTTCTTAGTTTGTGACAAGCGTTGGGATGCTGGAGTTGAGGGGATAGGCTTACACAACTGCCTCCTCCGCGCGACTCGCTCCACGTGACCCAGCTCTCGCCCCGCCTTCCCACAACGCTCGACGGACCTTAGTGGATCCTCGTGTGAGGCAGATCAAGATCAAGATCAGCGATTGGTCAAAGTAGAAGTGATGTGTGAAAAAAAGGCAAAACAACAAGAATAAATGATTGGAAAAAACGAAGGCTGAAGATGGTGAAAATTATGCCATTATGTTATGTTCGAGTAGAATGAAAATGTGATTCTTTTTATGCAGCTGAATGTATTTTGTTGGCCTAATTTAAGGCGTCAAATAAATCAGTTCGTCTAATTTAAAAAAAAAAAAAAAAGACTTGCTCAGGAATCGTATGAATCCCCGGAATCTGTTTTGAAGCTATCTTTACTGTGCTGGTTTGAAAATGAAATGACAATTTCTCCAACATTGTTTCTATTAAAATTGCTACACATGTACAGCAAGTTGCAAACTACAAGGAAAGGGTGAGAACTTCTTTGGGAAGGTCACTGGGTACAGGAAGCATTGTCAAGCAATAGTGGTATAAAAATTAGCCCAGAGGACCAATGGACCATGCCAACCACAGGATGCACTAGCCTGAGACCTGAGGAACTAGATTATGCCTGGCTATCACTACAGACCTCTCTAATCAGGACCACAGCAGAGGTTATGACAGAGTGGGAGAGAAAGATGTGGGACAAAATTCAGAATTACTAGAAGAAAAAAGCAAAAAAAATCAGACTGAATAATGAAATCCAGACTGGTGAAACCCTGAGACTATTGCTCTCAGACACTCTTCAACAGTGAAACAAAACTGTCCCCCCTTTCAGTCCAGTACGAGTCAAGCCTATAAAGTGAACAATAACATCTATGGGGCTTGTGGTCTTCAGAACAATCAACCATGCAAGACCAAATGGTAGCATTTGTCCACAACAAGTTTAGCAATGAAAACCGAGAACACAGGAGGTAGTGGGACAGGAGCTATTGAATGGGAAACTGATCAGCTCTTTAAACTTAAACTTTGACCTATCCCAAATAAAATGTGAAAAGTAAAACAGAACAATAACATTTTTATCATCAAACACACAGAGAAGAACCAGGTGCCCTCCATAGTATCCAGGCCTAGAGCCCAGACTCCCTTCACCCTGCCAGCATGGAGTCTTCGCTGAGCTTCGCCTTAGTGGTCACCCTGTCCACTCCTCTTTGGAACAGAAGGCTCCAGCAGCCAGAAAGGGATGTACCTCACTGCCGCTCCCACATCAGGTGGAACCAGAGGGACCTTCTGTCTGCCTGACACAGGTTGCGTGCACGTCTACCTAATGTGATGGACAGGGATGGTCTCAGCCTTCCAGAAAAGCACAATCCAGAGGCTATGGCTGGAGGATGAGGGAGACCGAAGTGATCATAGGATGCTAGAGTGAAAACTCCTCTGGTTATTTAAAATTGTTCCTTTTATGTGAGTGAGCTTCACACCAATGATAATTTTTAAAACACGTACCCAAACACACTATTGCCATAAGAGATAATGAATGACTGGTTGAATGGGTCCAAAGAATACAATTTGAGAGAATACCTCCAGTATTTGAAAAGAAAACAGAACCTATGCTGGAGCAGTGAATTATTTAATATGGCTCTTCCAGCCAAAGTCTCAATTCCCACCAAAGACCTTTCCCTGCACAGCGCTGGTAAGAAGGTGGGAGAGATACTGATAGAATTCAGCTTTGAGTAATTGTGGAGTGGATTCTTGGAGTGCCAGCCTTCTGTGTCTGAATGGAGCCCTCTGAGAAGCAGGAGGAGGGACAGCTGTACTAGCAAGAGCCAGGAGTGGAGCACGTCCTCTGGACTGGAGATCCCAACCCACTGCCAACCCCCAAATCAAGTAAAGCTGAGTGTTTTTGTGCAGGAGGCTGGCTTTGAAGTGGGCACTTTACTGGGGAAGTTGGACTTGCTGACCCATGAAAGTGGAGCCTGGGGCCTTTGGGCTTAGGCTTACAGGGGTGTACTCAATTCAGGTACTTAATTAAATACAGGTACTTAATTCAGGGAGCTGGGTTTGCTGACCCAGAGCTTTAGCTGAAGGCCTTTGGGTTGAGTCTAATAGCAGAGTGGTATGCCCTTTGGACATATATGAGCAGATATGACAGCACTCTGTAACCTATTCTGATAAATTGGTCAACCCTGAGCATTTCTCACTGATATTGCAATTTACTAAATTCCTTAATAACCCCTTAATTGTGAATTTTGTCTGTGAGTTCAGGGTAGCTATTTCAATGGATATTAGAAAATAGAGAATATTAATAAAGACATCAGAACCAGTCACTTGGCTGTGCTCATGCAGAACTTGCATGGACACCAAGAGGCAGCCATTCAAGCAAACCAAGGAGATACTGTGTGGTTTAAATCTGGAAAAGGATACATTGGGTTTGTAGCCCGTCACCGCAGTTTTTCCATCTCTATGCTGAACAAAGCAAGTATACTATGTTAAAAAAGATCATGAGATCAGGGTTTAAAGAAAACTCATTAACCTGAGAAATTCAAATAGCACAGCCTTACTCGTTGAAATCAAAGAGGACTTGAAGCACCTATTGATGAAGCTCAAACTACACAAAGCTTTCTTCAGTATGGATTACACTTCAACATAAAGAAAAGAAAAACTCTCACAAGTGAACCAATAATCCACATCATGATAAATGGAAAAAATACCACTGCATCTTCAAGGGTTTCATTTACTTGAGCCCACAGTCAGTGCCCAGGAGAGCAGCGGGCAAGCAGGAAATGGCGTATTGCAATGGGCCAACCTGCAAAGGCCTCTTTAAAGTACTAAAAGGCAGATGTCAGTTTGAGAACCAAGGTGAGTCTGATACAGACCTTGACACTTTTAATGACTTCACATGCATGTGACAGCTAGACAATGACTCAGAAGCTTGGAGAAGAATTGGTGCCTTTGAATGATGGGCTGGTGAAGAAGAGTGAAGTTGCCCTGGACCGAGAAAAGGAACGGATCTGTCTTTGAAGAAGTACGGACGGAATGCTTCTTAGGAGAGAGGACAGCATGACTCACAGACTTCAGACATGGTATCAGATGGAGCCCTTTCCAGGAAAGGGACGGCATGCTTGCTAAGTCGAAGGTCAGTGAAAAGATGATGACCCTTAGTGAGGTGGACTGACGACAGCGGCCGTGACATGGGCTCAAGCACAGCAGTGACTGCAGAATGGCGCAGCCCTTGGCAGTGCTTCATTCTGTTGTACATCGGGTTGCTGTGATTTGAAACCTACTTGAGAGCACCTGGGTCCTTTAGAGAAACAAATCCACACAAACTCATGTATAAGAGAGTTTTATATAAACGGTAAGTGCACATCTAGAAAACATCCCAACCCGGTGCTGCCCAAGCCCACAAGTCCAACATTATTAACCCATTAACCCATATGTCCAACACCTATCCACAAAGTCCTCCTCCATCTCCCAAAACACACTCAATGACGCCGACTGCAGGACGAAAGCTGAGTCAGTGAACGTGTAAGCATCTCAGCGTTGGCAGGGGTCTCCACACAGCTGCTCCAGCACCCAGGACTGCATCAGGGTAGGTCCATGTGGCTTCTCCTCAGGGATGTCCTGCAGGAAGTGAGCCTTGTCAACTGAAGCAGGGAACTGGCTAAGGCAGCTTCACCCTGGTCTGACCATCACAAAGCAAGAAACCCAAGACCGAGAGAGGTGAGGCTCCCTGAGCCATTTATCCTTCTGCCTTTAAATTAACCCCACATGTGTTTATCGGCCAGGCTGGCACAATAAACTACCTACCTCAGCACCTAACAACAAAAATAGCCAAAGAAACAGCACTGATACCGTGTGCAAAGTTGCCAGGAACTGAAAAGCATTTTTAGAGTGTTCGGCCAGGTTGTCTAGAGAAACAAAACCAGTGACACTCGTGTATACTCATATCTAAGTGCTTTATATCAAGAAGTAATTTTATACCAAGAAGGCACCCCAGCTCAGTCCAACATCCTCCATGGGTTCAACGCTAGCTGGAGCCCTCGTCAGACTCATGCAACTGCGGGCCTATGACGAAGAAAGGTGAATCAAGAAGCAGTGAGATCACAGGCCAGTGGGTACAGAATCACGTGGATCCAAGGTCGGTGGAAACAGGCAGGGTGCTGACAGCTCTCAGGGTCCAACGATCCACATGGAGCTGTCTCAGGAGGCAGACACAGAGTCCCAGCAAGTAGCAAGGGTAAAGGGGGCAAAAAATAAAGGAGGGGTCCCCAATGTCTTTCCACATGAGGCATCATTAAGCTGTGACCTGTTTGACTGATTGACAGGTTGGACTCCACCCTCCACAATGCAAGGTGACAGACAATCTGACTGGCACACAGAGTTAACAGTGAATATAACAGGTTAGGTTCTTCCATATGAGCAACAGCTGCTCGTATGGAATCATTAGATGGTAGATGTAAGATTCATTGCTAACTTGCAATATGCACCATAAAATTTCAACATTATAATAATAAATCTCTCCAATTAAAAAAGGAAAATTTAAAAAACTAGTTTTCTGCCCTTTTTTTCATTACTTCCACTTCCTTTAGTACATAGCCCAGGTCTAGTACTAGAACCTACTGGTCAGGAAGAGAGCCGAAATCCCATGCAAACATTTTTAGCTGATCTGTCTGTACTAGAAGGACCCTAGAAGTGTTTTTCAGTGAGTCTCAAAGCATGCATGGGGCCTAATACTTAATGATGGTACTCTTTTTTACTCTTTAGAACCTCCCAGTTCTCTGGATCTTAATGGTGTTCATCCCAGGAGAATCAAGCTGACAGCCCCAAATATCAACCTTTCTCTGGATCAGAGTGAAGGGTCAGTCCTCTCTGATGAGAACCTAGACAGTCCAGATGAAATTGATATCAATATTGATGAACTCGATACCCCTGACGAAGCAGATTCTTTTGAATACACTGGGCCTGGTAAGTCTCCAAGCTGGCGAAGCGGATGCACAATGAAAACCGAATGATTAAACCAGTGGCATTGGGGACAGCCCCCCAGTGGTGCCAGTGGCTCATTTCTGTGACCACTAGGAGCTTGTGCTTGTCTCTCAGCTCATGGTTGGTCGTGATAGATGGTGACCACTTGATAGACCTGAGAGCCTTTCTTTTTTTGTTAGGCCCATTCTGCCAGGCCTGTGCCAGGTATCGGGGCGGAGGGTGCATTATAACAAAGTCGGGGCTTGGTTTAGGGAAAGGGAGAATTTACTCTGGGGGGTAAACTTAGAAGTGCAGAAATTTGTTCTTATAAATTATTGTTGCATATATTTCTGCCATCAGGAATGCCCCCCCTCTCCCTGTCCCCCCAACCCGGATCCTTATATGACTAACTCCTCCTCTTACTTCCTAGTCTTTTCCTCAGAGACGTCTTTGAGCTCTGCAAGCAAAGGCGCTGTCCACTCTCCCCTCCACAAGCCGCCCCTCTAACCCAGCAGCATTCACTCCCCACTTCTTACTAGCTGGAATCACATTACTTAACTGTGTGCTCCATGGGGCCAGGGCCTTTAGTTTGCTTGCTGCCATGTCTCCAGTCAAGGGGGGCTTGGGGGTGCGGCGGCAAGGGACGAACTGGGACAGATGTAAGGAGAGAGGAAATAAGAAGAAAAATGATGGTAGTTGCCAGATCTAAGATTGATACAAATTTGAGTTTCAGTGTTTGTCTTTGGCTCCAGGAAAACTGATTTGTTAAGAAGCGTGTGCAAATAAAAAGCATTTGCTTGAGAAGCAAAAGCATGTAGTTTCTGCTTCACCCTAAGCTAGGATAGCAGTCTTCTCTCTCTCTCTCTCTCTGAAGTGACAGTATTTAAACGAGAATCATGGATGCTGCTATTGCTTTTATTTGCTGTCAAAATACTCCCGGTCCTCAAAGAGCAATCCCACAATCAAATGATGCTGTGACTTTGAGAGTCGTGCGAGTGTCAGCAATCTCACTCATTAGAGAAAGTAAAGAGGAAACTCCTCGGTTCAGTTCATGAAGAACCAAGGGCTATTGAATCACGGGGCTGAAACCATGACCAGCATAGATTCAGACCCCTCTACCTTTGCTTTTTATTCCAAGTTAAAAAATAAGCAAAGTACCTAAAACTGCTTGTTCTACAACTTACTCTGCCTCAGTAGAAATATACTGCATTTTAACACATTTATCAATTCCTATAAAAACCCAGCTCACTGTCATCTAGTTGATTCCAACTCATAGCGACCCTGTAGGACAGGATAGAACTTTCCCTTTGAGTTTCCAAAACCTTAAGTCTTCACGAGAGTAGACAGCTGCAAGCCTTGTGGTGGGCAGCTCACCATGTAGCCCATCACACCTCCAGTGCCCTGGATGAGTTTCTATACCAAACCCACATCCAAACGCACTGCTATGGAGTTGAGTCCTGGGTGGCAAAGTTGGGTAAGTGTTGGAATGCTCACCGTAAGCTCAATAGTTGGAAGCCACCAGCCACTCTGAGGAAGAACCACAAGGCCTTCTACTTCTGTAAGGAGGTGCAACCTTGGAAATCCACAGGGGCATTTCTGTTTAGTTCTCTAGGGCCGCTAGGAGTCGGATCCATTTCTACAGTTGCCTGGATATTTGACCCTGTGGGTCTAGGTACAGAAACAAGATGGGAAAAGTCTTGAATTCACATTTTTTTGCTGCCATCCAAAGGAGTCTTCCGCAAACGCTCTGTCTCCGGCTGTCCCGGCTGCTCCCCACCCTTGACTTAAAATTCCACAGAAGACCGCAGTAACCTGACCCTCCCGTCCCTCTGAAACGTGTGTGTTGCCCGAGCGTGTCAGTGCCATACTCAGTATGATTCTTTTGTTTTTATAAATAACAAAACCACCCAGCAGAGTGGTGGCAGCTGAGCAAACTGGTCATTGAAGCTGTCACTTGCTGACATTGCTCTTTCTTATTTAGTTCACTCAGTTATGTTTAAAAAAAACAACCCAAAAGACCAGTTTGTAGCCACAACACTCCTTTTAGAACTTAAACCCAAGTGACAGAATTGTAAGGTAAATAAGTTATAATCCTTCTTGCTTTTGAGATAAAAGATGGCTCGTGCATGGTTTGAAATGAACAAAAACAGGTTAAGCATTGAAAACACAGAATACATCTGTAACTTGTAAGCATGAAAACATAAGAAAATATCTAGATAAGAGCAATGGGGTATAAATACATATTTTAATCCCAAAGTACTAAATAAATGCTTGGAAACGGTCTCTTATTTTTTTCTCCAAATTTTTATGTGAGTGTTTTGAAGTAGGCATATACATTCTAATTGAGATTAGAATTTTAAAATTATGATTGTACAAAAGCCTTTGGCCAGTGATTTATAATATTCAACAAACATTTTCATAGTACTTACTATGTTCTGAGCTCCAGCCTAAGGGTTTTAGAAGTATTAACTAAATCTTAAAATGAGCTCCAGGAACTTGTCATTATGTTGTTTACTACTATGTAATACTTGAGAACTCTAGGGCACCGAGGGGTTAACTAATTTACCTAAGGTCACCCAGCTAGTAAAGGCAAGGTCAACATTCAGACCTGGAGTTGGTGGCCTTGACACCTGGGCCATGCTCCTTCCTGTCAATATACTCATAAGGAAAAGGAGAGGTTCTTTTACTAAATTCGACTAAGATAGCCCACCCGTACCATTGGTCCCTCTATTTGGCCATCCCCACGATTGTGGGCCCTTCCTTAACCACACCTGGAGGATTCTCATACCATTTTCCTCTTTTATGCCGTAGTCGATGACTAAACACCTCAACAAGAACATTGGCCTGCTGAGTGCTTTTTGCTTAGAGAGAAGCTTTTTGAATCTCACTGTCGAAAGGTGTTATTAAATTGGTCTTCATGCCCAACAAATTTTCTTGTGCTCAAACAGTTGGAGAATATAATGTAAGATAGTGTTATGACTCAGGATCCCTCACGGTGCTGCTGGGTAAGCAGTTAGCTACTACTTGCCAAGTTGGTAGTTCAAACTCACCAGCCAATCCTCAGGAGAAAGATGAGGCTGGCAGTTACTATAAAGGTTTACAGTCCGAAAAACCTTAGGTAAAGATTCTATGCACCAGATTCTACTTACTGGCCATGGGTGGATTACAAGTCAGGCTCAGTTTCCTTTGATATTTATAAATAACAAAGATATCAGAGAGATAAAGATAATGATGGACGTATGAAGTCAATCTTAAAATATTAAAATACCCCTGAGAGAGCTGTTTGTTTTATGTGTGTTTTTAAAAATGCTTTATTATACTAATCTTAGAAATTTAAAAGTATGCAGTGGTCAGAAAAAAATGATGACTTATTTCTGTTTTTCTACCCAATCACAAAGTGGATTCTTTTCTTTTTACATAATTCATGTCTCAGCAAAGGCATTTCGTAAGGGAAATGGAAAAGGGATAAAGTATTTTAGCCTGAACATTTCTAATAAGAATGTTATAAAAAGAATTGCGAACACTCACATGCTCCTGTAACTTTTCTTTCCTGGGCTCCCAGGAAAGATGTTTAGTGGCCTCATTTAAGCTACCTTTTTAAAAAACTAACCTCTAATGACATTTTTCTCTGTGAGGTCACATGGACATCATTTCCAGAGAATCAGGGAGTCACACTTAACTTCCCTTCTGCAGGCTTCCATATATTCAAACCTGCAGGTTTTCTATATCAGTTATATATAAAACCAATTCCAGGTTTGAGCTCTGCACGTAAACTCATCAAGTGTTAATAGTGTATTTTCTTTTACCCACAAGTAGCATTATGCCATAATGGTTTGGACTGGAAGGATGATTGATCTTTGTGTTTTTATGTACTGAGCTACCTCCCTGCCTGGTCTCTGTCACCAGAAGAATTTTAAAGATTTCTGAACTGTACGCAAGGTGTCTTTCCTATGATAAGGCAAATCTGGAGCGCAAGATCAAAAAAAGTGAGAAAGCCGGCCTCCTTGCACACACAGATGTCTCTTCCAGAAGGCCACAACTGACCTCATCGCTGGTTAATCCACCAGGAATACCCACAATTGATGTCCGCACTGTGGCCTTCGTGGTGGAGGACACTCGGGAGCTTGTGTGCTCAGCCATTCCACAAAAGACAAAGAAGATGTGAAGCTGATCTTCCCCCTGTGTAAAAAACCCAAACTCAACCCACTGCTGGTTGAGCTGAATTCTGACCCATAGTGACTCTGTAGAACAGGATAGAACTGCCCCTACAGGGTTTCCAAAATGAGACGTCTGTATATAAGCAGGCTGCCACATGTTTTTCCTGTGCACTGGATGGTAGGTTTGAACCACCGATCTTCCTATTAAACGGCATATGATTGTATCACCCAGGCTCCTTTTCCCCTGTCGTACTTAGCTGACTGCCAGGGTGAAAAACTGATAAAAGGAGACGAAGGAAGTAGGCATGTCTAGCGAAGAGGGCATGAGACCCCAAATTAAATGTGGAAGGCCTGAGGACAGGGCGTTAAATGAGACTTGACAGTTTAAAAATAGTTACCAAATGATAGCTGTGAGGAGGGGTGGTAATATATCGTTAGGGCAGAAGGCATCACTAACTCAGGGTAGCCCTGAGCTTTCTCAAATATAATGTGCCCGCATAAATAACCCACCCATGCGTGTAATCTACACAGTGCCGTTGGCACCGCTTTAAATAACCCATGATGCACACACCACTCGCATCGAATGAAGCAACGAAAGCTCCCTTTACCTCTTATTAATGTGGGTTGTTAGCTTCTAGAAACGAACATCTTGAGAGGCCTTCCTGGCCCCTTGCTGTGGAGTGACTTCTTTCCTTCCCTCCACTCACTTTGGTCAGAAGAGATACAGGGAAAGTAGTTCCAACAACTTGACCTCTCCAGTCTCGGGAACTTGGGAATAACACTTCCTATAAGGCTGCACCCAAAACATTCGTAGTAAAAGGAGTAATGAGCCTGAGTTGTTGTTTTGTCAAAGAAACTGTAAAGAAATAAAAGCTCAGTAGAGGTATGTGTATATGCTCAAAAAAACCCTAAGCTCACTGTCATCAAGTGAATGCCAACTCACAGTGACCCTGTAGCAGGCGTCCTCAAACTACGGCCCGCGGGCCACATGCGGCCCGCCAGGGACATTTATCCGGCCCACCAGGTGTTTTTGCCCCGTTTGTTTTCTTACTTCAAAATAAGATATGTACAGTGTACGTAGGAATTTGCTCATAGTTGTTTTTTTTTTTTTAACTATAGTCTGAGGGACAGTGAACCGACCCCCAGTTTAAAAGTTTGAGGACCCCTGCACAAGACAGAGTAGCACTTCCCTGGAAGTTCCAGAGACGGTAACTGTTGATGGGAATAGAAAGCACCCTTATTCTTTTGAAGAACGGTGGTTTCCAACTGCCTTGCTACTATCATTTCACAATTTAAAAATCCTAAGGGAAAAGTGAACAGTTATCACTATATTAAAATACTACATTTGTATTTGCCAAAGTTATAGCCTCTGCTGTCTAGGTGATCCCCACATGTAGTCACCCTGTGATAGGGTGTCTGAGGCTGTAAATCTCAACGGAGCAGACAACCCCTTCTTTCTCCCAGGGATTGACTGGTGGGCTTGAACTGCTAGCCTGTGGTACCCACTAGCCACCAGGGATAGATATATTTAAAAACTAGACACAAGCCAGGAAAATAATTGTAACATTTGACAAAGCTCTTAAGTAAAGAACAAGAACAGATCTTAAGAACCACTGTGGACAACTGAAAATAGTGAATAAACATGCTTGAATGCTTACCTTTAAGAACAGAGAAATTAAAATAACAAGGAGGCAAAAAATAAAATAACAGGGAGAGAGAGAGATCACTTTGGCTTGTCAGGGGGTAAAAACTTTGATAAGTCCCTGTGTTTTTGACAGGATAAGGAAACAGACACTCTTCTATTTCTGATAGGGAACATGCAAAGACAAAAATGTCTCTAATAACTTTAAATGCGTATGTCTGTGATACAATACTCCATTACTAGAAATTTACCCAATGAGTACACAAATGAGCTAAAATACCCAAACAAGAATAGCTACTGAAGCATATTTTTTATAAACCACCAACTATGACAAAAATGAAATTTAAAAAATTTCCATCACTGGAATTGCTTAACTAAAAAGATCAGTGATATGAAAATACTCTAAGGCTACTCTGTAGAATAAATAGGATGTGTCTGTTTACTCAGTTAGACGGAAGCTTGTCATTCAATAGGAGGGCGCTATAGGATGGTATAGAACATACAGGATTCTGAAATCATTTTGGAAAAGTAATCTGGAGAAATATGTTTGTGAGAGTATGTATGCTCATAGGACGAATTCCCATAAAACAGTAAAGTAGCATGAGGGATTTTCATTATATTTTATAATTTTCTATATTGCTTGCATTTTATAACCAGAAAAAGAATATCCCATGAAAAAATTCCCATCCCATGGTGGCCCTATGGGTCAGAGTAGAACTTCCCCTGTGGGTTTCCAAAGTTATACATCTTTATGGAATCAGAAAACTTCAACCTTCTCCCATGGATTGGCTGACAGTTTCAAACTGCTGGCCTGTGATTCGCAACCCAACACATAGCCCATTATGCCACTAAGGCTTCTGGGTAAAAGGAGAATTCAGTACAGGAAAGACATGTGTACAGGAGCATTGAAGACAAACTCACAGCAGAATGTGCAGTTCTAAGGGATTGTATCCCGGTGGGAAAGCTAAGAGTAGCATCCAAGTGTCCTAGCCCATAGAAGAAGGGAGAGGTAGGAAGGGAATCCAGTGTACATGAATTTGTACAAATGATGCTATGCTTGATCTAATGCCAAAGTTTGTGGTTTTCTGTGTGTAGCAGACTGCTGAGTGTGGGTGGGGATGCAGTGGGAGCTGGTGGTGGGAGCTGTGGATGTTGGCAACAGTGATTAGGTTTACTTCCCAACTGGGCTTCATTTAGCTTTTCTAAATTAAAGGCAACTTTGGGATGTGCAATTTCAGAGTCCTCCAGGGCACACTGGTTTTGTTGTGGTTCCTTTACAGATGAGCTATGCTTCTGTGAACTAGTGCAAGCACAGCTTTACTTAACACACACACACACACACACACACACACTCACCACCGCTGCCAGTTTTTATGGACTGCGAAGCAGGTTTCAGACCTACATGTAGAGTGGATAGTTGGAGGCACATTTGATTTAGGCCCCGTTTCTTAGTCCAAGGAATTTTAATCCTCATTGTAAACAAGTGAGAACCAGGCAGTCACATACGTAAGGTACAATGGTGACCGAAGGGTTACCTTACAGAGAATAAGTCAGTTTTGACTATATTCTCTTAGTAACTTTTGACCTACAACAAGAACTTGGCTTTTCCAAAGCAGTGCTTGCATGTGTGTGATGGCCATCATAAGGCCTACTACTGTGCCCGATACCTGGTAGCTATTGAATAACTCGTGGCCATCGAGTCAAAGCTGGCTCATAGCAATTCCCTGTGGGCTTCCGAGACTGTAACTGTTTATGGGAGGAGAAAACCCAGGCTTTCTCTCAAGAAGCCGCTGTGGTTTCAAACTGCTGATTGTGCGGCTCACAGCCCGATGCATACCCACAACACCAGCAGGGCTCCTCTAGCTACTTAATAGATGGTCGCTATTATTATTATCAAATTCTCTAGGCGGCATGCACAGGCGATACACAGATAATGCACTAATTAGCTTCTGACTGAAAAGTTGGATGTTCAGGTCCATCTGGAGGTTGCCTACAACAAAAGTCTGGGGGTTTATTTCTGAAAACTCAGCCACTGGGAACCCTGTGGAGTAAATTTTACTTTGACATATATGGATCAGTCTACTCAATATCAATTGGCTTTTATTATGATGATCCAAGTATCATAAGTGCAATAGAAAGGGTAAGCAAAACCAAACGCAATGCCATCGAGTTGATTCCAACTACACAGAATAGAACCTCCCCCTTGGGTTTCTGAGACTTTAAAGCCTTACTGTGTTAGTCTGGGTAGGCTAGAAAAACAAATCCATGGACACACATATGTGTATAAGAAAGATTTATATACAAGAGCAATTGAACATTGAGAAAACATCCCAGCCCAGTCCAGATCAAGTCCATAAGCCCGGTATTAGCCCATATTTCCGTTATCAATCTAGAAAGTCCTCTTCAGACTCACAAAACACATGCAATGGCACCGAATGCAGAAGATCACAGGCCAGTGGTAGAAAGTCTTTGGATCCAATGTCCTTGGAAACATCTCAGCGTTGGCAGGGGTCTCTCCGTGGCTTCTCTGGCTTCCAAGGTCTGGTTGCGTCCATATGGCTTGCCTTGTGCAATGTCTCTCAGGGAGTAGCAAAGAGAAAAAGGTGTCTTCCACCTCAAAGGAGGAAGCACCAGATTTCCCAGAATTCTCAGGAGAAGGCCATGCCTATACAGAAGTCTCATTGGCTATCTCCAGACTGACAGCCTCGCCTCCATCCCTACACTCTTAATCCTTAAATTGACACCAGATTAGGGGACGACCACACTTATCAAAGCAGATCGTGCCATCTTTCTCTCAGTGGTAGATTCAAACTGCTGACCTTGTACTTAGTTCCCTCAATATAGAGCCCATTATACTACCAGTAAAGTGCATTGTAAAGTTCCAACTCTTTTCCCAGGAATGGAAAAAGAAGAATAACATATTACAGTATTATTGTAAAGTTCTCATCTCTTTCATCAAATTACTTAAGGCTTTCTGTTGTCAACTTCTATTAGCAGAAACAAAGGCAACCACTACTTATTGTTTTAATATCCTAACTTGGATGCTTCTGTGGGGTTCCCAAGTATAGATTGTAAACTTCTCCCCAAGGAACATTCAGTGGCCTTTCTAAATTGCCCTTTACGCTCAGCCATTTAGTCTGGTAGAGCTTTTGACTCTGGAACACTTCTCGACAGAGTTGCTAGATTCTCGCACACTTAAAAAAACTTCCTTTAGCATTTTTAAAAAACAGAACCCATAGGAAGGAAGAGCATATCTATGTCCAGAGGTGTTCCCAATAGGGCAGTGGGTTCAGCTTGTTGCAAGAGTTTTCATCAGGGTCTAAGGCCAGCATTATTCTCAAACACTCAGACTCCAAACACTCAGGATAGGACAGGAGATTTGACCCAAAGAGCCAGGATTGCATGAGCATTAAGACAGAACCCCGGTGGTCTAGGGGCTATGCACCAGTTGCTAAACAAAGGATTAGTAGTTCGAAACCACCAGCTCTTCTGTGGGAGCAAGAGGCGTCTTCCCACTCTCATAAAGAGACACAGTCTCAGAGCCTCACAGGGGCAGTTCTAGCGTGTCCTACACGGCCTCCATGAGTTGGGATCAACTCAATGACAGTGGGTTTGGTGGTTTTCTATCTTTTGGGAACAGCTCTTTGCCCCATCAAACAGCCCTGCCGTCTTGAGCCTGCATCATCAGAGAAGGAGCTGGTACCAGGTTCCCAACTGGCTACTGCATTACACGGACAACACAGCATCCAAGTGCCTACCTGCACCCTCTCCTTGAGCAATTCTATAGGATTGCTACAGAACCCGGTGGTGTAGTAGTTACTCACCGGGCTGCTAAATGCAAGGTCCGCAGTTCGAAACAACCAGTCACTTCCACGGGAGAAAGACAGGACTTTCTGCTCCCATAAAGAGTCATAATCTTGGAAACCCACAGGGACAGCCCTCCCCTGCCCTACAGGGTCACCATCAGTCAGCATCTTCTTGATGGCAGTGAGTTTGCTTTGGGGGAATTGTTTCACCAGGGGGCTCTGGTGCTGGTGTCGGCTACTCGTGGAGCTGCTTACTCAGGGGTTCGTGGCACACTCCGCAGGAGAAACATCAAGCTGCCTGCTCCTGTACAGCCGTGGAAACCAACAGGGGAGTGTCGACTCTGCTCTTGAGGGGTTCACGCTGTCAGAATAAGCTCAATGACAGGGAGCTTGTCTTTGGTTTGGGTTTATTTTTTTTAGTCACAGCTTCAACTAGCCAGTAAGTATACCTTCATTTAGTGTCCCCTAGGTGGGTAGGATGATATGAAACCCTGTAAGGACTGCATACCACGGGGCGCTATATGAGGGTGACTCGGCCCAGAGGTCACTGGGCCGCGCAGGCGTGGAGGCCGTGCTCCCTCAGCCTGGCTCTGTGCTTCGTTACAGAGGAGCCCCTGGCCAGCAAAGAGTCTGCGCAGGCGTCGGAGTCCATCCCAGAGTACACAGCGGAGGAAGAGCGGGAGGACAACCGGCTGTGGAGGACGGTGGTGATCGGAGACCAAGAGCAGCGGATTGACATGAAGGCCATCGAGCCCTACCGAAGAGTCATTTCTCACGGAGGTAGTCATGCTTTGTGCAGGTCCTGGGTCTGGGGAAACAGGGTCGCCATGTTATTCTTATCAGAAAACACAGCTAGAGTTCTTTGTAGCCGGAATCCCAAAGGTGCCTAGTCATAAGCAATGTTCACGAGACTGTGGGGTTAAGTATATTACTTCCCACTTCATGCACCAAACATGTGCGAGCAGGCTGTGTAAAAAAGTAACTTCCCAATGTGGAAACTGCTGCTTATCCTCTCTCGTACTTCCGTTTGCAAATGCCCTGAAGGACCTCGTTGCTTAACTACAGTGTCTCTTTGGAATGCCTATCCATTGGGAATAAGGCTTTCACTAACTCCGTCTGCAATGCATAGTACTGCGGATTGTAGCAAGACGTTTGCACCAAAGGTGCTTCTAATTACAAAACCATCTTTTAAATCCTCTTTAGAAGTTTTAGGAAATTGTTTCTAGCGTCAGCCTGGTAGCACACCCCATCAGGTGAAGTTTGCTCTTTCTATAAACGTCTACATCTAAGTCTGCAAACAGGCTGCCCCAGCCAGCACCTCTCCCCGCAGTGAAGGGCGAGCCAAGAGAACAGCTGCATCCTGTATTTCCAGCTCTTTCGTGAGGCCTGGGGAGCATGTGCAGCCGCTGTAATTGGGGTTTTACGGAAGTCAGATGGGCACAGCAACGCATTTAACACCGTCACCCCGAGAGAACCTCAGCAGCTTGTGGATCTTCTCCTGCATGCCCCCCTTCCCTGCAGTCTTGAAGCACCACCCTCACCGCCCAGCTGTGCCAGGGAAGAAGAGAATAAGTGTAAGCTGACAAGACACGCATTGTTCCCTAAATGCCCCCTTCCTTCATTAGGACAGGGAAATGAGCATCTTGCTCCTTCATTAAATGCATTGCTTCTGTTTTTTAAGCAGCAGAAGGGCATTTTGGTATTTCAGGCAAGCTTCGCTCCCCGAGTGACTCCCCGCCACCCCGCACCCCGCCTCCATCCTATGTGTATTACTCCTGCTGTGTAAGGATGGGGGCCACCCAGGAAACCCCATTGTCATGGCAAAGAAAAACACCAATGGGCATCCCCGGCCCTTTTCTTACCATCGTGCTGTTTGACCAGAAAGGAGCCCTGATGGCATAGTGGGTTACCCGGTGGTTATGCCTTGGGCTGCTAACTGCAGGGTCAGCAGTACGAAGCCGCTAGCCCCTCCACAGAAGAAAAGTGAGGCTTTCTACTCCTGTAAAGATCCATGGTCTTGGAAGCCCCACCCAGAGGAGAAGTTCTACGCTGCCCTGTAGGGTCGCTCGCTCTAAGTCAGAATCGACTGGGGGGCAATGAGCTTGGTTTGGGAGGTGGGTTTGCCTGGAGTCTCTTCGGGGGTACAGATGGCTGTCACACTTGATTGCTAACCAAAGAGCTAGAGGCCTGGGACAGTCCAGGGCAGCTCTGAGGGAACCCCCGGAGATCTACGTCCATGGAATCCTGACCACTGAAAGACCCAAGCAGTGCAGCAATGCTCGGACGCCCAGGAGGACCCCAAGTTGGAAACAGCTCGATGGCGGCTGGTCTACTTGACTGGCTGTCCACAGTGACCCCTGCTGGGGCACCTTCCTCTAAGGCAGTGGTTCTCAACCTGCCTCATGCCGTGAGCCTTTTAATACAGATTCTCACGTTGTGGTGACCCCCAACCATAAAATTATTTCCATGGCTACTTCATCACTGTAATTTGGCTACTGTTATGAATCTGGTGACCCCTGTGAAAGGGCTGTTCAACCCCCAAAGGGGTCGCGACCCACAGGTTGAGAACTGCTGCTCTGAGGAAAACTTTCCTGAGTCGGAATAAAGGCTCACTAAGCTTACTGGAAGTTGGGAGCCATGGGAAGTGAGGACAACTGGCCATAGTCATTTGTGAAAAGCAGAGATCTTCCCAGAAAGCTCAGATTTCTTTGCACCATCCATCGGCATTTGGAAATAGCATTAAAAAAAAAACTGATTATAGAAGTCAACATGATCGTTTTTAAGATATGCCCCCAAAGTGCAAATATCGGCCCCAAACAAATCAGAGCCTTCCAATGATCATCGCTGGAATCCTGTCCTAAATGGCCGGCCTTCTTTTGTGAAGAAAGCAGGCTCGCGTCTCACCACTCTCCTATGACCTCGGCAGACATCTCTCTGGAATGATCTAGGACCCATCAGTCTGTTGCCCAGATCATTGGCTGGGGGTGGGGGAGGGGAGCGGGCAGAAAAAGCCATGGCCTTACCTGTGCCAGCCTTTGTGCAAATCCCCACTAGACTTCAGGCTAACCTTGTCTGCTGTGCTGTCCATTCCTGCCACCTCCTTCCCTCAGCATTTGCTCGTCGCCCTTCCATGTGTGAGCTTGGCTCTTGTCTGAGTGGCTGTCTAGTTTGTTTTGAAGAAAAAAAGCACTTTTCTTTCCCTGCCTCCCCCTCAGTTTGGTCCCAGGCACTGGCCTGCATGACGGCATCCCCGGCTACACTCACTCTGGGCATAAGGAGATGGCTGCGGCCCTTATCCTACAAGTTGAACAGCTTTTGGGCTCTCTAGAGAACGATAGTCCAGAGGTTACTTCTTGACTTCCCAAAGCCACGTGTTCTTATGTGTAGTACTAGCATCTCTCAGACTCTCAGGATGATGAAGCAACGCTCCTTATTCACCAACCAATTGAGTTTGTCTTCCTGGTGTATGAGGAATTCATAGTGGACATCCTTTGTGGGGGGCTTGCCTTTGGCTGTGAGGAAGGTTTTCTACTTGGGCCAGTAAGAAGGGGTCAGCTCTATGGCATTCTGTGCAGTACAACTGCAAGGTGGGTGTGCACCCTAGCAACAAAGCGAAAGCTGGGGAGACGGGTCCGGGACAGCAGTGTTTGAAGAAGCCGGTCCGTCTACATCTGTGTGTCCCTGGTATGAGATATTGCCCAAGGCACATACAAGGGCCACTTACTAGGCTGCAGTAGAACAGGCTGCTAACCGCAAGGTAGGCAGTTCAAACCTCCTAGTTGCTGGGAGGGAGAAAGATGTCAGGCGTCTCAAGGACAGTGGAAAACCTTGGATTTGACCCTGAACTTCTCTGTTTACATCATCAGTCAAATTAAGAGGGTCTCAAAGTAGCGTTAGATCCTGTGAGCTCACGGGCATCCTTGGGTAGCACAACTGCTGAAGGGTAGACATTTCAAGTCCCCCAAGAGACACATCCAAAGAGAGGCCTGCCAACTAACAAATTTCAGGCATTGACACCTTTCAGGACACAACTGTACTATGATATACACGGGGTCACTATGAGTCAGATTGACTCAACTGGTTTATGAGCCCCTGAGCCATAGCCCTGCCACCTGCTTACATAAAAAGGCGAAGGGGGGAGAGTCTCGTTTATATCAGCGGAGCAAAGGGGCATCTGTTTGAGACTCAGAGTGGCTCTTTTGAAGTTGAAATGGAGTACGCATTTAAATAACCAAGGGCAACCATGCCAAAGGATTATAACAAGGAGTTTCTGTTCTTGTTTTCTTTTTACCTCTCTTCTTTCACTATAGGAGATTCAGGTAATCTTCTCTGCAGCGTTGCTGGAAAACTGACCCTGGAAAGAATGAGAAGAGTTGCCCCTGGGGTGTGCGTGTGCGCGTGTGTGTGTGTGTGTGTGCGCGCGCGCGCGCGTGTGCGTGCGTGTGTGTGTGTGTGTGTGTGTGTGCGTGCGTGCGTGTATGTTTGCATGTGTATGTTCTGGTTGCAACTGTACCATCCTTCCTCCTCTCTCCATCCCATTTGCTGGCCTGCAAACTTGTGTCACCTCCCTTTCATATCTCCCTGCCCTGCCTCAGGTAAGATTTGTCACCCTTGCTTCAGAGGGCTTCTGAAGGCACCAAGGTGGGACAACCCATACCCCTCAGCACATATGCCCTGAACTCGCCATCTGTGTATTGTGACTAGAGTTTAATAGGATTACGTTTTTTAATCAAACGAGAAATAAATTATGCTGCTGCCAACAGGCAACTCACTGAAGTAAGGTTGTGGATCAAAGTTGTGGATGTATTTGACCCGCTTGACGGCATCAGGGAGGGACAAGAAAAGCAAATGATCCTAGTCATTCACTTATTGCATGTTACCACCAATTAGTACCTGAAATAGTGGCAAGTTCTGGCAACAGTGGTACCAATCTTGACTCATGAGGAAAGCTATTCATGGAAATATTTTTTTCTTCCTTTTCCTTCCTTGTATTATCTCATCCTCTCCTCCCATGTCTTTTCCTCCCTCTTTGCCACTTTTCCCTTCCTACAGCTCCTCGCTAAAAGTACACAAAGCCATCACCACTTGGTTGGTTCAGAAATCTTTGTGTAAATGCATTTTTTACTTAGAAATGGCGTGAACAAGACACTACAGCTTCACAAGGACAGACAGCAGTGGCACAGATATTTGACCCGCCATTTAAACCGACTTCCAGAGTGGTGTTTATAAACCTAGTGTGTTTTTAAATTTTTTCTTTTAATTTCTTTGGAAATCTCCAGAAATCAGGGAAGAAGTGGAAGTCATTGTCCAGTCATAATCTTATCACCACAGCTACTGTTAGAAAAATGCTTTTGAAAGGAGGTTTCCTACTTGTTTCTAAGTTGAATTTATTTTGTCTGTTATCTCTTGGCATAGTGGTTACATGTTGGGCTGCTAACTGCAAGGTCAGCAGTTTGAAAGCACCCGCTGCTTGCAGGGAGAAAGAACAGAGTTGTCTACACCTCACCAAGGGTTATAGTCTCAAACTCACAGGCGTGGTTCTACCTTGTCCCAGAGGCTCACCATGGGTTGGCATCCATTCAAAGGCAGCGAGTTTGGTTTGATTATCTCTTTTAATGAATGGAATCTTTTGCATTCTACAAAATCTGACTCGCAGACCTTTGCGGTCCTGGGATTGCTGTAACTACATCTATAATCCTTTGGTGGATTTCCACTTAGATATATATCTTCTTAAAGACAAGTGTTTGTTGGCGCAAACACGCCTTGTAATAACGTAAACCTCCCCCTGCCAAGGCCCTTCACCTTGCATTCTAAATGGAACCAATAAAATACTGGAAAAGGTGGAAACTGAAACAAAGTCTAGAGCAGAGGTTCTCAACCTTCCTAATTCCGTGACTCTTTAATACCTCATGTTGTGGTGACCCCCAACCATAAAATTAATTTCGTTTCATCACTGTCATTTTGCTGCTGTTATGAATTGGGCAACACCTGGGAACGGGTCGTTCCATCTTCAAAGGCGTCTCAAGCCACAGGTTGAGAACCGCTGGTCTACAGGGAAGCCACTGCCACCCATTCCACACAAATGGGATGTATCAAATGTATACACACATAGGCAGCATCTTCCAAAATATGTAGCATAAACACTGATGACAACAACCTCAAATTACTCTGCCCCACCTCTCTGCAGTCAGTCTCTTTATCTGTGTTCAAAACATTATTAAGCTGCCTTTCAGGAGTTAAGCTCTTCCAAATGTTGATCCAGCCGGTGGCTTACTGCTGAGCACAGTCCCCAGGCAGGTCTTCAGTGTCCCACAAACGAACCTGCCAGGTAACCTCTGGGAGCGCTGGGTCAGGCCGGCCCTGTCCAACCGCAGCTTAAAAAAAACAAAACTGTTTAATGGTGCTGACGTCCTGATGGCTAGATGGCCGAAATGGCAAGTTTCTGAACGGGAGATTGGAAAGTGAAATTACAGGGCAGCATTTTTGTTTTTAAGTGTGAAAGACACACAAGGTTGCAATCACTTGTTTGTAGGGCTTTGACCTGCCATGCATTTCAAAAACAACCCCCAAGAGCTGACTTACACAATCGGGCAGTGCCACCTTATTTCAGAGCTCTCATTAGGTGGGGAAGTTGTCCTGAGATGCATCTGTATTCACCTTGACCCTTAAGCATGTCAGGTGCCACAGTGACCTTGAAATCAAAATGAAGTTGTTGTTTGACGCAGCTTCACACTAGTGTCTGATCACAGGAGTGTGTATCTCTCAGATGACAGTGTAGTTCAGTGACTGAATGTTCCCCTCAAAGTGACTGGAGTTTAAATTTAAACTAAAGAATATTAAACAACCCCTTTCTACATCATTCAAGGAAACATTACGTAAACATTTGTATGTTTATAATATATAAATTAGAAAATGGTAAGCCAAAAAGTCCTGTCCACCCATTCTTTGATAAATTATTAGCATAGCCCATTCGCAAGTGTGCGTGACACAGATAATCACCCATGATATAGATATTTGCATAGGAGCCCTGGTGGCAGAGTGGGTTATGCATTGGACTGTTGACTGCAAGGTCAGTAGTTAGGACCCACCAGCTGCTCCATGAAAGAAAGATGAGGCTTTCTACTCCCATAAAGAATTACAGTCTTGTAAACTCACAGAGGTAGTTCTGATCTGTGAGTTGCAATCAACTTGATAGCAATCAATTTAGTTTTGGGTTATACTTGTATACAAATATGGTCCCCAATTTAGGGTGATTGGTGTTCTGACAACCCACACTTATCATATCCCTTTTGTTTTTGTAATGATTTGTGTATTTCTTATGTTGCTTATATATATGCTTATAGAGGTATATCAAAATATGTCTGTATGTTTATATGTATTTTCCCATCCCTCAAAGACAAGTAAATACTGGATTTCTAAAGATAATGATAAAGACAATAATTTTAAAAATGCGATCATCGATTTGTTTCAAAACCGACTTAAAACTGAGTCATTAGAACAGAACCCCATCATAAGTCGGGACTACCCATATTTTATCCACTGCATGTTATCCACCAAAATAGTATTAGCTGTGTATATATATAAAAGAATATAGTGTTTAAGATGATAGAAATATACTTATCCTACCCACGAACACACACTCTCCAAGGCTTCCCACTTTATCCTTTAGGTTAAATATTTTCTTGTTAAAAGCTTTGAATTGGTTACAAATGTCTTTTTGTTTGTCCCCCAGGCTACTATGGGGACGGTCTAAATGCCATCATTGTGTTTGCCGCCTGTTTTCTGCCAGACAGCAGTCGGGCGGATTACCACTATGTCATGGAAAATCTTTTCCTGTGAGTGATACTTACGACAAAGTGCTTTGCATTCATCGCTGTGGGCATGAAGTGGCAGCTAGCGCAGCATTAACGAAAAGAGAATGTACTTTGATAAACGTCCGTGAAACCACTGTGCAGAAAAGCATGACTCAGGAAATGAGGGGCCTTTACAGGAGAGCTTTTGTCAATCAAATGGATTGCAAACAAAATGAACACATTTTGGCCTGCATTTTGAAAGCTGGTAGCATTTCTTTGGGGAGGAGTATGATTTTTGTTTCCCGATAACATCTCCGTCGCCTGACACAAGCCTGACTTTCTTTTTCACTGCCCTCTCTGTTGCCCGTAATGTTTGATAACATTGCGGACAATTTTGAAAGTCAGGTTTCTAAGCTAAACATTTTACTAACTACCGTACCTTCATTTTTGGAAAAAGATAGCCATCAAAGTAAGTGAACAATACTCCCTCTCAGAGAAAGGACCACAGCAGGTAGCTGCTTTCTTCCCAAGGGGAGGAGGCAATGTGCACAACTACTCTTGACTGTCTCACGTCCTGTAATTTAAATGTTACATAATTATGGTGTCAACAGCACAGAGAATGTCAGGTGGGCACTGAGGATGCTCCTCTTCCTTCCTGTGATCAGATATGTAATAAGTACTTTGGAGTTGATGGTGGCCGAGGACTACATGATTGTCTATCTGAATGGTGCAACCCCAAGACGGAAGATGCCGGGGTTAGGCTGGATGAAGAAATGCTACCAGATGATTGACAGACGGTATGTAGATTCCAGATCGTATCCTTATTTTGACTTCCTCAGTCACCTCCACACTTGTTCTCCCTTAATCTATCAAGGAAATGATCGCATTGTATAACATTTAAATTAATCATATTGGAAATTATAAACTATAAAACTATCAACATATGTGTAGCTTGGTGCCCCATATTTGAAATAAAGAAAATCCAAGATTTTTAGGAAGTGTTGCAATTACAAACCTGACGGATGGTCTATTTTAAGCTGTACACACGCAATTTCCTCTTGGAGGTGCACCAACATACCTGGATTCTTTACTGGTATTATGTGGCCCTGCTGATGTTTATGTGCATTGAATCTGCTGTGACGTAGACAAGCATTATGTCCTTATTTTGGCATTTATTCATAGATAATCCAAGTTAAAGTTAATCAACAGTCTACACAGTCCCGTTGTGTGGGTTGGAATCCATAGTGATTATACTAGAACAAAACTTTTGATTGCCATCTGCACTAAAATAATCATAAGGACTGCACATGTGTTTGATGTCTATCATATATTTGGCATCCCCTTTGATGTGGCTCTTTAAATAATAATACATGATTACCTTGTCTGTTTCACATCCATCTTCCATCTTATAATCTAATATTCAAAGAATAGTTTTTCCCATCCTGAGACATGTACCTGAAAATCAGTAAGATTAAAATGGTGACTAAAAGCTATACAACCAGCATGAAATACTGCAATTATTTTCAAACCAGCACTCAGTAAGATAAATTAACTTGTCTAAGCTGCTATTAATCATGAATGCTGTGCCCTGCCCCCAAAGACTATTTTTGGAATTCCTAGGGGACTTCTTTGCTTTGCTCCTCGTCCTTCATGTTTATCCCCAGTGTGGTGGAACCAGATCAGACACAATTCCCACACTGTGTCTCCAGTGTTGGGGGTGGGGAGCAGAGTGTAACACCATATCAGACTTGACTGGAAAACACTCATAAAGGGGGGGGGCAACAGGGGAGGACATGGGAGAGGGGGAGGCAGGGGAAAGGAATGGGGGATCCAACAAATCCAGGGAAAAGGGAACAACAAGTGATCTAAAATCAATGGTGAGGAGGACATAGGATGCCTGGTGGGGCTTGATCAAATGCAATGTAGCCAAGAAGAATTAATGAAAGCCAAATGAAGGTGGAACATGATAGTGGAACAGGAAGAAAGTAAAAGGAAATAGAGGAAAGAACTAGGAGGCAAAAGACATTTATAGAGGTCTAAATACAAGCCTGTATATGTGTAAATACATTATTATTTAACAATAGACATATAGGTCTATGTACATATATTTATATGTTAAGTATTAAGGTAGCAGAAGAAGGCTTTGTTCTAATAACCTGGAATTCTGTGACGCTCAACTTCCTGACACGATGGCTGAAGACAAAATGGGTGCATAAGCAAATGTGGTGAAGAAAACTGACGGTGCCTGGCTATCAAAAGATATAGTGTCTGGGGTCTTACAGACTTGAAGATAAACAAGCAGCCATTTAGTTGAGAAGCAACAAAGCCCACATGGAAGAATCACACCAGCCAGTGTGATCATTAGGTGTCAGTGGGATCAGGTGTCAAGGATCAAAGACCCAGAACAAAAAATCATTTCAATGTGAATGAGAGGTAGGATGGAGTGGAGACCCAAAGCCCATCTGTAGATAATTGGACATTCCCTCACAGAAGGGTCATAAGGATGAGACGAGCCAGTCAGGATGCAGTATAGCACTGATGAAACATACAACTTTCCTCTAGTTCTTTAATACTTCCTCCCCACCACTATCATAACCCCAATTCATCTTACCAATCCAGCTAGACTAGAGCATGTATATGGGTACAGATAAGATCTGGAAACAGGGAATCCAGGACAGATAAACCTCTCAGGACCAACAATGAGAGCGGCCATATCAGGAGGGTGAGGGGAAGGTTGTGGGAGAAAGGGAGAGCCCATCACAATGATCAGCATAACACACCTGCCCCTTAGGGGGACAAACAGCAGAAAAGTGGGTGAAGGGAGACAGTGGTTGGTGTAAGACATGAAGAAAATAATAATTTTTAAATTATCAAGGGTTCATGAGGGAGGTGGGGAAAGCGAAGGGGGGGGAGGTTGGGGGGCGGGGAGGAATGAAGAGCTGATACCAAAGGCTCAAGTAGAAAGATGAGCCTTTTGAAATAAAAGAAAATGAAATGCTTTGAAAATGATGATGGCAGCACATGTACAAATGTGTTTGAGACAATTGATGTATGGATTGTGATAAGAGCTGTAAGGACCCCCAATATAATGATTTTTTTAAAAAAAGAGTGAATGCTGTCCAAAAGGGTCAAAATAATGCTACAGATATCAAAAACATTCATAAGCCAAAATGTTGCTTAATGGTTTATAATTGAATGGACTCCACGAATACAGCCCTTCTGTTCTGCATTCCTTGTTGGAAATTTGGAATAACTAGAAAATTCTTGAATTATAAGGATTTTAAATTATGCCACAAAACAGTCTGTTTGTTAATTATGGCCTTTCTACCTTCCTACTCCCTCAAATTATATGTACCATATTATTATTTGATGATACTTTTGCTACTTTAATTCCCTGTATGATGGGTAAAGACTAAGCTTTTAAAAACTTTTTTCAAAATAGGTTGCGGAAGAATTTGAAATCATTCATTATTGTTCATCCCTCTTGGTTCATCAGAACAATCCTTGCAGTAACACGGCCTTTTATCAGGTATGTCAATAAATAAATAAATAAATAAATGTATTACCAGTCCTTTCTAGAAATATGGATTCCTTGACTTATAAATCCAGGGGTCGTGAACTAAAGGAAAATATATTTTGTTTCCTTCTTTCCTGGAAAGCGATTTGATGTTATTCATCTGAAGTCCCTAATTCTGATTGAAAATTTGATTCATTAAGAATATTTTCTCTCCTGGTCATTTAGGGAAGGATCTCTAAATTATCTGCTTTAAACACGGGGGTGGAGGAAGGGGAGAGACAGTTATTTGAAATGAAGGCTGTTTTGGAGAGAACAAGAAAGTAAGGTGGAGGTCATGACAAAGATTCCCTAAGGAGACATCAGACAGGGCAAGATATGACAAAATAATGATTTATAAATTACCAAGGGCTCATGAGGGAGGGGGGAGAAGGAAGGGAGGGGAAAAATGAGGACCTGATGCCGGGGGCTTAAGTGGAGAGCAAATGTTTTGAGAATGACGAGGGCAATGAATGTACTAATGTGCTTTACACAATTGGTAAATTGGTGCTTTACACAATGGATTGTGATAAGAGTCGTATGAGCCCCTAATAAAATGATTAAATAAATAAATACAAGACTCCCTAAGGATAGAAGCTGGAGTTAGACCTAGTCTTGTCCCATTTCTCCTGAACAAATATAATGCACATCATTTTGAGAGCTGTGGTTTGAACATCCATGAGGATTCTTGGTTTTATTTCAGTTCAATTTGGTGAGTCTGTATCAGCACTGATTATATATTTGGTGCCCTATTACCTCATAGAGGAGCCCTGGTGGAGTGGATATGCATTAGACTGCTTAACTTTAAAGTCAGTAGTTCAAAACCACCAGCCATTCCAACGGAGAAAGACGAGACTTTCTAGACATGATAAAATAATAATAATTTATAAATTATCAAGGGTTCATGAGAGAGAGAGGAGCAGGGAGGGAGGGGAAAAATGAGGAGCTGATACCAAGGGCTTAAG
>NW_022103919.1:16801712-16805793 GCF_000313985.2 Echinops telfairi | reverse complement strand
GGAAGGAAGGAAGGAAGGAAGGAAGGAAGGAAGGAAGGAAGGAAAGAAGAAGTTATAAAATTATAGTACATAGAATTGTGGGAAATTAAATATATTAGTTTATTGAATCATTATGTCAATTATTTCATTTAACCCTAATGGCAGCCCTGTGCAGTATTAAATAGTAAGTATTTCAGCCGTCCCAGGCTGAGCTGCTCAACTCTGTCATTTTATCATTAAAGCAACCATAGATAATACGGAAATGATTGAGTCTCATTAGGTGCTAATAAAACTTTATGTTTGAACTTCCTATTTTAAAGTGATTTCAGTTTTCTAAAAAACGTGAAGGGAAATACACGTGGATTAAACCTTTGGTTCCTCCTCCTGACCGTGGACTAGGGATGTGAGCAGCCTTGCTGTCGTGCAGAATGAATTGGAAAGTGGATTACTGCAGATAGATGCAGTTCAGTTAAAAGTTAGCACCTTATCATTTGATCTCTCTTATGATCCATTTAAAATTTGTCTTAGTTCTTAATATTTTCGATTGAAGCTTTATCTGTTATGCTTTTTCATTATTGTTAGGTGGTTTACAAATGTTTTTCTGCATGTGAAATCCAGGAGAGGTAATCTATAGAGACAGTCACTGGATTCATGGTTCCTTGTGGGTATAGCAGGGAAGGTTGGGGGGAAATGGCGAGCTAATAATTCTGAGTACCATAATGAAGAAAATGCTCTAAAACGTATTGTAGTGATGATTTTAAAACTCTTCTTGATGTGAGTGAATTATTGAATTATATAATATGTCAATTACATGCCAATGATACTTAAAAGGAAAATTTTAAAGAAAACTTTATATATGAACGGAACCCTGGAATTTAATTTGTTTTATTTTCAAAAATACTCTTTAACTAGATTAACTAGATTTAATTTAACTAGATTTTAAAACCATTTACAAATGTTAAAACTATTCTTGGGGGTGGGGGACACCAAACTTACTGCCAATAAATGAATTTTGACTCATAGTGACCTATGGACTAAAGTAGAACTGCCTCTGTGGGTTTCCAAGATAGTAACTCATACGGGGGTAGAAAGCCTCACCTTTCTCCCTCGGAGAGCCTGGTGGTTCTGAAATGCTGACCTCATGGTGACTAGCCCAACATGTAATGTTTAGTCCATTATACCACCTGGGCTTCTAAAACCAATCTTAGCGCGCGCGCACACACACACACACACACACATACCCATACCCCAAGCCCACTGCCACTGAGATAATTCCACTCATATCATGTTGACCCTACCTAGAGGGTTTCTGACATTGCAAATCTTTACGGGAGTCAATAGCCTTATCTTTCTGCAGCAGAGAAGCTGGTGAGTTGAACCCTCACCTTGTAGCTAGCAGCCCATCACCAGGACACCTCTTGCTCACAAGCTATGAAAAATCCAGACTGCAAGCTGTTTGTTGTAACACAACCTGTAAATGATATACTCAGACAGAATCCAATGGCCGGATAATTAAAAAACAAATCATTATATGCTACAGCTAGAGTCAGTAAAACCTTTAAGACCCCTCCTTGGATATCAATTTATATCAGCATATAACCAAGTCTTAGATGCAAAAAAAGAGGCCATTAAAATGGACCATTCCTAAAGGATAGCAATCATTTGTTACTGGTTGGACTACATCAAGGGTTGGGGTAGGTGCTGGCCATGAAGAAAACCCTCATCTCCGTAGCTGTCCTCGGTTCCCAGCAGCGAGCAAGCAGGCATAGGCAGGCTAGTCACCAGTTGCAGTCAGGACACAAATAGAGTGCACTGAGGAATGAAACCTAAAGGGGGAAGGGACATTTTGGGGTGCCATATAGAGAACCAAGACTGAGAATCTGTATCAAGAGATATTTTCCAAAAGGGAGAACCTTCGGAAGGAGGAATAGGTGAGCAAAATAACATCAAGGAGCAGTTCTGTCCCATAAAGTCTCCAAAGTTATCCATCCGGATGGAGCAATCGGCCACATCTTTCCCCCATGGAGAGACCCCAGCCCACCCAGACACAGGAAGATCTTAGCATAGCTTGAATTCCTTTGCTATCTCAGAGTAATTGCTCTGTATCAACTTGGTAGCAGTATGTGCACCAGAGCCGCTACTGGCACGCAGCACCACTTCGAGCTGTGTCTGATGCATGGTAGCTAGTCCGATGCTGTTAGCTTTCCTTCTCATAAAGAGGCTTGTTGGGGCGCTGGTGAGCACATGGCTGCTAACAGATAGTTTGAACCCATGAGCCGTTCTGTTCCAGAAAGATGGTGGTGATCTGCCTCCATAAAGACTTGGGAAAGCTGTGGGGCAGTTCCCCTCCATCCTCAATGCTCGCGGTAAGGAATCAGCTCAGCAGCAACAGGCTTGGTTATCTTGGTGTTTCTTCTTCAGGCGGCTGCAGCAGCAAGAAGTTCAGTGACATCAGAATGTTCCAGAAGGGGCTTGAGGAGGACTAAAACCGCAACTGATGATCGATTTCTTCTTTTCTTTTAGCTCAAAGTTCAGCAGTAAGATTAAGTATGTCGGTAGCCTATCTGAACTCAGCGGACTGATTCCAATGGATTGCGTTCATATTCCAGAGAGCATTGTCAAGTAAGTCTGTGGGGTAGATGGCCCGGTAAGGAGCGGTACGTGCTTGGAGAAGGAGCGAGGGTGTGATGGAGAAAAAGCAGTAGCTTATTTTTTAAACAAAAGTGAAATGTCTTCCAATCAGTATGCTTTCTCTACCCTGCAATGAATATGCTTTCTCGTATACCCTACACTTAACTGCTTTGTTGCTTTCCGATCTCGTACCTTTCTTTGACCTTTTTTGTCTTTGTTATTTTTATTATTGCTAATTCTCACCATGAATTTTTACGTTCATTTTTGAGAAAGCACAAATTTAACGTTAACCAGAGCACCTGGTCCTCGGGGCCCCTGCAGCACAGTAGGATCTTAGCATGGCTGGGATTTCTTCACCATCTCAGAGTTTGTCTGTGTTTTCTTCTAAACCCGCTACTGGGTGGCTTCCCTTCAGGCACAGCATTAGACAGATGGCGTGTGCTCTGTGGTGGCTGGCTGCTTGGGAATGATTTCTTAGCTCCACGGGGGTGAATTACCCAGCAATCACTTTTGCTCCACATCAGCCCCATCACAGCCTGCAAGAGGAGGCATAGGCACGGAGGGACTCAAGGTTGTACTCAAGTAATACAAATGAAAGCTAACCGCTTGCAGCTGAGACGGGCAAACACAGGAGAATGAATTCGCATCTTTGGTTCATTGTTGCAAAGACCCCTTGTCTCGATCTATGGTGTCGTTCCTTCCACTTTGTGTGATTCCTCGTTCTTGGTTGGCACGAGAGCTGACAGCTTGGGAAAACAGGCAGCTTCCCTCCACCTTCTTCCACAAGCTGGATAACAAGTGGACTCCCGATTTGGGCTTCCAGAAAAAGGAATCCCATGATTTTTAAAAAGGGCCCAGAGCTGGATGGACAAGGACTCTCGTTGACTGTGTTGTGGTGGACATAGAGTTACTCTGTTAATAAGATGTATTTCATCCCCATGGTAAACTCCCATTTTGCTGATGAAGGGGGAAATTTTAATAAGGAGAATTTACTTTTGCAAAAACACAAGGCCAAGGAGAAATGGAACTAGGATTCAAATCCAGGACAGCTCAGCTCCAAAATCTCCATGCCTTTTTCCCTCCTTAAATTTGCTTTCTTAAATGTATGCAACCACATTCAAACCTTGGGATATCCTGTTTCCCCGAAAATAAGACAGTGTCTTATATTAATTTTTGCTCCCAAAGATGCGCTAGGTCTTATTTTCAGGGGATATCTTATTTTTCCATGAAGAAGAATATAGTACACATTTATTGTTGAACAAAAAAGAGGAAATTTATTACCTGTATACGGTACGGTAGTAGTTGTCATCACAAACCAGCATAACCAGACAAACTGTGAATCCTACAGTATCAAAAATTTCTTGTTACTACCATTATTTCATGTACAACAATCTATGGTACATTTACTCATAATCTATGGTACATTTACTCATAATCTATGGTACATTTACTCGCACCTCCTGTCTGCTCC
>NW_022103919.1:16784934-16801516 GCF_000313985.2 Echinops telfairi | reverse complement strand
TTTCAGGGAAACACGGTAGATACCAAAAGCCATCACAAACCCACAGTAGTCACCGGGCACTCAGTGATCAGTTGGCTCAACTGAATTGCCCTTGAACCCACTAGGGAGCATGGTTCTCCTCTGATACACAGAGAGTTGCCATATGTCAGACTGACTAAACAGCATCTGGTTTACGATTCTAAGAACAAGGAAACTCCCTCTTACTCGAATGCTGCCTCCCTTTGCAAACAACAGCAAGGTCATTCTGTCTCCCAATGGAAATGAGCGTGGGACACTTTGCAGGCAAAGACTGTAATACTTTCTGGGGTGTGGTGTTGGAGGTAATTGAGCCAAGAAGAAGGAGAAGGGGCTTTCGAGTATTAGACTGGACCCTTCTCTCCTACCTCTTAATGTTTCTGAGACTTTGTAATAAAATTATTAGGCAACCTATTCAAACTCTCTGAGTCTCAGGTTTAGCATCTGTACAACGGGGAACTAATGCACACATGGAATTGTCTTGAGGCCTGAAGGAGAATGGGGGTGGAGACTGAAAACGTTCATGGAAAAATTCCCTTCTCTTATCATTCCAGTTTCCCACAAACTTTTTGAAGCTCCCTCATAGAAGCCATTTAGAAAGTCACGTGGCACAAAATGGGCCATCCAAAACATTATGTGTCATGATCTTGTTCTTATAGACGCTTATCCTCATATGAGACATTTAACTGGAAACTCATCTATCCAGACATATACATTTTCAAGGGCTGCATTTGGGTAAACTCTCTTCAAGAGGGAAGATTCCATTTAGAAATACCGATGTGCATGGTTTAGCATCTGTGATAAGTTCTGTGAAACAGAATGTTACTCGGTTTAGATGTTGTATGAGCCTCGTATTGTTACAGTCCCTGTGCATCTGTGAAGCCTATTGTATTAAAACCGTAGGTGAGCCCTCCAGACAAAGCCCAAGAACTGTATTCCCGATAGAGCTGTACTCCCGATACCGGATACTAGCCTTGGGATCGCCAGTGCCCCCATATCTGGGGCACTGCCCTGAGAGCATGAAAGGCTGGCTGCCCAGTCAGGGGGCAAGTCAACCAAACCAAGAAGAGGAGGCACTGAGGGGATTGGGGCCCATCCCGGAGCTCAGGGTCTTCGAAGCCATTAGGGGAAAGATCATGAATGAAGAGCTCCTTTCTCTTTAAGCTACCACCAAAACCTATGGTGCCTATTCCAAACCAAACGCGGCTCACTGCACAATCCATTCTGACCTACAGCGACCCTCCAGGACAGGCTAGACCTGTCCCTTTGGGCTTCTGCTGCTGTAAATCTTTACAGGCGTGGAAAGCCTCATTTTTCTCCCTTCAAATGCCCAGTGGCTTCAAATTGTTGGCCGTATGATTCGCAGCCAAACCCATAACGTCCTGGGCTTCCAAGGTTCTTGATGGTACATCTATGCAGTACATTTGTGGTATTACATATATGCCGTGGCACACTCCTCGAACAGATGTTAGGCAGCATATGTGTACCGTCCTCCAGAGGAGATCATTTAAAGTTTCGCGTCCTCTCCCCAAGTGTCCGTGTTTTTTCCCATCCTTGATCCACTTCTTCTGGACATCTTTTCAGCCATTTTTCTTACTGACACTTCTTCACGTCATTTTCACATCATGCGACTTTTAAATTGAAACCAGCCCTGGCTCCTTCCTGTTGGTAAATCAGCTTCACAGGCTCTCACCTTGGCCAGGTACATTATTCAGCCAGGTTGGAGTCTGTCATAAAAGGGGCTGGATGGAAGGAAACCTTGCTTCCCATGACCCACACTCAGCAATTTATACACCACTGATCGCATCAGATTTCCCGCCGAGGCAATCTGATCATCATGTGGGTGAGCTTTTTCTCTCATGCAAGGCTGTTCTTTGAAACAGTCACCTCTCATTTTCTACGTATGTTCGCTCGCTTTCCTCACTACATCCTTTTTTTTATCTCATAAGGTACGATGAAGAGAAATCTTTTAAGAGAGCTGTGAGGTAATCTCGCCTGATCTTCAATTCACCTGGACCCCTGTGTGTGTGTGTACCCAGTGTTTCACTCGTGGGTGACCTCAACACGCTCCCAGTCGGCGGCCCCGTGTCAGTCTCTGTTGGCCACCCTAGCCTTTGTCTTGTCGAAAGCGGTTGAGGTCAACCTGATTTGCAACTGAACCCTCCTGAACCTGACCCATTCCTGATTTGGCCGGGCTGCAAGCTAATTTTAGTTGTCCCCAACCGAGGGGTGTGGAGGTTCTCAGCTTTACTTGGCATGTTTCTGCGACTTTTGTAGCTTTCTAATGAAGGAATGTATGAGCTAACCAGTAGACAAACTCTGAATGGGAGTAAATGGCCCCAGATCTCATCAAGGCGTGACCCCATGGCTGCGGAGGGTGGGTTCTCCACGCATACTACACTTCCAGCTGGTTTGGCTTTGCTTTGCTGGGGACTCTCACACGCTGCTTGCTTTGTTTCTTTTCTATGACGCTAATGTTTGCTTGTGCAGACTGGACGAAGAACTGAGGGAGGCCTCCGAAGCAGCTAAGTACGACAGTTTTTATTAGCCGCTGGCATGACGGTAGCTTGCATTTCCAGAAGGAACTGGCAGAAACTGCATGTCTGGTGTTGTGTCTCTGTCTCCTGCTGATGAAGCCGCACTGTCAAAATTCCCTTTCTCTCCGATGGATGCAACTTGTGTTAATATAGATATATATAATTGTGTTTTCTGTGAAAGCGTATGCAGCGAATTGGATGCCCGTGTAACAATCTCGACCCATTCGTTGTGTGAAGCTGGTTTGGTGTTTCCCAGTGTGTCCACATTCCCGCGAATTCCCTGCTGGTGGTTTCATCGTTATTCTCACTTGATCTATTTCTTCTCTGAGGTCTTGGTGCTTCCGAGGAACGCATTTGTTGCTCTTGCTTCCTTTTGTTGAAGTAAGATTTTAGGCCCCCACGGAAGAACACCTAAGGTATGGCATGGAGATGATCATTCAGCTTAGTGAGGCTTCAAACGATATAAATGTGTTCTCATGGGGAGAAATGAGGGCTCGTTGCAATTTGCAATGTGTTTGCAGAATCAATTCCATGGCTTTACAAGATGAAAAAAATGTCCTTACTTAATGGTTTGGCAATATTATTTAACTATCATCCTCCGAGCTATTTAATAAATAGAAAAAATATTATTCACTATGACTAAAGCATCATCTTCTAAAAGGCAAAATCATAACTCTCAATGAAAGTATAAAATGAGTGCATGTTAATATTCTAATGCAACTCATAATTGAGTGAGAAATCAGTAAACCACTAAAACTAGTTCAGAAAGCAAATTAAAATAGAGCTATCATAAAATTCTTAGATTAGACCCAAAGCAGGGCAATAAACTGTAGTTACCTTGTAGGTACCTTTCCCACTGCAGAGAAATGATTTGCATCTCTACTGGACAAAAAGTGAAGGTTGGCCGCTATTGCTACAGAGCTGTAAAATTGCATTAGGGAATCAGCCCAGCATTGTTCTGAAAGAACACCCAACAGTTTCTTATCCCTAAATGTCTGACATGCTATCTTAAATGTAGATAAGGGCCGTTTGGAAAGATTGCTGTATGAAGTAGTTACACTTCCTTCCCATTTTACATATTGCATACACTGTTACTTCTTATAAGCAGCTTCCATTTCATAGATATTATATAAGCAGAATGTCTGGACAATGTCCAAACAGCTACAAATTCCAAATAAATAGCATAGAAATTATTGAGATTATTCTGCATAGCTAGAAATGCCAAATCTTCCATTGAAACAATTCATTTAAGTCATTTTCCCCCACTGCACATTTTTTATGGAGGTAGCCTGTGAAGTTACTTGCCTGTCATGTAGATATTGTGAATTAAAAATGAAAGACTTTTGCTTTAGAAAGTTTAACATCAGCATAATCCATTGTTATACTATTCCTGTCTTTTACTTTCTTTCAAGATAACTAGCAACCATTTAGATTAATGTAGCTCAATATTTGAACTATATGGTGTTGGCGAAGATTATTGGAAGTACCATGGACTGCCCAGAGAGCAAACGGTTCTCATATCTACAAATATGCTGCATACATTTGGTGCGTGGATTGTTACAAGAGCTGTAAGAGCCCCCCATAAAATGATTCATTAAGATAAATAAAGGAAGAAAGGACAAACAGTTCTGTCTCGGTGGTGCAACAGCCAGAATGCCCCGAGAGGCATGTCCGTTGGACATGTTGTCAAGAGAGGCCAGTCCCTGGAGAAGGACACCAAGCTTGGTGAAGTGAGGGGTGGTCAGAAAGAGGAAGACCCCAACGGATGGACTGGCACAGTGGCCACGACGACGAGCGGAAGCATGAGGACAGTTGGGAGGGTGGCGCAGGCCCGGGCGGAGTCTTGTCCTGTTGTGCGAAGGGTCACGATGAGTCGGAACCGCCTCCGTGGTCCTTAACAACCGCAAACAACTAAATACCAGTATCTGCTTCAACCGACTTATCTCAGTCTCGGACACAACTGTTACAGACAGAAAGTCGTGGGGATAAGGAACGTATTGAGAACAAAGGAAAGAAATGCTGGCGTGACCCACACCTGTAGCGTTTCTCTGCACTAGGATGAGTGCAGATGTAGTCATGCGATTTCCCAGAGAGAGATGTCCATGCGCTTCTGGTTCCGGTTCTGTTTGGTAGCACGATGTTAAACGATTATATTCTAGGGGCCTGGAGGCACAGTGGTTGTAGGTTGGACTGCGGACTTTTTGCGATGAGCACTTCCAAAGGACCAGCCGCTGCTCGGGAGAAAGACGCAGCCTTCTCTCCCATCAAGAGTTCAGTCTCAGAACTTGGAGGCGGTTCCAGCTTGCCCTATAGGGTTGCCACGAGTCAGAATTAAGAGGATTGCAGTGAGTTTTTCATTTGTTTGTTTGAATTCATGACAAAGAAATGGGTTGGGGCGAGAGGACATCAGTAATTTTTCAACCAACCCATCATAAAGTCATATTGTCATGCTTTTTTTCATTTACCATGAAATCTTGCCTTCTTTAAAATTTTCTTTTCCCTTCCCTGTGTATTGTCTTCCTGCTTGTCTACTTTATTAAAACAGCTCTCATTTTTTTGTTTAGTTGTGTTGTTTTCAGTTATTTATTCACCATTTTGTTCCTTCTATTGTCCTACACAGTCATCCTCTCAGCCTCACCCTATGCCAATAGCTAAATGGTCTCTGTTCTAAAGGAACCACCCTGTTCCTGCCTGTAGATGCTCAAGTTCTGCTGCTCCATTCATGACCGTGGTAAGAGTAAGACCAGATCCTGTTGAGGAGAGGCGCTCAGACGTCAAAACCACGAGGAGTGCTTATTTTAACACACTATCTCGTGGAAACTTTGGCCTTGTCCTTCAACTGTCCGATCCAGAAACCCAACGTGGGGCCTGAGAACCAATACTTCCAACAACTTCCCAGTGATGCTGATTCGAATGCTGATGATGCTGATGCTACTGGGCTCAGTCTCAGGATGTTCATCCTTTCAGAATCACTGCATTCAAGTAAACCAAAACCAAACCCACTGCCGTCAAGTCCTTAAACTAAGAACTGGGTAAAACTAGTTAAGTTTATCTAAGGAGACTATGCTTTTGTCTGTGAGGTCCGTGACTAAGCCACCTGCCTGGGGATGCTTTCTCTCTTTTATTGGGAGCGTGATCTGTATGGGGAAGTGGTGGATCTAGGGTAAACTTCTCACCTTCCATGCAGGAAACCCAGGTTTGATCCTCAGCCAGTGCACCTCAATCACAGCTATCACCCATCTGTCAGTAGAAGCTTCAGTGTTGTTATGATGCTGAGCAAGTTTCAGTGGAGCTTTTGGACTATGAGAGGCTAGACGGAGAAGCCTGCCAGTCTACGTCTGAAAAATCAGCCAGGAAAAATCCTAGCTGGATCCCAGTGATGCCATCCCATTGTGCCTGGGGTCACCAGGATTTGGGAGCTGACTCAACAGAAAGATATGAGGATGCGGAGTGGAAATATATTTGCACATTGGATGATGCAGAAAGAGAAAGAATTCCATTTTGCTGACCCCACAGATGGCTTAAATGCCATGTACCCCACCATGACAGCAACTAACATTTCCTCAACGCACTTTCAGCTCTGAAGTGGCTCACAGTACTTTATCCATAGGAAGGGGCTTTGTGCAGAAATGCAATTAAAAATTAATGAAATTATTCCATATGATTTTTGAAGCTCTCAAATATATTATGGATTTTACTTCTGAAAACATCGCTGCCGATATGACAGCAAACTGAAAAATATATTGCTACTAGGGTTGAGTTCATACATGCAAAGGTTTACTCCAAACAAAATGTGATAAGCCATGTCTCTGTGATCAGAGAATGGCTGCGTCCAGATCTCTCTTCCAAAAAATGAATATCTTTTGATGCATGGAAAAAATATTTTGAGGTCAGGACTAATAATAAAAAATTTGAAACTTTGTAACAAGTTTACAAGACTGCTGTGCCACATAAAATAACAGTTTTTACATGGACCACACATCTTAAGGCAGGGTGGGAAGACCTCACAGATGAGCTGCGAGAGGGAAGACGGTGAACCTCGGCAGATGATGAGACTGGCCGGCTTTACCTGGGCGAAGAAAACTACAGAGTTAACACTGATGTGACAGTGACTGAAGCTCGGATCTCGCTCGAATTGGAATTTTCAGTTTTGAGTGAACATCTCAAATGGCGCCAAACATTCTGTGGCGATCAACTTGCCCAAAGGTTTGCTTTTTTTTAATCAGATCAAAGCGAATGAGAATGATTTTACAGAATAAATTGGCAACAAGTCTTGGATTTACGTATGATCCAGGGAACAAAGTCCAATCAAGACAGTGGCTTTCCACTGATTTACTGAATCAGTTAAACTGAAGGCTCAGAAGGGTATGGCACCTCTGTTGGGGAATTCATCTTGATAGAGTTCCTCAAAGGACGCAGGACAATCATGGGCAGTTACTAGGAAGAATGGTTGAGAAATCTGAAGCTTGCACTGGTGAAGAAAAGTCCAGGAAAGTTGCACCTACAGGGTTTTAGGGTTTTTTTTTTGCTCATCACAATAATGTAACTGTGCGTTCTTCCAGGGATTTGGATTTTAATTTGGAAAACTTACCACATCCACTCTACTGCCCTGATCTTGCCCAGACAGCTTCCTGTCCCCAAAATTCAAAGAATGTTTTCCAGGAACAGGACTGAGTCCCTTGAAGATGGCCAAACTCCCATTGGTTTGAGGTCCATCAAAGAGAGCAGAAAGAATTCTTTGTGCGGAAGCCTCGCGAGATGGAAACACCGTCTTCGGCGTAGACGGGCCCAGAGTCGTGGGCTATGTCAAGACACAGTAGCTTCATATTCTGAAGTGTGTGCTTCATAAAGGTGTCCGTGATCTTGTAGCACTATTTTTTTACTTGCCCTCTTAAATGATTAGATTCGAGAGGCCCGAAAGCCCTCATTCCATGAGCAAATATGCCCTGACTTTCCATTTGACCCCGATTAGGAAGCTTCAAGCTGAGTGGATGCAAAGATAAGCACACACTTTGTCGAGAAAGGAACCCGGAGGCTTGTTTTGCTTTATGCCCTAGCGTGTTTTTCAGCCTGATCCTGCACACGCAGCACACATACATGGGGCCATCGCCAAGAACCGACTTCCAGGTGATGATTAGCTCACCAGGCCTTTTGCTTCCTTAAAAATGTTGAACTATTGAATTCTATGATATGTAAATTATGTGCCAATAAAACTGTTAGGAAAAAAAGTTCCCTTGGCACAGGAAATAAAATGCAGAGCGAACATAGCACTATCTTTATGTTGCACCCATCTGGTACCACCTTTGGAGCGACAGTATTAAAGGATTTGCAAATTGCTGTTTTCTTTGGAAGATTGCTCAAATTTAAAAAGCAGAAAGTCTAGTTTGGAAGAGTTCCCCCTCAGGATTCGATTCCAGTTTTGCTAGGTTTTTCCTGTCAACACTTACTTGACTGTTCCGTTTGTTAGAGTTGCCAAATACTCTCCATAAAAGGCCAGACCACCAGTGAGAAGGGTGGAGAAGCTTTCTGCCTGTCCAGAAAGATGGCTCTTCTCCGTTATTCAGCTTCGTGCCGTAGCCTTGTGTGCAGACAGATAGATTAGCCTGTCAAGGTAATCCTATTACGCAAGGCGCCCACACGTTTCTACGTGTTTTTAAAAGGGGTCATCAAATTCCTTTGGATAGTGTATGTTCCCAACAATGAAATATTAACAAAGAGAAGCAGTAAAACTTGGAAGTATATTTAGTATTAAAGGAGAAGAAATATAAAGCAAGTTTGAAATATGCTAACACAGGAAACCACCAATATGGAATATTAAAAACAGCTAGTACCCCATCAACAAAGCCTCCCTTTCAGTGTTGTATATGGGCGCGTGTTTTCTTTAGGGGTGCATCCAGCTGAGGTGCATGTTAGGCCTCGGTTGTGTTACCTGAACCCAGCTGGGTTGGACGAAGGGGTGAGAAACGGCAGTTTCCTGTCAAAACTATAAGGAAAACTGACCCTGGAGTTTGGGGTTTGGGGGGTTTCTTTCAGCACCTTACAAAACTGCTCCTCCTTTTGAAAAGTGGAAATTTGCAGTGCTTTTGTAAAAATACAGGTAGGGTTCTTGGGAGGGACCTTCCTCTGTATGTAAAATGTTGTATTATTTGAGATAAATAGAAGTTTGTAACACTGTACTCTGGAATAGGGCTGAGAGTTGAAAGAAAGAAAAAAGAGCAGAGGAGCTCCCTAGAGGTGCCGGGTGGTTTTTAATGCCCCCTTTTGTGTCTCCAAATTACAGTTAATTACTGTCTTCCCAAACTGATGGGGAAAATCCCCACTTAATTTTATCATCTGTTATTTGGAGGGTTCAGGTACAGATTTGTTTAATGTCGACCATGGTCCCACATGAAACAGCTGGAAACTCCCCCATACCTGTTGTGTTTACAAAGCATTAACGGTGGAGAAATGTTTACTGCTTCCTGTTTTTCCCTTGCACTCAGAACTAGCTGCCTTTACAATGATCCAGAAATGTCTTCTATGGAGAAGGAGTAAGAATCCACCATCAGTAGCGCTATTTTGTAGAGTATGGTGTTGTATGGCTGGGCTGTGAAAGGGGGAAAACAACCATTGGGGACTGGGTAAACACCATCTAAGATGCTCAGCTTTACACTTTCCATTCCTGAAATTAGCCGCTCAAAGTCTTCCTGACTTTGTGGCTTTCTACTCATGTCTCCAAACCACAGATCCGGTGGAAAATATTACAGTCCGAGGGTAAGAATACTTGGGCTAGAGGACTGTAACTTTGCTTCTGAGTTACAGGGTGCAGTGGATTGCACTTTGGGCCAGTAGCCACAAGGTTAACACTTTGAAACCGCTGTCCACTCCATGGAAGAAAGATGAGGCTTTCTACTCCTGTAAAGGGTATGGTCTCAGACACCCACAGTGGGCCGGGTAGAACTGCCTCTGTGACTTTGCAAGACCGTAACTCTTTATGGGAGTAGAAACCGCCATCTTTCCCCCAAGGTGTGGCTGTTGAACTTGAGTAGCTGACTTTGAGATGAACTGTCCAACTCATCACTCACTCTGCCACCAGGGCTCCTTCCACTAAAGATAGCACGACCACTCACCTCTGGGAACAGAGTTCAGTCCTCAGCAAGTCTGTCAAAGGAGATATTCTGGTTACCAGAGGAATTTCATTATCTAGTCAGACACTCTCATTTGGAATTGAGGTATCCCTGGGTGTTTCAAATGCTGAAGATGGTTGGCTGCTAAGCAAAAGATCAGAGGTTCAAATCCATCCGAGGCACCGCAGAAGAACGACCTGGAAAGTGAGCCACTGAGAACCTTTGGAGGGCAGTTCCCATTGCTGTGAGTCCGAATCCATTTGCTGGTAGCAGAGTTACGGAGCATTTCTCGGTGGTGAGGGATGCAGAGGAAGGCACACATAGAGTTTAAATGCATCCACTATCATCACACTTGTGATCGCAAGGCCTCGAGAGCAGTGCAGGTGGAAAATGAGAGTCCACTGGACAGCTCCAGTGACGTTGAAGCATGGAAACAGGAAGATAGATTGACTCCAACTGAAATATTCTCAAAGAACCAAGACTTTAAGGGCTTCTGTTTTCCGAAAGCCCATGCTTTAGATAAACAATTGTTTCAGGCAAATTGCCACATGAAAATTCTGCAAAGCAAAAATACCTCTGCCAAAGAAACAAAATCCACTTGTGCCCATCTTTGCTGTGTAAATCATTTTCTCCCCTGGGGAAATAGCGCCCCCGTGAGAAGAATCCTGGGCCTGCAGTGAAAGAGCTGCTCAGCCTGCCATGTCCTCCCCGCAGCACCCATGGGCCTATCGCCATTGCTGCTGCTGCTGCTGCATCTTTGGGTTTACCCACTCCTTTGCCTGCCTTATCTGTGTTGTTCCTGATCTGTGAACAGGGTTGGGAGAGGGCAAAACACGGCTTCTTGTTGGGGCTCATTCCAGGGTTTCAGGCTGGGAGAGAGCGGGATGCTGCAAATTGTTGGTTTTACTTCCCACGTTAGAAGAGAACACAGTTCGACTCCCACACGCTGGGTCACCATGAGTTGAAATGGACTTGTCATCAACTGATTTTTAAAAGTAATATTGAAGAATAGAAAAGTCGCAAAATGACTTCGATCAAAGGGCGCCATCAGAGCAAAAGTAGAGAAAAGGTTGTGATAATCCTAGAGTAGCCAAACCCTCTTACTGTTGAGTTGGGTCAAACTCAGAGATCTCTCCATTTCCATAGAGCCGAGGCAGCTCTGCTCGATTCTCACCGCTTCTTCTTTACAGTGACAGACGCCAAACAAACCCTGCAGCCATTCATCAGTTCCCATAGTCTGTCTCGCCTCTTCTTACCGAAAACACACAAGCTTGTACCCGTCACTATTCTCCCTTTAAACAGTAGTACCAGACTCACTGTGAAGTGTGGGGAACAGTCATCCCAGGGCAGGGGAAGAAACGGCCTGTAGTAAGATGCAGGGACAGCTGCTCACAGGAAACAAAACCCATCTGCTCGCACAATGTCCAATTCTGAGTCAAAGTAAGCTATCACTCTAGAAAGGACGCCTTTAAAATGTGTCCTAGGGTGTCTGTTTCCTGTATTTTTAAAATTTGGATGTTCTTCATTCATTAATGTTCTAAAACTTAAAAAAAACACCAACAGCCACGTATATGATGTAAGGGGAGGTTGATTTGTTTGAAGAGGCTTAAAGGGATACCATTGTTAGTAACTTCATTGATTCCATGAGGCACTTGTTCTTTCAAAAATTAATCCTTAGCACTGATTCCGATATTAATCAGAAAAGGGCTACTTGGGGCTGTCTCTTGCTTCTTCAATAAACTGAATAAGCAGGTTTCAGTCTTTCAGTTTTTTTGTTTATCTAAAACTGAAGAGATAAATTAGACCCTGGAAGGTTTTCGAAAAGTAAAATCCACTGTCCCATCGAGTCAATTATGATTCACCGTGACCCTCTAGGACAGGGTAGAACTGCCCCCTGTGAGTTTCCAAGACTGTACCTCTTTATGGGAGTAGAAAACCTTGTTTTTCTCCCGAGGAGCTGGCTGGTGGCTTTGAACCGGTGTCCTAGTGTGTGCCAGCCCAATACATAACCACTACGCCAAAATAAACTATGGCCTAAATATTGTTTCAGGTGCTTTATCAGTGGCCAAGTTGGTGACAGCCACATGAGCATGCACCGGAATCTTCACAAGCTGCTTTCAGATACTCTTACCCACACCCTGCTGTTCAGACAATGTGTCCCCAATTTGGAATTAGAAAATATTCTCCCGGTGTGTGAGAGAGACTAAGCTGACGCCATGGTGGAGAGAAATAAACATCAATCACCAACTTAAACAATACATTTTAGAAGCAGAAACAAGATCAAGTGGGATGATTGGTTCTCCACTATATTGTCAAAAGGCTGAAGGGCCACAGTGGATAGATAGAAAAAGAATGCTTATGTAATAAAACTCTACAGAAAACAAATCAGATCTTGATGCATTAAAGTGCAAGCGAGAGAGCAGGTAGCGTTCATGATAACCTTGCCCCCTTTCCATACTCAGGATGGCCGCGGTCTGAGGGCTTCCACAGGAGGAAAGATTATTGCCAGGGCGGGGATTAGGCAGATAAATAATGTTCCCATTTCAAGAAACACCAGCCTACTAAGAATGCTAACAGTTATCCTTTCCTGATAATTCACTGTATACAAAATTAAAAACACTTTAGTCTTAATCCTAAGCAAACGGGGAGGTGGGTAGGATGCTGCGTGGTATAGATATAGCAGTAGAAGTGGTGGGATTGCCGAAGGGTCTTTCAAAGGAGAGATACTTAACAGCTACAAACTGGATGGGCAGGCAGGTCACCAATGAATTCTCAAAATTCCTATAAAAAACACTGTTCAGCGGCAGGACATTCCACAAGCAAACACAGTCTAACTTCCAAAAGCAGCCTTAGGCTCAGGCTGCCAAAGATGAGCGAAAACCCAGAAACTCCCCCACTTGCCTCTTTCAAACCCATCACATTTCTTTTTCTCCGATAACTGAAATACTTCCTTTAACTGTCCACTTTTTTCCTGCCTGATGGAGGAGCCAAGGAGTTACTGGATATAGTTCACTAAGGGCTAAGGAAGTTTTAACCTATTCCTCACAGAAGCCCAGTAAGCATCTTAGGAACACCAACTTTTCATTGGTGAGAAGAAGGCATCTCATTAAGGTAAACTGGCCCTTGAAACTCCTAGAAAATATGGAGTGTATTCAGCAGTTTGCCTAGTTCTTTAGCGCTTCTTACTATTTAGCACTGATTAGGGTTTACTTATTTCAGGTAGATAATTTACTTTCACCACTAAGAGGTCATTGGCTAAAAACGGATCCCTTGTTCTCAGTCTGTAATAATACGCCTTCCCTCTGCCTACTTGAGGAATGAGCCTTAACAAGACTCCTTTGCCTCCCTGGATCATTTTGCAATGAGATAAAGTGCTTCCAGAATCAGTTTTGTAAAAACAAACGGATTCCCTAGTTTTGTGAAAGATTTGGCAACCAGGAGAGGATTGTAGCCTACCGGATTTGTGTGTGTGTGTGCACGCGCGCGCGTGCATGTGTGTGTGTGTGTTTTGGGAATTTTGCATGTTTCATCTTTAAGTTGAGCCTTGAAGGAAAAACAGCAAACATGCCGCCCAAATCAGTATTAAATGTGTCTCATGGTCATCTCTCTCTCTTTTCCAACCGCCCCTCGATGCAGCATTGACCTGAAGCTGAAAGAAAAGCCGTAGTTGCCCGTGCCTAGACGAAGATGCTTGTCTGCATCGCGGTCCTGTGGACTCTGATCCACCTGCAAGAGACAGGGTTGCAGTGTTTTTTGTTGTCTCCCCACTCCACCCCCACTCCCCAACTTTGCACTTAAGCTGGGGCCATTCTAAACTTCGAAGGGGAAAAACAGGAAGGGACTTTGTTTACTCTTAACATGTTTTATGAAATTCTGTGTATTTTCCTATTTTGCCAATTATGTGCCTCAGAGATCTTAGTTGCACCTTAGCAAGATAGTGGGCCTTTCTTTCTCCTGTGGCGCAGATATTTCGTCTGCTGATCAGAGCTAATCCATTAATAAGCGAGAACGGATTTGTTCCCCTAGGCTTCTGGGAGATCGTTTTAGATTAAAATCTCATGTTCAAATTCAGCCCCAAAGAGTTGTCCACCCCCCCACTCGGGAATCCTAAATGTACTGAAGGTGTGAAAGCTCAGTGTCAAGGTTGTTAGGGATGACTCTTTTCTAACTTCTCAAAGGGAAGCCAGGCTGTCTCTCATTCATATCAATGTTATGTTCGTTGTTAAGTTAGCAGCGGGAGTGGTGCTCGTTGTGTGCAAGAGCTTATTTAAAGGTTATCATTTCTCCGTGAGGAAGTCCACACGAGGAAGGTAGCCTGGGGCCCCCCTCCCAGAGCCCTCCGTTTGGTGACTGTGCCCCAGTCCCGGGACCGGCTCACAGTGTTGGTCTTTCCGGCCCAGCATCTAACGGCAAGAGTATGACGCAGGCAATTCAGAAATTTACAATGCGGTGATGTTCAGGCTGCGGTGTTTCTCTCTCATAGGCATTACAAAAGTCATCTGACATAAAACAGTCCAATATGATCACAGTTTTCAAGTTAAGTATGTACCTTGTACAATCTACTTCCTTGATGACTTTCTTCTGTTAGCAGGGTTTGGCTGATAACCGCAATGTTAATCATTCAAAACCACTAGCTGTTTCTCTGGGAAAACTGACAATCTCAGAAACCCACCAGGGCAGGTCTACACTCCCCTCTGGGTCCCTGAGAGTTTGGGAAGACCCGGTGGCCGTGAGTTTGGTTTGGGTTTTAGTCTTGTAAATGCTGACTTCAGTTCAAATCTGTGGCGCTCCAACCAGGTCAGCCCATGATGCCTCCATCCAGTTTTTGTGTGGTCTGTGAGCTAGGAAAGGTTTTCACATGTTTACATGGTTGTTAAAGCCAAAATGAGACTATTTCATGACTCACAATATGTCTTCAAATGTCAATGCCCATAAATAAGGTTTTCTTGGGCCTCAGCCATGTTCGTTTTGATGAGTTTTCTCTGGCTGCTGTGCACTGCCCAGCTAGAACTGAGTGGTTGTGACAGGAACCATATGTCCCCCAGCTCAAAATAGTTACGGTGTTCTTAGAACAAGTTTGTTGACTCTTGCACTAGCACATAAGCCTCCGCCCTTCCCTCACCTGTATTTAGATACTGGTAGCTCTAACAGAGGGGACCAGGGAGAAGCGCTGTCTGTGTTGCCATCTATGTACCTGCATGGCCTTGTGAAAAGGAGCTCCTGGCCACAAAAGCGCTACTGCTCAGCATGTGTTTGCCAAAGCCAAAATGAAACCTTCTGAGTAAACCTTCTTCCAATGTTTTCCCCTCTCCCCAGGAAACATTTCTGAGTCTGCAGGGTCACCTCTGATGCTAATGAGCAAAACTCACCACAAGTGGGGCTCCAGCAGTCTCAGGGTGGCAGCTTCCCGGGAAAGAGCTGTGAGGGACACTCAGAGCTTGGGTGCAAGCAGCCCCGAAACGCTTCAGAGCAAACACCCTTGCACGGGTGACTGAGCCTCCCTGACCTAATTTGCTTCATCTCGGTCTCCCATTTACCCTCCACACATGCGGACTGGATGTACACGTCAGCTCTGGTACATAACCGCGCTCGAGCCATAGGTTTCCATTTTCTATCCTTGCTCCCTGTCTGTGTAATATCTGGTGGAAATGTGTTCTTTGAAAACATTTGGTTAGCCGAATAGGGAAACTCCAGACCCCACCCTCCGTCAGGGCTAGTCTTGACCTTGGCAAACTCAAATGATACCTCTCCCAGAATGTAATGTTCTTATAAGCTCAGTGACCCAGTACTCCAGTTTACTCACCTGGTGACAACAGTTGCCCTGGCCTAATCTCTACTGCTCTCTGAAATGCCCCATTTGAGAAGATAAATTATCTGTTCACCCTGGCCACAGGAAGCAAAGAAGAGACGGTGTTTCATTCTGTGGTGTGAGCCCCAAGATATAGGCCAGTTGACCAAGGGCTCTTGTTAAAAGTCTATCAGGCAATCTCGCCTTTCACATTTCCTGTCCAGCCTATTTATGTAGGCATTATGATCATCATACATGGACTTGACGAGTGTCTGTCTCAAACCATGATTTAGTTTGGGGCTATTCTCTGGGTTGCATAATCATTCTGCTATTTAGACATCTGCTATTTTATTATCTCTTTAAAAAGACAAATGGGTTTACTTGCATGTGCTAGAGAAAACAAATACCACATAAATTCTATCCAAGTAAATAGAATCCTGCAAAGAAAAATCCCTAAGCAGCTAGGTAGGCAGACGTACACATTGATGTCATCCAGGTATCTTGCTCTTGCGTTTTGAGCATTCCCCCTTTGGTTCTGACTTCTGGGAATTGCTCTGCCTTCCTGTGGATCTTGGCTGAAGGGAACCAAAAGGTGGTTGGGGCAAAAGGATTACTTTCCCAAAGTGGCAACTGTTTGTCAAGGAGCTCCTTGGTCGAATGGAAGAACAAAGAGCTGCAGGAAAGATACTGTTGAGGGAGGAGGGAGAAAGATTGGTGGGAGGGCAGTGGTTGCGTCTGGGAAGAACCCCGAGTTGCTGTCGAAGCCGCGCAGTGTTTGAGGAGGGCTCCTTCTGTGTTGGGAAGAAGTCTCTCTTCGCCTCCAGTATAAAATACATTTTCAGTTATGCTTGTAACTTGTCACCATGCCTCGGTTGTTTGCTCCCTTTAGAATCTCCTAGAAATGCAGACTAGTCTTTTGTAGGATTTTCTACCAGGCATCAGGTTGCACAGAATAACGTACCGATTAGACCTGGTTTGGGTAAATAAAAATTCTCCCCAAATAGTGTGGATTGATACTATAAAGACATGTAACAAAACAACATATATAGAGAGCTTCTGTATACTTAAGAAATAAATTTTAAAACATCAATCCCATAGTTCATGACTGCTTTTCTCTGCGTCCCCAGAGTCACTCT
>NW_022103919.1:16777516-16784281 GCF_000313985.2 Echinops telfairi | reverse complement strand
ACAAATTCATGGATACTCATATGTGTATAAGAAAGAGGTTTATATAAAAGAGCGATTGTATATGGAGAAAACATCCCAGCTCAGTCCAGATCCAATCTGTAAGTCTGATATTAACCCAAATGCCCAATACTGGCCTGTAAATTCCTCTTTAGACGCATGCAGTACATGCAATGATGCCGAATGCAGGAAGATCACAGGCCACTGGGTAGAAGGTCTTGTGGATCCAGTGGCAGTGGAAGCATCTTAACGCTGGTGCAGGTCTCCACGAGTCTCCAACTCTCGACAGCAGGAAAGGGAAGGCAGAGAGAGTGGGTCTGGCCTCCAGTGAGCCATTTATTCCCATCGTGCCTCCAAATGAGGTCATTGAGCTTCGACCTGATTGACAAGCTAGGGTCCATGCTTTCATTAAGTTGACAGATTATGTAACTGCCACACTGTGCCACCTCAAAACAAAACCCAAAAAAGCCCACAGCTAAGAAGCAAGTGTTTGTTGTACTAGCAAATATTGGTAGGTTGACCAAGTGAGAAGTTGCTTCGCAAAAAGTAAGACATCCTGCTAATCCAGGAGTTAAACCTGGAGGAGATTGTCTTGTACTATCCCCAACCCCTCACCCCCCACCCCCAAGCCGCAACCAAATCTCCTGCCATGAGTCAGTTTCAGTTCACAGCGACCCTGGGGGACACAGTCGAGCTGCTCCATAGCTTTTCCTGTGGACTGGCTGGTAGGTTCGAGTTGCTGATCTTTGGGTTAACAGCCCCATACTTAGCCCATAGGGCTGCTTTCCTTCATCTGTAGAGGAGAAAGGGGGGAGGAAATACTGAGAGGAACTGAGGGCAACCCCCGTGTTCCTGAGAAACTGGAGATGAACGAGGTGCTCAGGGGAAGACGGGTACACATTGCAGAAGGTGCTGCAGCTGTGACAAGCAACATGTGCAGAGTGATACTTCAAGTACTAAGAGAACTGCTCCAAGTAGAAAAGGGAAGGAGAACTCAGTATTGACAGCATGGTGCCGTTTCCTGCGATTTAGAAACATGTTGTTGGTTGCCCTTGTGTTGGCTCTGAATCATGGCCACCTCATGTGTAGCGGTGGAGCATGCCCAGTCCTGTGCCATCTTCAATATTCCAGGCATGTTTGAGTATATTGCGGGGAGGGACAGGGGCGTGTGTAATCGGTCAGGACTCCATTAACAAACTTACAAATACAACCACATACAAAACAGCACTATATATTATGCACAATCCAGGCATCTTTCAGGATTTAGCACACGTGGTAAGAGTGGGTGCCAGGTGCGCCGGTGAGTATGAAGGTAAGGAATGAAAGAGTCTTAACGAAAAATCAATATTAGAAAGGGGCTTTCATGGGCTGGTGGCAACGATGTGCTCCAAACAAAGGGGCTGATCCATCCAGATCTCTTCACCAAAGTTAAAAATAAAATAAAGACACGTATTGTCAGCCATAGAAACCAGAACTCCCAGGTTTAAAGCAAGGAAAAGCTGAGTTTGGCACTTTGGGTCCACAGGGGGCTACGCCTTGTGGTTACTTCTCTTGTGCCTGTGTTGGCTGCCTCAGTGGGCTGCAGCTTGCCAGGGAAACACATATTTCCGATGGTCTTAGAAACCGAGACGACACTCCTCTGTCTGTCTCCAGGCGGGTCTGCTCACATACAGATACACCCACATACGAGTATCCGGCGTGAAGACTATTACCCATGCTACACCCTGATTCAAGACAAAATTTCATTTATTTGTCATTAGAAATAAATATTTCACACTAGAGAATTACATATTGTTTTGTGATTAATCACTGTGCTTTAATTATGTTCAGTTTGAAACAATGAAAATACATCCTGCCTGTCAGATATTTACTTTATGATCCCTAACAGGAGTAAAATGACAGTTATGAAGTTGCAACGAAAATAATTTTATGTTGGGGGTCACACACCCACAGCTGGGAATTCAAATCCCAATTCTTTATTAACCAGCTCTGTTACTTTGTACAAACTGCTCAACTTTTCTAAGCTTTGGCTTATTATTTGCTAAAATGTAACAAGTCTCGTAAAAAACAAGTCGCGTGTTACAAGTTCATGTAAGAGTTCAACGGGATTTAAATGGCAAGCCTAGTGCTTAAGACCCAGGAATGACTCAATGGTCCACGAGTGTGTGAGCCCAAATGTCTGATACTAGTCCATAAATTCCTCTTGAGACTCACAGCACATGCAATGATGCTGAATGCAGGAAGATCACAGGCTGGTGCGTGGAAAGTCTTGTGGATCCAGTGACAGTGGAAGCATCTTAACGCTGGTATGGATCTCCACATGTCTCCTCCACCTCTGTGTGTCTCAGTAGCAGGAAAGGGAAGGCAGAGAGAGCGGGTCTGGTCTCTGGTGAGCTATTTTTCTCCATCGTGCCTCCAAATGAGGTCATCAAGCTGTGATCTGATTGACAGCCTAGAGACTCCATCTCTTTGCTCAAGTTGACAGGAGGTTATGTAACTGCCACAATATCATAATATAATAATAATGTACATCCCAAGGGATCTCTGACTATGTTGATCACTGTGCCATTGATTAGCACCTTCTTGTCTGAGTTAGTTAAGGTTTATTGTGCCAACCTGGCCGATAAACACATGTGGGAGTAATTGAAGGGTGGACAGAAAAATGGCTCGGTGAGCCTCGCCTTTCTGTGTCTCAGGTCTCTTGCTTTGTGATGGTTGGACCAGGGTGCAGCTGCCTTAGCCAGTTCCCTGCTTCAGCTGGCAAGGCTTCACTTCCTGCAGAACATCCCCGAGGAGAAGCCACGTGGACCTACCCCGATGCAGGCCTGGGTGCTGGAGCAGCCATGTGGAGACACCACCCCACCCCCACTCCCCCACCCCCGCCAGCACTGAGATGCTTACACACTCACTGATTCGGCTTTCCTCCTGCAGTCAGCATCATTGTGTGTGTTTTGTGAGATGGAGGAGGACTTTGTGGATTGGTGTCGGACATAGGTGTTAATGTTGGACTTGTGGGCTTGGGCAGCACTGGGTTGGGATGTTTTCTTGATGTGCACTTACCCTTAATATAAAACTCTCTCATACATGAGTTTCTGTGGATTTGTTACTCTACAGTACCCAGGCTAATACAGTGCACCTGTCACAAACCATGGCATTTTCCAACCATATGTGTGTGACAACTGGATAATGAATAAGAAACTGACACATCTGAAGAGTGGTGAGGCGTATTGAATAGACCGTGAACTGATGAGGCGTCTGCTCCCATGAAGATCGACAGCCTCTGGACCTCTCTGTAGGATGCTCTGGGTCTGGATCAACTCACCACAGAGGGTGTTTGGATCAAAAGAACAAACAAATACATCTTGGATGAAGTAGGGTCCAAATACTCCTTGGGAATTAGCACAGCTAGCCATCATCTTCCACACTGTAGACATGGTCAGGAAGAACTGTCCCTGAGAAAGCACGTCTTCCTGGGAAAAGTAGAGGGGCAGAAGAAAAAAAAGAAAAAGAAGCCCCTCAGGAAGATGGATTGACCCCGTGACTCAACAGTGGCTCAAATATAGAACCATTATGCCATAGGAGCAGACAGCATTTCATTCGATTGTTCACAGGGTCACTGTGAGCCAGAGCCATCTCAGCAATACCTAACAACACAATCAAAACAAGCGATCCTAACTCGACCTTACAAATCCAGCTAGACCAGAGGATGTACGCTGGTACAGATAGGAACTGGAAACACAGGGAATCCAGGACAGATGACCCCTTCAGGACCGGTGGTGAGAGTGGTGATACCTGGAGGATGGAGGGAAGGTGGGGAGAAAGGGGAACCAATTACAAGGATCTACATATAACCTCCTCCCTGGGGGATGGACAACAGAAAAGTGGGTGAAGGGAGATGTCAGACAGTGTAATATATGACAAAATAATAATAAGTTATAAATTATCAAGGGTTCATGAGGGAGGGGCGAGCGGGGAGGGAGGGGGAAAATGAGGAACTGATATTAAGGGCTCAAGTAGAAAGTAAATGTTTTGAGAATGATGATAGCAACAAATGTACAAATGTGCTTGACACGATGAATGGATGGATGGATTCTGTCAAGAATTGTACAAGCTCCCCAATAAAATGATTTAAAAAATAAAAGCAGTGATTTAAAATAATAATAATAATCAATCCACAGGGTGAAGGAACCACACGAATCTCAGCTTCCGCCCTCATGAGACCAGAAATTCTGAATGTTGCCCAACTACTACCACTCTACTCTGGAAAAGATCGCAATCAAGATGGGTGATAGAGTTGGAGCTCATGTGGGGAGGAATAAAAATCATAACAACAAAAGACCAGGCTTACTGGTCTGATAAAGACAAATGGACGCCCTGAGACTCTAGCCCTTGGCCATTCTTCTAGCCTAGAAATGAACTCAGCCCCACGGCTCAGCTTTCAACCAAAAATAAGCAAGCTGATGGGGTGAAATAAGGTTATATGCTGAGCTGCTAACAGAGGTTAGCATTTTAAATCCAGCAGCTGCTCCATGGGAGAAAAGAGGAGGCTTTCTGCTCCCATAAAGATAAAGTCTCAGAAATCCTAGGAGCTAGTTTGCTGTCCTATAAGGTCACTCTGCATCAGAGTTGACTCAACGGCACTATGCTCTGTCTTGTTTGGGTTATGCTGATACAAAGTGACAACACCAGGGAGACATACACTCCCCAGAAAAATCCATCATGGGGTCAAGAGGACAGCATCCACCCCATGATAAAGCTCAATGCCAGGAGTGAACAGGAAAACGGATGCACGAAAATACTAAGTGCAAGAAGAAAGTGGGATGGGTACTGTTATTGCGGGAACAGCAATTCATGTCACAAAACAAAATGTACATGAATTATGGCAGAGAAAACCAATTTGCTCTGTAACTTTCACTCAAATCTATAAAAATAAAAATCTAAACTCCACACACAGATTGCTAAGCCACCTAAATCAATATTGTACCACTACAGACTCCGATTAAAAGTATGTAAAAGGCTATCCATTTCTCAACACACTCACCAACACTAAGCTTTGAAACCTGTGTAATTGGACCATTCTAATAGCACGATAACATTAGAATGAGTTATACATTAGAATTGTATTAATATGATTTTCTACTTTCTAGTAGAATTGATTATCTTTCTTTGGTTTGAGTAATCTGTATTTATTTTATATGTATTTGTTTTGTTGAGATAGCCAATTTTACTTACTGGTTTATAAGATTTTTTTTTAGTTTGAAAATTAAATTTTTTTTCTGAATACATTTGGCATTTAGTAACCTATCCTAAGCTACATTTCCCCTATAAACCCTGGCATACTGTTTCTTTGACTATAAGTATCAGACCAAGAAAAGGTTTCCCCAGCAAAGTCTCCTTTTCAGTCCAATGTTTTGTTTCTGAGGTTCCCTAAGAATAAGAGACTATTAGGGGACTTACATGCCAGTGGTCCCTAAAGACATATACACTGCTTTGGAAAGTAAACTGGACCCATAAACTCAGTTATGTTTCTTTTTGCTCTGGTGAAGCCAACAATTTCAAACTGCAATCCCCTTCCTCTCCCTGCCCCATCCTACCATCTTTCCTCTTCCCCTCACACTGTCCCTCACACTAAAGAAAATAAAAATTGACACGAGTCGATGCTCGTTCATGGCCAGCCCTGTGAGTTTCAGAGACTGTAACTGTTGGCAAGAGTACAAAGTCCAGTGTTCCTCCCACAGAGCTAGGGCTGGTCTTGAACTGTTCACCATATAGCTCACAGCCCAATGTGTAACCACGACACCACCAGAGCTCCACACTAAAGAAAGCAAAGTCTCATTGGGTATCCTCTGATGGAATGTCAAAAGCTATCTACTTTCCCTTTTCCTCCTATTTGATACGTTAATGAATAAAAGCTCTAATGTGTGGCTAATTAATAATAAGTTTAATTTATAGTTATGTAGAAGAAAAACGAATCAATATCAGTGAAAGGGAATCCTTGAGTGCTGCAAAGGATAAGGCTCTGAGTTTCTCACCAAAGACTGAAAACTCGTGTCTGTCCCCCGGAGGTCCATGGAAGAAGAAAGACTTGGCAGTCTACTCTGAACAATCACCTACAGGAAATCTTATTACTGGCAGTGTGCTCTGGCCAGGAGTCAGAAACGACCCACCCGTTACTGGCCCTGGTTGTTGTTGTTGGAATGATGAAGGATTGATTTCACCCATCCAAGTCTCATATCAAGGAGATGAGCAAGAGACATGGAGCTCATTAGGGAAGACCATCGACACTGGGACATCGCTTTCTGAAAGTTCAGTTCTAGGATCACGAGTAGTGTTGGTTTTCCAAAGACTCCTGAGGATACTGGAAAGGCTCATTGTTCTGAAGAAAAAACATAGCATCACCCAAAACTTCCACCTTGAGCAAATGGAGATGCCTCATGGTATACATCGAGGTATGCCCCTCTCAATATGTGTCAATTTGGCTAGGCCGTGGTGCTCCATATGATGTAATTATCTTCCATGTTGTGATCTGATGTGATTAGTCTGTGCGTTGTAAATCCTAACCTTTATTATATTAATGAGGCAAGGTTACCGGTAGTTACATTAATTAAGAAATTAATCTACAGGATCAGCTTGTATGTTGAGTCAATCTCCTTTGAGATTAAACTTTTGAGCAGAGAAGAAGGATTTTAGTGCCACCAAGAAAGAAGAGCCAGTACCCTCCTCGCCATTGATTTGGATCACTTGTTGTTCCCTGGTCCCTGGGTTTTT
>NW_022103919.1:16775117-16776311 GCF_000313985.2 Echinops telfairi | reverse complement strand
ACAATAAAATAATTAAAAAAAAAATAAAAATAGATAAATGAAACAAAAAATTGGTGTTAAAAAAAGAAGTGAAATGGAGCACATCCTTTGGTCTTGGGGTCTCTGTGCAGAGAACCTCCTATACTCAACAAAAAATTGATGCCAGACACATGGAGATGAAGCTCTGAAGTCAAACTTCTAGCCTCCTCAACTGTGAGAGAATTAACTTTTGTTTGTTAAAGTCATCCCCTGTGGTATTTCTATTATGGTATCACTAGATAAACTATGATAAATGAAAAATAGATGACCCAGATGACTAAAGTAGATGACTAAATGACCCAGAAAGTAAACTTTATTAAGAACAGGAAAGAAGGGATTGGTTGATATATTAGTTTAAGGTCGAGGAGATGTGATGCTGTAGAGGAGCATTTACCAAGCTAAGAAAGAATATTAGTAATAAATTTGGCAGTTGATAGTATTTCCCTTCCTATAAATTATATGCAGCTTCCATAGTCCCTTCTTTCTCCTTTTCAATGTATAAAATGAGGTGATGAATTTTGGGAAATTTTGATGTAGAAATGTTCTTTGACCACGAGACAATTTTGAAATTGGAAGTAACTTGATCTATAACTAATAAAAAGCAGCAACACACAAACTCACTGCCATCAGATCCGTTTCAACTCACAGCTACCTTATAGGACATAGTAGAACTGCCCCCTGTGGTCTCCAAGACTGTAAATCTTTACAGGAGCAGAAAGCCTCATTGTTCCCCTATGGAGCATCTGGTAAATTAGAACTGCTGACCTTATGGAAAGCAGTCCAACTCATAATCCACAGTAATACCAGAGCTCCTTGAATAGAAATAATGGAAACACAAGTAGAACTCTTGCTGTTTTTCTAATTTAGTTTTACCAGGAAAACAAACAAACATGTATTTTAAAACTTTTAAATGTAACATGTTTGTTATAAAAATTTTACACAAAGATGCATATGGCATATGAAGGATGTCTCCCTATATCAATTATCTATTGCTATTTTTAAAACCACCCCCAAAATATTGGGCCTTGACTCAAGTACTCCCTCAACACAAAAACACTTTGTTCTAACAGTCAGCATTCTGTAATGCTCACCTTACCGACACAATCACTGAAGACAAAACGGGTGCATAAGTAAATGTGGTGAAGAAAGCTGATGGTGCCCGGCTATCAAAAGATA
>NW_022103919.1:16767704-16774054 GCF_000313985.2 Echinops telfairi | reverse complement strand
TTAATTAGTCTAGCTTGAAAATGAGTGATAGCCAGGCTTGTGAGTCTGGCACCGGACCACGCGTTGTTTTGTTGTGTGTGGGGCCACTATGAGTAAGAACCAAATTGATGGCACCTAACCAAAACATAGATGAAGGGTTCAAAATTCATTAAAAAATGGAATAAAAAGATAACACAAATTTTCTATGACTTTTTAAACCCCCATACATATATACATATATCTATGTGCTACATTGAAAATGTTCAAATGAATTTGCTAATAGATGTAAATCAGCTAATATGAACTAAGGCAATTAAATATAATGGGGCTATTTCTACTAGGTGGAAATCCATAGCTATCCCTGCTGAACAATATTTCTGAGAGAACTTTCTCTATTATTTAGACTCAGACCACGCACATAGTAACCTCCCCACCACCGCCTTGTCCAAAGTTGAATATGGGAGTCATATGTAGACAAAAGGAGCATTCCACTCCCCCAGTGATAACATTAAAGACAGGTATGTGACCCCGATAGAGCCCCCGAAGCACAGTAACAATTTGCAGGGGCTGTAATGACTGGCTTCTAGAAGACAGATTACCGCACACGTGATAGGATAGCACTTCTGAAATGAGTTTGTAAATGGCAGTGGCCTCTGTCTTGCTTGTTATCTCCCTCTCTGTCCTGCACTCTTCTGCGGAGAGCAGCCCTCTTAGGATGAATCTTCCAGCAGAGAAGCCCATGTGGCCAGCAGCTGTTACCTAGGACCACAGCCAGTGAGGATTTGAGGCTGCCAAAAGCCACTCAAGTGAGCTTGGAAGCACATGGATCATCCCTAAAATAGACCTTCAGGTGACTACAACCCCCAGAAAAATCTTGAGGGCAACTTTGTAAGAGGATCTGAGCCAGTGAAGCAAGCAATCTCTAATTCGCAGTCACCTAAGATTAGGGACAACGCGGGTTGTCTTTCCTAATGCCTGCACCCACGCCACACTCACGGGGTTAGAAAGAAATCCTGCACCGATTAGACAACTATGGAAAAAAAATGCCACTTGAGCACGTGACGACCAGAACCACCTAAGCGCAGGTGGAAAGCAAACCTAGCCATAACCTAGGCGCGTGGCATCACACAGGTGTGCCTGACTTCAGCCAATAAGGTTGGCCAATCACCTCAGATACCCTCAACCACACATCCTCAGTCAGAGGAGGTGAAAGCGCGCCGCCCGAAGGCCACCAGCCTGTCCCCCTGCTCTTGCTCTGGTGTGTGCTGCAGCCTGAGGATGAGATTCCCGTGCACACACCTGCGTGCCTACAGTGGCCAGCTCGCTCTCCCGCATGATTTCCTTCTCGGTTCCTGCTCGCGGCTCCACACTTGGACGTTTCTGCGCTTCTGTTCTGGTATTCCATCCATCTGTTTTCCATGCTCCCTTGAAATGGCCATTTTTAGTTGCGAACTTTCCCATGGCCCTTGCCACGCGGCCCTGCATGCTTTCCAGAGGTAGCAGGTACTTTTTGAGACTGTAATGCCTGAAACTTTCCTTTCCCTCCTAAAAGGAACTTGGGTTTACAAAAGTGCTGTTTCCACGTGAATTCTTTCAGTGTTGCGAAGCAAGAGCTGAAGTAAACCTCCCCAGAAACCTAACAATAATCAAGGCTTGCTTTAAACTAAGATTTGGAATAAATTGTCACATAGTACCTGATACTAATACAGAACTTCTCAAATCAGAAACCCAAAATTTCCTGGAAAAGAGGGTAAACTACTTTTTCCTCCTTAATTCTCTCCTAGCAGAGAATAGGACACAATAATTAAAAGCTTGATAGATTGTCTTGTGACAAAGATATATCACCTAAAGCAGTATAAGTAGGTGAAACAGGATTTCCTACAGAAAGGAATTACTACCTTCTATGGACTGAACTACAGCCCCCCTCCCCTCATTATGCTAAAGTTGCAACCCCTTCATCATTGAATAAGACTTTGACTGGCGAACTAGGGATGCTTAAAAATGTTTATGTTCCCTTTTTACGAATGTTATAGTTAAGTAAAGGAGTAGTGTGAGTCCTAATCCCAGTGATTACAGAGTGCGATTTTTGAAAGGAGAAAACCCACAGACAAAAACAGACCTTTAGAAAGAATAACACAGAGAGGAACGACAGCAAATGAGCAAGGACACACACACACACAAGCCAGAACCACCAGCAGAAAGTGGAGACCAGGAATGTCTTTTCCAGAATTCATAGGAAGAGGGAACAAAGCCCTACTTAATTCTCTGAATTCAGATTTCTGGCTTCTAGAAATGTGAGGAAATGCATTTCTGGTCTTGAAAAGCATCTCCATTGTGATGCTTTGTTATGCCAGCTCCAGGGTCCTGAGATATCACTTCCAGCAGAGGTGCCATGGGGCCTCCCAAACTGAAGAACAGCCATCCCACAAAAGCCACAGGACAGTCAGCGGTGTGCCGACACGTATCCCATTCCCTGGGGTGGGAGAGCGAAGCAGATTCCCTTAGTTCCTAAACTGCCCTTTGTCCTCCCTATTCAAGCTCAAACCTATTCCAATGACCAAAAGAAAATGACATGCTAATTTCAGTTTGGGAAAATAGAATGTCTAGATTCAAATCCTAAAAAAACCTGGAACACTTTCCTCTATCATGGGACCCTGCCTTAAACCTGGAGATTTGGTATGGTTCCCAGAATTACGAAAATCTAAAATTAAATTACCATGTTGTTGGCATGAGCTGTCAAGTCAGCTCTGACTCACTGCCACCCTATCTACGTACCACCGAGTGAAACACTGCCCAGTCTTTTCCCAGCCTCACAATCACTGCTAGGCTGGAGCTCACTGTCTTGAGCAGACCGGGCCTCTGTCTCCTGATGAGTCCTCCCCTACTGTAGCGACCTTGATTTACCGATCTGATGAGTTTGGTGTTTGTTTGTTTGTTTTGTGCTACTTTGCAGTGCATCATATCCTTTTCCAGGGATTGATCTCTCCTGATAATAGGTCCAAAGGACATGAAACAAAGTCTCACCGTCCTTGGTTCAAAGAAACATTTTGGCTGTACTTCTTCCAAAACAGATTTGTTCATTCCCCTGGCAACTCCTGGTACTTTTAATGCTCTTCTCCAGCACCATAATTCAAAGACATTAATTCTTTACTAAATGTCCAATTTTCACATGCATATGCAGTGATTGAAAATACTATGACTTGGGTCAGACACATTTAGCCTTCAAAGTTACATCCTTGTTCTTCAACATTTTCAAGATGTTTATTTAGCAGAGTTACCCAGTGCAATGCATCGTTTGATCACTTGCCTGCTGCTTCCATGAGCATTGATTGTGGATCCAAGCAAGATGAAATCCTTGACAACTTCAATCTTTCTTTAGCATGATTTTAGCTAATGGTTCGATTTTGAGGATTTTGTTTTTCTCTACATTTAGCTGCAGTTGATATCGAATCCTGTAGTGATTGATCCTATTCAGCAAGTGTTTCGAGTCCTCCAGGCTTTCAGCAAGCCAGGGTGCGTTGTCTATCTAGCTAAGGTTTTAATAAGCTTTTCCTCCAATCCGGATGCTGCATTCTGCTCCGTATAGTCCAGCTTCTCAAATGATTTGCTCAGCATACAGATTGAATAAGTACAATGAGAGAATACAACCGTGAGGCACGCCTTTCCTGGTTGTAATCCATGCAGTATTTTATGCGAGTACCCTCTTGTTTTGCTCATAGGACTGCCTCTTGATCCATGGATAGCTTCCTAATGAACCGAAGGAAATGTTATGAAATTTCCATTCTTCTCCATGTCATCCATAGTTTGTTATGGTCCACACAATCAAATGCCTTGGCATCGTCAATAAAACACAAGTAAACACCTTTCTGGTTGGTATTCTCTGCTTTCAGCCAAGATCCATCTGACATCAACACTGATATCCCTCATTCCACAGCCTCTTCTGAGTCTGGCTTCAATTGCTGGCAGCTCCTTGTTGATATATTACTGCAACCATGGTTGAAAGGTCTCCAGCAAAATTTTACTGGTGTTAGATATGAATGATATTGTTCAATAAATTTCACATTCTGTTAGGTCGCTTGCTCTGGAATGAGAGTAAATATGAATCTCTTATAGTCTGTTGGTCAGGTAGCAGTCTGGTATTCCATCAATCCTGAAGCCTTGTTTGTTGCTAATGCCTTCAATGTAGCTTGGAATTTTTCTTGAGTACCATTGGTTCTGTCATAGGCCATCTCTTGAAATAGTTGAATGTTGGCCAGCTCTTTTTGGTACAGTGATGTGTTAGTCCACGTAGACTAGAGAAACAAAATATGTGTATGAGAAAGAGCTTCATATACAAGAACAATTGAATATTGAAAAAACATCCCAGCCCAGTCCAGATCAAGTCCACAAGTCTGATATAGCCCACGTGTCCGATACCAATCTGTAAAGTCCTCTTCCAACTCACGAAGCATTTGTAATGATGCCAAATGCAGGAAGATCACAGGCCAGTGAGTGGAAAGTCTTGTAGATCCAGTGGCATTGTAAGCATCTCAGCACTGGCAAGGGTCTCCATGTGGCTTCTCCAGCTCAGGGCACTAGCATAGTTCCATGTGTCTTGTCAGCTGAAATGTCTCCCAGCGAGTGAGCCGAGAGACAGAGTCTCCTACCTCCAAGGAGGAATACCAGAATTCCCAGAACCCTCAGGAGAAGGCCATGCCCACACAGAGGCCTCATTGGCTATGACCTGATTAACAGACTAGACTCTACCCCTTCACTCTTAATCCTCTCAAATGGACAAAAGATCATATAACTACCACAAATGATCTTGTGTATTTTTTCCATCTTCTTTTGATACTTCCTGCATCACTCAAAATTATGCTTCAACATGACCATTTTGGATTTTTAGTTCAGTTCTTTCAGCTTGATATATGCTGAGGCTGTTCTTGCTTTTGGACTTTCTACTTCTAGGTCTGTGCACACATTTCATTAACATACCAGTACATTAGTGTGTCTTGTCAAAGCACCCTTTGACATCTTCAGTTCAGCTCTTTCACTTCATCATTTCTTCCATACGCTTTAGCTACTTGACCTTGAAGAACAAGTTTCAAATTTTATCCTGACTCCCATTTTGGTCTGTTCTTCCTTTTCTATCTTTGTAATGACCTTTTGCTTTCCTCATGTATGATGTTCTTAATGTCATTCCACTGTTTATCTGGTTTTGGCCATTAGAGTTCAGTCTGCCAACTCTATCTATTCTTGATATTATCTGTAAATTCAGCTGGTAAATACTCAAGACCATACTTTAGCATGTATGGATTGGTTTTAATTCTCCTCAGTTTCAACTTGAACTTTCATATGAGCAATTGATGGTCTGTTCCATAGTTAGCCCTTGACCTCATTTTTGCTGCTGATAATGAATTTTGTCTTCATCTCATCCTATCTCCACTGCTAGTGTGTCAATTCAAACTCAGAGTGACCCCATACAGGGTTTTTGAGGTTGTGGATCTTTATGGGAGCCGCATTGTGCTCTTGAGGAGTGACTGACGCTCTTGAACCTGCCTCTCTTCCTTTCCCACAGATGCAGTCAACTCGATTCCTGCATGTTCAAACTGACGGAGCCCACATGTGTAATAGAGGTTTATGGATTGAAAAGAAAGGTATTTGCAATGAAGAAGTCACTGGTTTTGCAAAATTGTATCATGTGACATCCAACTTCATTTCTATCATGATGACCATATTTTCCTTCTGAGTTGTTCCCTTCCCAATCACCAATAATTATCAATGCATATCAATTGCACGTTTGATCAATTTCAGACTGAAGACATTAGATAATTCTTCGACTTCTTAACTACTAGTTTTGGTGGTGGTTATATACATTTTTATAATAATTGAATTACCTGAATATTATTATATGTGTAGAGGTTTTATCCTAACACAGAGAGTATTATACTTCAGGATAGATCTTAAAATGTTCTTTTTGATAGTGAATGAGACATAGTCCTCTTCAATTTGCCATTTCCAGCCTAGAAAACCATATGATTATCTGATTTAAATTGGTCTATACCAGTCCATTTCAACTCACTAATACCTAGAATATTGATTTTTTAAATGAAATTAAAAGATCATTTAAAAAATGTAATTAAAATATCATTTTTATTGGGGGCTCTTACAGCTCTTATAACAATCCATACATCAGTTGTATTAAGCATATTTGTACATATGTTGCCATCATTCTTTTCTAAACATTTACTTTCTATCGAGCCCTTGGTATCAGCTCCTCTTCCCCCTCACCCCTTGTAACCACTTGATAACTTATAAATTATTACCATTTTCAGATCTTACACCGACAGCTGTTACCCCATGGCTTCTGTTTCTCATCCTGCGGGTGGGGG
>NW_022103919.1:16766001-16767285 GCF_000313985.2 Echinops telfairi | reverse complement strand
TTGATTATACAGGCTGGTGTGCTTCTTACATATGGGCTTGTTCCTTCTCTGCTAGATGGCCACTTGTTGAACTTCAAGCCTTTAAGACCCCAGATGCTGTATCTTTTGATAGCCGGCACCATCAACTTTCTTCAATCACGTTTGCTTATGCACCCATTTTGTCTTCAGCAGTCATGCCTGGAGGGTGAGCATCACAGAATGTCTGTTACAACAAAGTGTTCTTGCATTGAGGGAGGGCATGAGCAGCGGCCCAAAGTGCACCCACCATCTCAGTGTATTGCCATATAAATATTTGTACATATGCCAATACCTCTGCTTTTAGGAATTAATGTGTTTACATATGTACACACCTATGCTCAGCTCTATCCATAGCTTTGATTCCTAGATCTTTCCTGTTTCCTTTTACCTTCTTCCTGTCCCACAACATGCTCGCCCTTCTTCAGCCTCTTAGTAATTCCTCTCAGCTAGATTGCTGTTGCTCCAACACCACCGGATCTCTACGTCCTCCTTGTTGTTGATTTTAATTCCCTAGTTGTTCCCCTGTCTATGGTGCTGTTTGCTCACCGCTCTTTTCTAATCCACTAGTCTATCGATGGAAATTTAGGTTGTTTCCAATTCTTTGCCATTGTGAATTGCGTCACAATAAATATTGGGGCACAGATGACTTGGTATGAGCCCAATAGAGGGATAGCTGGGTCATAAGATAGTTCAATTTCCATTTGCTTTAAATATTGCCAGATCAGTTTCCACAGAGGCTGTACATATCTACAGAACCACCCACACTGGAGGAGAGTACTTATCTCACCACATCCCCTCCAAAATTTGTTGTTTTCTGATTTTCTGATTTGGGCTATCCTCAATGGTGCTAGATGGTATCTCATGGTTGTTTTAATTAGCATTTCTCTGATGGCTAATGATCAGGAGCATTTTCTCATATTTTTCTTGGCCATTCTGGTCTCTTCCCTAGTGAAACATCTTTTCAGGTTTGCCCACTTCCTCGGGGGTTAACTGTTTTCCTCTTTTTGCAGGTTAGGAGGGTATTGTAGATTTTAGTAATAAGCCCTTTGTTGTGTCAATGCAAAAAATCCTCTCCAAGTTTGTGGGTTCTTGTGTTACTTTCTTGGTGAAATCTTTTGACGTACACAGGTGTTTTATCCTTAGCACTTCCCATTAGTTGATTTCAGGTTTGCCTGTGTGTGTACCTTCCCTATTATAGTTAGCCTATGTATTCCCTGAGCCAAGGTTCTTAGGTTTGTCCTGATTCCTTCATTGATGGCCCTGATT
>NW_022103919.1:16748335-16764834 GCF_000313985.2 Echinops telfairi | reverse complement strand
GTCTCTCCTCAGTTTGAGTTCTGCTCCATCAGCAAATGAAGGTTCAGGAGGTCTTACTCTACCCACGACTTTGCAGATGAATCTGCTTTGAGAAGTTGTATTTTGAATGCCTTCCAAACCTGAAGAGCTCATCTTTAGGCACTATATTGGTCAATATTCCGCTGCTATTCAAAACTCAATAAGTTAACTCAATAAGTTAAAACTCAATAAGTATGTACTAAAATAGCTCAAAAGATACAAAGAGAGCCTTGCAAAACAATGTTCGTTATAGCAACAATCACAATAGCTAAAAGGTAAAAAAAATTTTTTTTAAAGCCTAAATACTCATCAACAAATGAATGGATAAAGAAAATGTGGTACATCTGTAATGAAATACTACTCATCCAGCAAGGGAATATGCCCTGAAGTTATATTAAAACTGAACAATCAAATCATAGATTGAATTGTGACTCCAAAAATTTTATTATGAGAATACTTTTTTAAAGTACTGCTAATAGGGTTTCAGTTCACATGCATAAATATAGTCCAAAACCATATGTATTCAAGCATGTGCCTGCAATCAAGAGCATGGCTACAGGTTTTATTCAGTCATACACTTGTCTGACTCTCATCAAGGTGCCTTCACAACAAAGGTGCAATCGAAGTGGTGATTTCTGTGGGGATCTGCTAAGCCAGTTAAGTTAAAGGCAGAGAGATCAACTCAGGACATGATAACTGTTTTCTGAGATTCCAAATAAGTCATCACGGTAGATTTTCTGGAAGGATTCAAGACAATCACAGAGGCTTACCAGAAAGAAGGTTTATGAAACTGGAAAATTGCACTGTTGAGAAAAAGGACAGGGAGCTCCTATTGAGGATTTGTTCCTGTCACAACAGCAGACCTTCTCATTCTTTGAGGGCAGCAAAGTTTCTCCTCTAGGAGAATCTCATCGAGAAACCTTACCCCACTGTTGTAGGTAGGCGTTGTGTCAACTTGACTGTGCCAGGATTCTTAGTGGTTTGGCAGCTGACACCTAGTAATCCCCTATGACTTAATGTGATGAAATGGAATCACAGCCAAGCAGCTGTATGAAGATTAAGGTGGAATGCAACATGCTTACTCAGGTCGCATCCCAGATGCAGTCAATTGAAAAGAAGTTTCCTTGGGCATGTGACCTGCTTCCTATATTAGTGGACAATATGGAAAAGCTTGCTGGCTTTTCACTGATTCTGGATTCTGCAGCTGACTCATCAACCTCTGCTTCTCTGGACATCTAACCTGTTGAGCTTGTATTTATTTGCCTCAACTGACACCAGCTTGTGGTCTTCCTGTCAATCAGCCCCTGCAGCTACATGAGCCAAGGGAAGCCTTCAGCCTCACATCTGACCCAGGGACTTGGAATCTGCCTTGACCTGGACTTACCTGTTTACAACTGTGGAAGCCTAAAAAAATTATATATATGTGTGTGTGTGTGTGTGTGTGTGTGTGTGTGTGTGTGTGTGTGTGTGTAGAGGGAGGGAGGGAGAGAGAGAGCGAGCTCTGGTGGCATAGTAGATTATACATTGGACTGGTAGCCACAAAAAAAAGGAGAGTTGAAGTTTAGCTTTGTTTGGTACACCTATTAGAAGGTAACAGACATTTATTGAAAGCACATTCAATCCCAAATGCCGTATTAAATCTTCTGTGTGTGTGTGTGTGTGTGCGTGCATGCGTGTTTATTAGTCGACTTAGAGTCGGTTTTAATTCATGGCAAACATATAATAAAAGAAAATCTTACTCAATCCTGTTCCATCACCTTGAGTTTTCATGTATTTGTGTCCACTGATGAGGCTACTATGCCAACCCCTTCTCGAGGGATTTGGGTTCTCCCCCCCCATTTTTTATGATGCCCTAACAGACATAATATCCTTTTCTAATTATTGGTCTTTCCAAACTAAGCAAGAGAGTCTCAGCATTTCCCCCCTCTGAGTGGCATTCTGGTATTTTTCTTCTAAGGTGAATTTATTTGCTCTTCTATATTTTTGAGTAGATTTAGCACAACCAAATTTCTCAGTCCATGGATAAGAAAAATAGGTAACAGGTTAAATGCAGGTATTTCTAACAGGGAAGGAAATAGAGTTCTTTGCATATGATTAAGGTTATGTGCACTGGCGTCTGTGAGAGCTGAAAGCAAGAGGGACGGCTTGGTTTGACTGAGTCTTGAAAGCTTTCCGCCTTTGACAGAATGCAGGCTCATCATTTTTCCTATCACTTGTTTTAGTGGAGAACATTTGAGTTTTCTTCTCTTGCAGGTTTCCACCTTAAATACGTTACAACTTTTATAGTTTCCACTGTATAACGATCTTCTGAGTGACATAGAACTTATTCATAAATCTATGGGATTTAGGCTAAAGTCCTGTAAAAATTTCTATTTAAAGAAAGGAAAATATTTTGCTGGTTGCATCACAGTGGTGACATCAATAATGCGGAATGTTTACCTTGTTGTGTGACATTTGACTAGTAAACAGAATTTCTATTTCTTCCACTAATATGACTGAGTTGCTCTGAGCTAAATGTCTAGTCCTCAACAAGAGGCTGTGGGGAAGCGTGTGCAAGGACATGGTAGAAGCAGCTGACCTCCTGGAGCTTCACAGCAGGCCAGAGAACCCCCTCAGCACCAGTCTAAGCGTGGTTCCTATGAAGCAGAGGTCAGGCATACCGCCTCTCTCCAATCTGTATAACAAGTCGACCACAAGCTGTCTCCACATGACACTCTACTTTCCTGTTGAGTTTGATAATTTGTGGGAATTACCACCCAGAAACCACCAGCAACACTTAACATTATGGACTTTATTTAGAAAGTAACAAGTTACAAATCAGGTTCAGGACAGATTCAGGTACAATGCTTCAGTCAGGACAGCTTCTTCTCAGGCTTGTCAATAGCATGTTTCTTCCGGACCTTCAGCCCCTTGGGGTTCTTGGGCCTACCCAGCTTCTGCCCTGATCAGACAAATGTTACAAAGCACTTGAGCTCTGCCAGGAAATGCCCAGAAGCACACCACGCCACCAGCAAGGCAGCTCATCAATGAGGCTGTTTCATCAGTCAGTGGGGCAGGAAACCCACCACACCATCTCTCTTCTTTTTCTTGGTTTGCATAAGCTAAGTTTCATTTATTTATTTTCTCCCAATAGTTTTATAAAGATCACATATCATACACTTCCATAATTAAGTTACTTTTATAGAGTTGTCTATACATCATCACAATCAGTTCTTGTGCACCCTCTCCCTTCCCACATTCATGATTTGCTCCCCAATGCCCCTCAATCTCCTTCCTCCCCCCACCTCCTGTCGGTCTCCTAGTTTGGCTGCCTCCACTGCTAATAATTCTCAAATGCCGATTCCCAGTATCTCCAGTATTGTCATTCCCTCTCTTGGGAATCCAGAACATCCCCAATGTAGGGACACGGGTCCAGAGGACTTGACCGGCTCCTGTTTCTTCTTCTGGGTAGTCATCGAGTCTCTTGTGTCTGACTCTGGAATGTCCTGTTTTAAGGCAAGCCCATCACTGCCCGTGACCCTATGTAAGAGGATGGAACTACAGCCCTGGGCTTTCTTGGCTACAAATTTTATGGGCGATCACCAGGCCATTCTTCTGTGGTAGAGCTGGGTGGGTTTGAACAATCCACTCCTGTGTACTTTGATTGCGCCAGAACTATGGAAACTGCATAAAAGTAACGCAACTATTTTTATTCCATTTTCCGCAACTGTACTTTCAATCAGCATTCCTTGCTTTCGGTTTCCGGATGAATACAAAACACTGAGGAAAAGAAACATTCCCTGTCCTTCTGTCACCATGTTCCGTCTAAGTGATTGGTTAGCACAGAACGGATCTGGTAAGAATTACTGGGGCACCATAATTCTTAGTAGCTAATTGCTCTCTTTCTGTAACAACGATCTGTAGACCTTTCCAATTCTAGTTCCAATGGGAGTACGACCTCCACCATCTGTCGATCCCACTGTGGCTACCAGACACCGCCATGGATGTAGCAGTGCCTCCTTCGAGTCTTCCTGAACTCCCCCCAGGACTTACACTCATCAGACATCCAATCACCACATGTAAACACCATATGCAAGGAGAGACACCTATTCATGAAACACCGATCTTCTCTGCTTCTGTGCCTGCCCTTTTGTCCCAACAAATTTCACTGACAAAATGAAGTTCATATTTGAAGTAATTAAGGGTTGCAAGACGGTGATAACCAAGCATGCAGCCCTGCACAGGGCCCTTGTGAATACAGAAGCTCATGCTGATTGGGCACATGTGAGAAATGCAGGCTCTCGGGCTCTGCTCCAGACCTGCAGAATTAGAATCTGTGTTTTAGGAAGGTCTCCCAGCTATATGTTGGAGTGTTCAAGTTTTCGATGCCCAAGCGTAAGCTAATCAGCTAAATGGCACTGCTTCCCGGGCGGTAGAGAATGCTGGCCTCAGTCTCTGGGCTCAGTAAGTGGGTGCTTTCTCGGGTTAGTCCAATCACCGGAGCTTACCTCCTATGTACCCTACCAGCAGCCCCTACGGGATGTGACGGATTGCATGGCCTACTGGTTTTCAGAGAGACTTGCTTATGAGACTTTGTTCAAATCTCAGGTTTCATCTGTTGCCATCCAAGACCTTTGTATGTTCATGAACGCTTATGGCTTGGAGCAGCCCTCTGAGAGTCTATAACAGAAATCTTACTTCTTAATGAAGATTTCAGGGGCAGGACCAGATGTTAGTCCACAAAGATGAAAACCTAGTTAATGGTCATGTCAACATTGAGCTGGAATAACTTATCATTGGGAATTCAGCATTAAAAATCTTATTTTCATTCCTCTATTTCCTATTTAACTTTGTGTGTTTATTTCTCCTTTGTTACCTTTAGCTTGTTCTTGCCTCTCAACTTTTAGATTTTTTTTTTCATGATACAACTTTCAAAATATAGTAGCCATTCAGAAAAATCTAAAAGAAAAAGAGGGGTGGTTTATTTAGTACTCTTTGTCATGCAAGAAGTTAGTAAGGATAATAGCTTTTAAAAAGACAACTCGCTACCAACAACTCAATCTAGACTCACAGACACCACCGGGGCATGGTAGAACCTCCCTTGTGTGTTTCTGAGATTAACTCTTTACAGGGGTAGAAAGCCTCATCTTTCTCCCCTTTTGTCAAAATTAGGAAACTTGAGTCTCTTCTTGTGTTAATCACCCCTCAGCTAAAATAGAACAGCCCACCAGCTTATCACCAAAGCCTGACTATGGCTGTATGTTGCAAGTCAGAAGCCAAACCAAATTGAGACGTTGTCAGGTTGATTCTGACTCGTGACGTCCCTGCATGTGACAGAGTAGACTTGTGCCATGGGGTTTTCTTGGCTGTAATCTTTACAGAAGCAGAAAATGGCCATCCCTTTTCTTGAGGCATCTCTGTGTAGGGTCAAATTGCCTAGAGTTAAATGCAAACTTTAAAAAATTACCCAGGGGCCTCTTGTACAGAGCCCTGGTGACCTAGTGCTTATGTGGGGGGGGGGGGGGGGCGCCGGGGGAGGTCAGATCCTTACAGTCATCCTCTGAGGGTGATCAGTTGCCAGACTGCAGTGGGCCCCACTCCCTGCTTTTAAGGACAATGGACAGGCCTGCAGTCATGATTTGGTTCCTGTAGGTGGAGTTCACACCCTACCGATAATGGTCTCTATCAGTTGAGCCAGGGAACAGGCCAAACTGGCTCAGTGACATCCAAAGTTAGGCTGCCATCCTGTATCTAGGATCTGCCCATCTTGCCACCCCACCCCTCCTCTTCCTATTGTGTGGATACCCCTAGATCACCCCCTCCCATTACTGCATTACCTATAGTGCAACCCCTTCCTGTGACGCATGTCTTCACCTGTAATTAGGGGGCTTGCATGTCCCCAGAGAATATAAAAGCCTTGGTTAGCATTAAATATCTCTCTCTCTCTCCACGTGGACCACCAAGCGGGGGCGAGGTGAGCATGCCACCATGAAATGTGTCTGACTCCATTATTTCAATATTTCTCTCTTCTATCTCTCATGCTCTCTATGACTTTATTATAATCTTTATGTATTATTGCTGTACAATTGCGCCTATTGGACCCGTAATGATGTGCTAAGGGCTGGCTTCCCCTTGCAGTTATGAGTTGGACTGGTAACCAGAAGATCAGCAGTTTGAAACCACCAGTTGCTCTGATGAAGAAAGATGAGGCTTTCTACGCCCACAAAGAGTTAGTTACACACACAAATCCACAGGAGGCAGTTGGAATCAACTCGATGGCAGTGAGTTTGATTTTGATTTTTAAGGGACTTCTTATGTTGCAGGTCAGTACTATATACATATATATTTCATATAATACCTTCTCTCCTGTGTGAAAAAGAAAAAGAAGAAAGGAAAGGAAAAACAAAAGCCAGGTTTTCAAAGATTAACTGCTATTCCTTTGACGGAGTCCCTTGGTGGTACATATGACTTTGACATGTGAGATGCTCCTAAGGATAATAACATTTTAAAAAACCAGACACTCCCTGCCATTAAGTCAATTCCAAATCATAGCCATCCTCTGGGACATGATGCTAACCCAAAAGCTGGAAATTTGAATCCCCCCAGATGTACCTCAGAAGAAAGTCCTGGCAATCTATTTCCAAAAGTTCCAGCACTGACAACCCCAGGGAGAACAGATCTACTCCGACGCACACGAGGTGGCCATGGGTTGGAGCCATTGAAGCTACTTAATAGCCAGCAGCAGGTTAACTGGGGACCCTGCATGGGCACGGCTCCTCGGCGGCACTGTTAGCCCTCGCCATGGCTAGACGTGCCAGAAGCCAACATTTTCTCAGTAAGCAACTTACTGGAACCTCACATTTAAAACCAAAGGTCAAAGCTTCCTGACCTAAACAGGAAATGAGGGGCAAAGAGAACCTGGGGTTTGGGAGGGGAAGCAACAGAGAGGGAGTGGGTCCTGACTCAGCCTCCTGGAGGGCTTGAACATTTCAGCAGCGTCCACTCTCCCTCTCCTCCCTCCCATCCCAACAGAGGCCAAGAAATGGTTGAATAGTCAGCTCCTTGGCATTGACTTCCTACTACATTTCCTTGCATCGGGATGTTTATACATTGTCTCCCACCTGCACAATTATTGCATTCTCTCTTGGATCACCAACTCAGCACATTTGGTAGCATGAGTGACAGGGACATTTGAAATTCATGGGAAATACAAAACCCCCTTTGTGGACATTGGTTTCAACTGCCGCCTCAGGTAACAAGAGTAGAGCTAAGTTTTCCTTCTTTGCCTTTCCTTACGTTCCTTATCCATTGATTCTCCAGCCAAGGTGCTATCAAGTAGCCTAGTGACCCACAGACCAACTGAGAGAGGAGGAGATGAAAAGAAAGTTAATTCACCAGATGGACAGTAGGGCAGCTTCTCCAAGAGGCAGCGGTTTTTCCAAATTCAGAGCAAAAGAATGTTTGAAAAGTTAATTCTTTTTTTTAATTTACTTTATTATTTTTAAAAATCATTTTATTGGGGGCTCTTTCACCTCTTATAATATTCCATACATCCATTTTATCAAGCATATTTGTACATATGTTGCCATCATCATTTCCAAAACACTCTTTCTACTTGAGTCCTTCATATAAGATCTTCCCCTTTCCCCTCCCTCCTCCGAAAAGTTAATTCTTGTTATAAAAAAACCTGAACGCGGAGATGTAGGTCTGGCTGGAACAGGAGGTAAGGAACACTCATTTCCTCTTTCTTTAAGCCTGGATCTAGAAATCCCCCCATGACCTGGGGTCAGTGGCCTTACCATTCGACTGACCTTGATACAAATGTTTTTTTTCTGCTTGACAAGTGTTTAGAGTTCTCTGAAGCTCAAAGTCTTTATCTACAAAATGAGTACAATGCGACCACCTACCTGATTGGCTTTCTGATACACATGTAATCATGTGTATCACATTTGGATTCAGAATCCATGCAAGAGCAACTGGTTGTTTTTCACTGTATATATAGAATAGGGCTGTTAACCCCTACTTACCCAGCCTCCTTCATAGGTGCCCGAATCACTTCCCGCTCATAGCATTGTTGTGGACTCATTCCACAGAACAGACATGGCCTGACCCTGCACCATCCTCACAACCTTTGTCAAGTTTGAATTAATGGTTGCAATACATAACCAATCCATCTCACCAAAGATCTTACTCTTCTTCAATGACCTTCTGCTTCCCGAGCAAGGTGGCTTTCTCCGGGTCTCTGGGTCTTGTCACCTTATTCTAAGGAACATTCTGCCTGCGATTCTTCTAGGACAGATTTGTTCATTGTTAGGATAATCCATGGTATATTCAATATTTTTCACCAACATTGTACAATTCAAATGAACCTGGTCCTCGGTCTTCGTTTTTCAATGTGCAGATTTCCGAGGCATATAAGGTGTTGAAAATACCTTTGGCTTGGGTCAGGTGCACCCTAAGTTAGTCCCCAACGTGACACCGTTGCTGTTTAGCACTTTGCATAAGTCTTGTGTGATGGATGCACATGAGGCAAAACCTCCTTTGCTTTCTTGACTGAGCATCCGTTGATTGTGGTAGTTACCTCATCGCATGTCAGCTTGATAAACAGGTTATAGGGGTGTACTCCAGCCTGTCTATCAAGTCACAGGCTGATCGATGCCTCCAGCTGGCCATGGCCTTCTCCTAAGGATGCTGGGGGAGTTTTCCTCTCTTCCTCCCTGGAGGCAGGGCACACACTCTGCCTCACATTCCTGTTGACAAGCAAAATGGAGCCATGCTGATGACAGCCAGCACCCTAGAGATGTGTCCACTGCCATCGGACCCACAGGACTTTGCACCCTCTAGCCTGTGATCTTCCTGTACTCAGCATCATTGCAGGTGCTGCGTCAGCCTCCCATGAATTCCCTCTGGTCATAGACCGGGGATGTGAGTAGCCTTGCTGTCAGACAGCGTGCTGTGGAAAGTGGATTAGTGCAGATGGATTTAGGTTAAAGAGTCAGTATTGACTCAATGGCTGTAAGTTTGTCATTTTTAGTTTTATAGTTAGGTTAAAATTTAACATCTTGTCATGTGATCTCCCTTTTGACTGGTTTTAAATTTGTTATAGTTTTTAATATTTTCTGCTTTCTTATTGAGGTGTTTCATTTTTCTGTTATTGTTCAGTTTCCTTTTGGTTGTGTGTGTTTTCTGTATATGAAAGCCAGGATAAGAATCCATTGGGACAGTAAGTGGATTAACAGTTTCTCCGGGGTGTGGCAGGGAGGTGAGGGAGACATGGGGAGCTAATAACAATGAGCACAAGAAAGAAGAAATGTTCTAAAATGTATTGTAGTGAGGACTGCATACGTCTTTTTTTAAGATGATTGCACTATTGGGTTGTATGATATGTGAATTAAATGTCAACTAAACTATTTTTTAAAAGAAGTGTCCCGCACCCACAATAAAGGAGCCATATCCTAGTGGATAACACTGAAGAGTCCCACTTCATAGAACAAAACCTGACCCCGGTGCTTTGTCGGCTTCCCATTCCACTGTTTTCATTCGGGTGGAAGATGAAGACCAGAGACTTGGCAGCCTCTCCTCCGTCTCACTACCTTATTTTGAGGTCTGTGTATTCTGGACACCCAGATACCACCCTTTAGGCATCACCCCCAAACAGGCACCCTCTCAGCAGGGGAGGTGCTGGAAGCTCCCGGAGTTCCCTCCAAGCCACCAAAGCAAGGTCACCACCTTTGCTGTCATGCTCTTTTCCAGAGGCCAAGAGTCATGTGGTATTCTGGGGGTCGGTGCTTTTGCCACCACTCCCCTGGGCCGTTTGCACAGTCCTCCTTCCTGAGCCCCATTAGCCTGCTGCTCAGACCACATCCTGGCTCTTTCCCACAGCATAGGAATCATCTCTTCTAACCTGTCTTATTGTCTTATCTGCCTTAGCTTATCTTTTAGCCTCGCCCACTAAGTGGCAGCTATTGCTTTCCCAGAAGGTTGCAGCTAGGTGTTCAAGACACTCGGATTTAGTGAAAGTGAAACTCACTGACCTGGAGTATCGTCTACCTTACGTGGACTTTACAGGACAGGAGGAAAGCGGCCCTGTGGGTCTCTGGGACGTTAACCCTTTATGGGAGTAGAAGGGCTCATCTATCTCCCGAGCAGCGGCTGGTCTTCTGGCTAGCCGCCCAGGTCATGTCTGTGTGGCTCTGGCTGTGTGACACGAGCACAGTCATACGAGTATTCTTCTTCTGCACATGCTATAGCATGCTATAGGATTGCTGCCAGGGCATAATGACTTCTGTGCACAGCCGTCTGCCATCAAGTTGATTCTGACCCACGTGACCCCAGGCATTGCAAAGGAGAGCCGGGCTCCACACGGTGTTCAAGTTGCGACTTTTTAGAGCAGTCCTCAGACCTTTCTTCTGAGCTGTCTCTCGGTGGGCTCCAATGGTCAACCTTTTAGTTAATAGTCGGAGCACTTACTTAACTGGCTGCACAAGTCAGGAATTGATTTAACTGGTGGCACAAGGCAAAGCTTACAAATAAGCCTCGTATAGTTTTTTTAAAGCAACTTTAAAAGTCTTTCATTAAAGATTTCCTTAGATGTTTGGTCATTTGGGCTCTGTTCATATTTAAAAGCAGGCCCCCAAAATTTCAGAGTGTATGACTAAATCAACTGGAGTATTGATCAACTCCATGGTGGGATGCCCTTGTTAGATTTCTCAAGTGAGAAATACCTCGGTTGTGGGCTTTGTCCCAGAAAGAATTCACTTCGGAGCCTGGTTTGTGATCAAGTGTGTTTTATAAAGTTTGGAAGAAGTTCCAGGTTTTACACAGGCTCCCTCAAGGCACTTCACCCCGACACGTGGAGTCCTGAGGCCAGGGAAAAACCACAGCCTGGCCCCAGGAGCAGCTGGAAAAGAAACCTGGTTGGTTTCGGATCCTGGCTTTTCAGGCCCTCGCTGGGAGGTGTGGTTGATGATACTGGTTGACCCCATTGGCTGAATTAAACTCACCTGGCCTAGATGGGGCCAATTCGGGTGTACTGCCCACCCAGGTGCACCACCCCTTCCTGGCTGGGAGCTCGAATTTCTGAGCATGCCCAGTGGACACCTTGGTCCCTGTTCTAACTACCTGACACCCTCACAGGGTTGATCTCTTGGAGAACCCTCTGTTTTTAATTACCCCACCCCTCACCACCTCCTTTCCTCCCCTCAAAAAAAAAGTGTTAGAATCCTAACCCCATATCTGTACAAAAGAGCCCTGGTAGCCTAATGGATCAGGAGTTGGGCTGCTAACTGAAAGGTCAGCAGTTCGAAACCACCAGTCACTCTGCAGGAGAAAGACCGGGCATATTCCAGTAAAGCTAACAGTCTCAGAAACCCACAGGGGCAGGTCTACCCTGTCCTATAGGGTTACTATGAGTTGTCTCGGAAACCCACAGGGGCAGTTCTACCCTGTCCTATAGGGTCACTGTGAGTTGAAATCGACCCAATGATGTGAGTCTGGTCTTTTTTTTAAAGTACCTGTTGATGTTATCCTGTTTTAAAATAGTTTTCTTTCTGTGGGCTCTAAATCTAATCACTTCTGAGTTATAGAAAGAGCAGCACAGAGATGGGCATGGGGAAGACTAAACGTGATGGGAGATATCAGTTATTAAGTGACATCCAGTCCAGTGGAAGCCCATGGTACACAATGACGCCCTCCTGATCAAATTTCAATAAGCCTGTTCTCCCCCCACCGCACCCCTCCCATGTTCCAGCCCATCTCAGTGACTTGCAACTCACCTCCCAGGGCCCACTCAATGGTCCAAACACCTCTAGCAAAATTTAGAGAACCTGTAAAGGCACAAGCAGTCAACCAAATGGGAAGAGGAAACCATGAGTCAGCTGTTTCCACTGTCTTTCCACCTCATCACCCCCACTGTCTGCTTCAAGGGACCACTTCCTGGCAACGTTCACACGCTCTTTAGCTTTTTCTGGCCTGAGGTTTCCTTAACGTGAGTCACACTCACTTCTACCCCTTCCAATCGCTAACCTCCTTTCTTCCTTTGAAAGGTGCTGGTCTTTCAACCGTCTTTTTAAAAACGAAGCCTTTGACTCCTCCATATATCAACACACAGGATGATGGCCCAGGATCCAGCAGCACTACATCAGGTGTCCAGGGGTCTCTTAGAAAGCCGTGCCATCGAGGTTCCAGTCATGAATACATGAACCAGCCTCAAGGATCTTTTCGGTGGGCATTTGTTCTTATTAGCATGCTAATCTAGCATGCAATCGCAGATGAAAAGCAATTGAAATATGCATGTAGGGGCCTGATCTTGCCAAACCTTGACCTGCCAACAGGTTGTTGGTTCAAGCATCTTGAACAAAAATGTCTTTTATTCATTTTATTTATTTATTCATTTTATTCAATAAAGAGGGCTTTTATTGTTTCTCTAGTCTACTCAGACTAACACCGTTGCTTTCTGTCTTTTTGAATTGGACTATCTTTGTGGGTGTTAGGCAGCGTCTCTTAGTTGTTTTGATTTGCATTTCCTGGATGGCTATGATCAGGAACATTGTCTCATATGCTTATTGGCCATTCAGATTTCCTCCTTTGTGAAACTTCTGTTCAAGTCTTTGCCCACCACCTCAATGAGCTTTTTTTTCTTATTGTAAACATGCAAGATTCTGTAGAGTTTAGTAATAAGCCCTTTGTCTGTTATGTCATTACTAAATATCTTTTTCCAGTCTGTGGGCTCTCTTACACTCTCCTGATGAAAGCTTTCAATGTCCACAAATGTTTTATCTTTAAAAGGTTCAACTCATCTAGTTTATATTTCTCTGGGTGTGTATCCTTCCATTTTCTGATACCCCACGTATTCCCTGCAGTAAAGTTCTTAGCTTTGTCCCAATTTTCTCATTGATGATCCTGATAGCTTGCGTTTTATTTCTAGGTCCGTGATCTACCTTGAACATGTTCTTGTGTGTGGAGTGAGGTCACTATCTTATTTTATTCTTCTGCATGCTGATCTCCAGTTTTTCCAGCACCATTTGTTAAAAAGATCATCTACTTCCCATTTGATACTTTTTGGACCTTTGTCAAAGATCAGTTATCTATATGCTTCTCTTTTTATTTCTGAATTTCCTGTCCTTATCCATTGGTCTGAGTATCTGTCATTATACCAGAGCCATGCTGCTTTCAAAGCGGTGGCTGTATTAGTAAGTTTTAAAGTCAGGAAGTGCAAGCCTGCCCATTTTGTTCCTCTTGAGGAGTTCTTTGCCGATTCTGGGCTTCTTGTTTCCCATTACTTTGAAAAATGGTGCTGGAATTTATATCAGGATTGCATTAAATTTATATAATGCCTCGGGCAGGATTGTCAACTTTACAATGTTGAGTCATCCAATCTATGAGCATGGGATAGTCTTCATTTGCATAGGTCCCTTTGAGCTTTTTGTAATAATGATCTATAGTTTCCCTAGCACAGATTTTTTTTTAATATCTCTAGATATTCCAACTTATGCTTGGCTATTTTGAAAGGTACTACCTCTTTGATCTTTTTTCTGTAATCTCATCAGTGATCTATAGCAATCCAATTGAATTCTGCTTGTTGATCTTATATCCTACCACTCTACCATATTCCTCTATCATTTTCCACAATCCCATTTTGTATTCTTTGGGGTTTTCAATATATAAAATCATATCATCTACAAATAGCAATAATTTCACTTCTTCTTTGCCCAGTTGTATACATTTGATATTCTTCTGTTGTCTTATATTATTAGCTAGGACCTCCAGAACAATGTTGAATAGGAGTGGGGCTAAGGGGAAAACTTCTTGGGTCCCCTTTTTCAGTGGGAATGTTTTTGTCTTTTCTCCATTTATTTTAAGGTTGGCTGTTGGTTGTTTCATATATAGCTTTTATTATATTGAGGTAATTCCTTCTAATCCTACCTTCTTGAGTATCTTAATTATGAATGAGTGTTGAATGTTGTCAAATGCCTTTTCTGCATCTATTTACATTATCAGATGGTTCTTGTCCTTTTATCTTGTCAATGTGATGGATAATGTTGATGGCTTTTAGGATGTTGAACCATCCCTGCATTCATGGTATGAATCTACTGGCCATGATGAGTTATTTTTTTATATATTTTTGTATTCTATTGGCCAAGATTTTGTTGTGAAGTTTTGAGTTTCAAATTATGTGTGTGTGAGTTTACCATCCTTTTCTATGTTCTGGAAGAGATTGTATAGAATTGGTGTCAGCTCTTCTCTGAATGTTTGGTAGAATTCTCCTGTGAAGCCATCAGGGCTGGGGCTTTTTTTAGTTGGGAGTTCCTTGTTAACCTTGTCTATTTCTTCTTTTGCTGTGGACACCAAAGTTCTTTACATCCACATGAGATAATTTGGGGAGGGATTGTTTTTTCAGGTTTTTATCCATGTCTTCCAAGTTGTTGAATTTGTTGAAGTAGCATCTTTCATAGTACTGTGTAATTAGTCTTTTCATTTCACTGGGGTCCATTGTAAGTTCCCATTTCATCCCTCATACGGGGTACTGACATCTGCGACGTCCTGTCTTTTGTCAGGGTTTCTAGTGGTTTCTTGATTCTGATCATCTTTTAGAAAGAAAATGTTTTCTTCATCTTTTCTCTTTCCTTTCATTCCTGTGTTAGGCAGGGTTCTCTAGAGAAACAAAAGCAGGACTCTTATGATTATATTTTTATAAATATATATATATATATTTCTACAGTGAGAAGGAATATACGAGCTAATTAATCCGCACAGCAGTACGGAAAGCTCAGCTCAACTCACTTTCGTGGAACAGTTAATATACTGAAGGTCCTTCAATTCATCAGCACTGCCAGTATCAGGTCAAGGAAGCAGACAGCAGCCTTCCCTCAGGCAAGACAGGTAGAGTCAGCAGGCAGCAGGCAGCAAGATGGGGCAACAACAGTCAGTAGTGTGGGAGCTTAGTGAAGCAGGCTCCTATGGGGTCTTGAGCTCCAGTGAGGTTATCACATTGATAGGATCCACCAGCAGTATGGCGAAGCAGGTCTTGAAGGGGTGACATAATCTATGGCTTGGTTTGGCCCACAGGTAGTGCAGCACATAGTTGATGCAAAGAACTTGCTTAAGCAGGAGCTCACTAGTCTGATCACCAGGGGAGAGAAGGGGGCTGGCATTGGAAAGCCATTTATCTCAGTTGCCCTGCAGTCAAGCTGCAACCTGATAAACTCTGCTCACAAGTTCCTATTGAGGCCTAGTTGGCACAATAATCCCAACTGTCACACTTTCCAAACAATTTCATCCTACAGCCATTTAGGCAGGAAAGGGCAAGCTTTTTTAAAAGAAGAAGAAAGAAAACTCCCACTTTTGACCATGGCTCATGGTCACTGGTTCCCAAATGAATATTTTTATACTTTTCTCCCAGAAAAAAGAAAGAACATTTTTTTTCAGGTTTCTAGAGAACTTAAAAAAAAATTCTTATGAGACAAGTCAGATCCAACTTGACTTTGGGACAGTAAGAGAACACCAGATAGGAGAGAAATGGCACAGATCTATCTTTACAGCCTGGAGTTTACTCTGAGTACTCCTCCCCACCCAGTAGTGATATAAAAGATGCCCTCTTCTTTCCAATTTGATGTGGTGAGCAGGCATTTCAGGCCCACTTGCTAACTTTTTGAGACTCCCTCCGGCCCTCACTATCTCCCTCCATCATCCTCACGATGTCTAGAAGGGGTGTCAGGGGTAAGGAAAGAGCTGAACAACTGGATTGGGTCTCTACTTTCCCTGGTGGGGATGTTCTCAAGACCTGAAGTAGCTTGTAGGTGCAGAGAAGAATAGGACGTGTCTTTGCAAAAAGCACAATAATTAGAAACATCTGGGCTGGGGCGGGGGGCTTTACGGCTTAGTTTGGCACTCTAACCAGATCACGGAGTAAATGCTTTGATGGCTGTCTGGTTTTCAGTAACTGAAAGGTGTTAGTCGTTGTATTCTTAACGATGTAGATGGTTTAAACATAATTGCATTATGCTTCTATTCATGTAGAGGCTAGGGGCAGCACAGGGAGGTGCCCTGTGGAGGGCCCCAGGCTTATCACAGTAAAAGTGGTGTTTCCAAGAGTGGGATCATCCTGACTTGGAGCTCTGGAGCCTAAGTCGATAAGAAGGGTCTTCTTGTACGAGAGATGACAGAGTCCAGCTCCGGGTGGGAGGGTTGAACTGGATGCCTGAAGGAGGTGTGGAGTCGGCGAACACAGACGAGACAGGCACGAGAGATACTCTGGGAAGCAATCTCTGCCGAGTTCTTCCAAACAGCTTTATTTATACCAAAAATAGTTTTGCAGACCACTACATAAAAACAATGCCTTCTGATTAACTCCAAAGTCACCCTTATTGTTTCCACTGAAACCTGATAAAAGACCATTATAAGGTCTGTACTGTTTTCTATCACTTGCTCTCCTCTTCCTGGTTCTTACTTTCTGTTCTGTTTGTCTTATCCGTCACATGCTATTCTTGATTGAGTGTTCAGAA
>NW_022103919.1:16742821-16744007 GCF_000313985.2 Echinops telfairi | reverse complement strand
TCCTTCTCAAAATTCCCAAAGATGTCTCGCTGTCTAAGCCTCTCCAATGCCTCAATTAAGGAAAGCCTCGTCATATTGAAGCAAGTTTTAGATCTGGTTTCATTCGTACTTCTCAAGACTGCCCTCACATCCACTCCAGGTGCGGTAAACATGACAATACACAAAATTCTCAAGAATGGATTTAACAACAGCAAATATTTGAGGGATGTTGGGAACCCTCCCTGGGAAGCTCTGCTCTGCAGAAGCTTCTTCCACCAGGCTGTAGCTTTGCTAGACAGCATGATTGGGATGGCCCCCAACGGAGAGACGCTAGTATGTTATGGCCATGGTGAGGAAGGCATCCCTTATGGCGAGACAGCCTGGTCTTGGTATAAAATTCAAGCAAGAGTGTTATGTAATAAAGAATTTGATCTTTCTGCAAAAGACATCTAGGAAGCCATATCCCTAAACCCTTAGAACATCCAAGCTAATAAGATTCTTCTTTACCTGGAAGCTTTGGACTACTCCAGAAAATATAATATTGTGAGTTATGGTGGGGGCTTTGAATGACAGGGTTTCAGCTTTGGAGAGGTTGGGGACTAAAGGTCACCTACATGGGCAGTTGATCACAGACCCCTAGTAAAAACTCACATGAACTTCCCTGGTGAGCAGTAGTCATACAAATGGTCAAATGTGATCAATGAGAGAATAATACTGTTCATAACTGAAGAACCGACATGTGGGCCATACCTCACCTCTTCTGGCTAGATAGTGAGAAGGAGAATTCCATTTCCTATCAGCCCAAGGCTGATTGGCACAAGGCAGGAGTCAGACATGCCTCCACCCTCCAACTTCCTTTTTATTAACTAACACCAACCATCCCTCCCACAGCACTCTCTAGTTCCCTGCTGGGTTCCAGAACCTGTTCAATGGGCACACAGACCTCACAGTTGGTACTCAAGATTACAGGGTATATTAGGGAAATTACCAGATCACCATGAATCAGAATAAAAAATCATTAACAGCACAGCTCTCTAGTAACAGCAGAGCCCATTCTCAGCAATGCTTGCAGCCACACCTCTCTCTGTGTCCTCAGTGCCTGGGCCATGTGGTCCCGTGGCCTTGGCCACAGGAAGGAAGCTGCCCTTCTCCCTCGGTTTCATTGCTGTGGCCTCTGGTGCCTCTGGTACTTCAGGCAGGAATCTCT
>NW_022103919.1:16736763-16738965 GCF_000313985.2 Echinops telfairi | reverse complement strand
GGAACCAAGCTAATGGCCTTAGGCTCCAGAGAGAGGTAGTCCATTGTCTCCAGCAGCAGGGAGTAGGCCCAGCCCTGCTGTGGGATGAGACAGCAGTCTGGCAACAAGTATCTGACTTCCCCCCACAATACTCAAGAAAAATCACTCACTCAACCATATCCCAATAAAATTCTTCAACTCTAAGGACAAGAGGCATATCGCTCAAGCTTCCAGAGAAAAGGAAGCTATAACAGGACAACCAGCAGACTTGCCATCTATAAGAATGGAAGCTTGGAAGCAACATTATACAGTGATGATAGAAAAGGATGGCTACCTATAATTTCATATCTAATCGCTAAATCATTATGTGTGAGAGTGAAAGAACATATACAGTCCCTCTTCCAGAGCTGCAGATTCAATGCCATTCTTTGAAATAAATTCTTCTGGGGGGAGGGGAGGGCATCCACTTAGTATTTGGGACTGGGGCCAGTCCCCCAGACCTCTCCACTGGTTCCCTACTCCATACCGGCATGTTGCATTCACACCTTGGGGCACTAGGTTGAAGCACCATTTAATTTTTGATGACTTCCTTTTCCCCTGGGTTCATATCTCATACATTCCAAGTTCCAATACTTATAGATGTTTATAGATGGTTTCTTCTCCTTTTGAAAGGGCCTGAAGACTTTCGCCCCACAAGCTTTGCTCCATCTACATCATTATGGTCGACTCTACTTTGAGAAGGCAGCTCTTTCCCAGTCATATTTGTAGTGCCTTCTGGCCTGAGAGGTTCATCTTCTGGCACTAGCTCTGACAATTTTCTGTTGCTATTCATTAGCTCTTCATGATGTCACAGCATTTTGTTGCTATCCATAGGTTTTTCAGTAACAATTTCCTCAGAAGTAGACAGTCTATTGCTTCTCCGTAATATGTTGTTAGTCAGGAAACTCTGATGAAATCTGTTCTCTTTGGGTCAGCCTGCTGGTATTTGAAATAGCAGTGACATCTCTTCCAGCATCCCAGAAACACAAGCCACCACAGTACAACAAACTAGCAGATACAGATAAGTCCTAGAATGAATATACAAAGCAACTTCCAGGAAAGGGACAGGTTCACACTTCTTACACTGTTATGGTTGAAGGGCTTTTTCACCTGGCTTCTATTTATTTATTTATTTATTTATTTAATATAAATGTCATTTTAAAAGAGGTCATATTGAGGAGTAACTGGTAAAATTAGTCTTTTACTTTCATTCAAAAACAAAACAAAACACCACCCCCATGAAAAGTTTTAAACTTGGAAAAACTTTCCACAAGTTTGTTTACTTTCAGAAAATAGAAGAGAAGAAAACAAATAGCATCACTCTAACACAACAATGATTCTCCAGTTTGTGTGTCCCCTTTGCATATCTCTCTATGCCCCTTATTGAAACAGAACAGCTATAATTCAGCATTCAGTTGGAGTTTGGCTGTGTGTTTTCTCTGAAGCATAATGGATAAGCATAGCCTTTGAAGTTAGGCAGACTAAATTCCATGCCTGGCCTCTGCCACTGTATTTTGTACATTGAGCTTTGGGGTTAGCACCTGGGTATGCACTTATGATGCCTGAACATAGACACAGTGCTTGGCAAATAGCACTGTCTTCTATAACAAATGATCATTTGTGCAGACTTTGCTTAGTTGGCAGGTCTTCACATAGGAATACGTTTCTACCTCAGTCCCTTTGCACTCGTTGCTTCCTCTGCCTGGGATGTGCTTTGCCAGATAACCATGGATACACTCTTCAACCACTGTTTGAATGATCCCTGCCCTCAATCATATTACCTTCTCCCTTGACTATACTTTGCCTTTGTTCTATATCTCCTGTTGGCATTATCACATTTGTACCCATTTGTTTGTTTTCCAATGTTTGATTTTTATACCACTAGCCTATAAGTCCAATGTTCATTGCTATCATCCCAATATCTAGAAACATATATGATTTAATAAGCACTTAATAAGCATGCATTGATTAAATAACGAATGAACTATTTTAAAATACAGAGGAAAGACTCTTTAGATGAAATCACGAGGGAAGCTATAAAGGCATTTTAGAGGAAATCAGAAGACCTAAATGGAATTCTACTGAAGAGAGGGGGGAATAGCATAACACATACAATAATTGAACAAATAATAGATTTTTTTCTCCCCTGAGCTAAAGAACACTTGAATCTGAAGATAGGGGGTG
>NW_022103919.1:16734871-16736441 GCF_000313985.2 Echinops telfairi | reverse complement strand
TACATGAGGACATACAAGATCTCAGAGATTATATCTGTATATTAGTGATGTTTTCAGGGAACTATTTGAGCCAAAGACTAATCAAACATCAAATGATCTGAAAAGGAGGCGGGTCAAGATGGCGCCCAGGTGAGCGGCACATACTGAGGGCTCTTTTGTGCAAGGCGGGTTAGTGTCCAGGTGGCCTAGTGGAAGGATTCTGGTGAGTGAGAGAACCCCCTGGGACAACACTCCACCCCCATACCACGCATCTGTCCTGAGCCGGAGCCTTGGTGATCTAGGATCCAATCCTTGGGAAATCTTGGCTCATCAGGCTGAGCAGTCCCAGCATACCGCGCCGCCAACACTGCCACCCCCAGGCTGGGACTCCATGTCAGGAGTTGCTTGGCTGCTCCGCTGACAAACACACAACTGTGGCGGGCCCCCCTGCAGCAGCTGCCCACTCGTGGTACTTCATTAGAAAGGAAGTTCCCCCTTCCCACAGTACCCCTGGGGTCCACGTGGCAGTGATCCACACCTGAGCTGGGGTCCCTGTTTCCATTCACCCAGGGCCCCGGTAACTGGCTTGTGGTCTACCAGTAGCTGGTTAGGTGACTTGAGACTAGGGGCAATCCACCCCTATTATTTCCTGGGACCTCTCTACCGGCAACCCCACTCTCCTGCCTGCGCCCCCCCGCTTCACTCCCACTCTCTACCTGGGAGGCCTCATTGCAGTGCACTCTGTGAGCCAGTAGCCCTGGTCATTCTCCACTGGTGACACACCTGCTGCTTGAGCCCATACCGCTTCTAATCACTCTTGGGCTGGCCCACGCCGCTGAGGTGCCCTGCAGCAGTCCCAGTGCCGGACCCATTCCTGCTGGCTCAGGAGGCTAGCACCATGGCCTGCATTTCCTTCCGGAGCTGCTTCTACCGGTCCTGAGCCGGGCCGCTCCACTGCAGCCCCCTTGTTGCCCCAATCCTTTCCAGCTGGCACAGGAAGTTTGCCGCTGTGGTGCACTTCCCGCTGGAGCAGGTTCTGCCTACAGCTCAACACTACAGGCCTGCAGGGAGCTGGGGGGAGTGCGTGCTTGATCTGAAGAACATTCATTCCCCGCACATAGCCTGGTTTTGGAGCCCTACATCAGCACCCCCTCCCGTGGCAGCAAGGCCTCCTCCACCTTCGCCTTCTATTAGGCATCATAAAAAATTAGAGGTAAAAGGGTAACCTTTTTTTTCTTATATTATTAGTTTTATTTTTTCTTCTTAAAATTTTTTTTTAAATCAAACAAGAATAAAGGCTGATAAATGTGCCCTTACAGACCAGTCAAAGCAACCCCAGAGCATACAGTCCCCACTCCAGACACTGAAATTCCTCACCACTGTTGGACATTGAACCATCAAGGAACTCTGCCTACACAGCAGTCTGATCCGCCTCTATAGGAGGTCACAGGCAGTCCCCTGAAAGCATCCTTAGTAGTAACACAGAGAAAGACCTAAGGGGAGGACCTAATACCGGGGGTTTAAGTGGAGAGAAAATGTTTTGAGAATGATGAGGACAATGAATGTACAAATGCGCTTTACACAATTTATG
>NW_022103919.1:16733123-16734771 GCF_000313985.2 Echinops telfairi | reverse complement strand
AGGAAAAATCAATAGACTCCATTGCTCCCAACAAAAATACCCAGAGACAAAACACAGTAGCAGAGTTAATGATGCTTGTAGAAGAATCAGACACACATCGGTCACAGAAGGAAATCTTCAGAAGTCTGCTTGGAGTATTGCAGGAGCTGAGGGAAGCAATTCAGAATAAGGATGCAATGATAGAGGAGATGAAGTCCACGCACCAAAGGGATATACAGGTGCTAATGGATGAGGTAGCAGCAGCTACACACAAGATTACAGAATTTATGATTAGACTTGAGAAGGCAGATAACCATATCAGTGATCTTGCAGACACTCAAACAGACCTCCGCAAGCAATAAAGACAGTCAGATAGGAAAATTAAAGAATCAGAAGATAACCTGAGTTCAATGACAGATGCTATGAAGAGGAATAATATTCGAATAATAGGTCTATTGGAGCAGAACACACCACACAAGTCAACAGGCAAGATAGCAAAGGAATTTCTAAAAGAAAACTTTTCCCACCTTAATGAGGCACTCATACAGGAAGCAGAAAGGACACCAACTAGACAAAACCCCAAGAAGAACTCACCAAGACATATGATAGTAAAAATATCCAATTTCGAGTAAAAAGAGAAAATTTTAAGAGCAAGAGAAAGGAAGACAGTCACATACAAAGGAGCGCAGGTAAGAATATTCTCAGACCTACCAACAGAAGAGCAGGAGAGACTGGAACAACATCTTCCAAAACCTGAAAGAAAAAAACGCCTCCCCCAGAATCCTTTACCCTGCCAAATTATCCATAGAATTCTTTACCCTGCCGAATTATCCATTAAGACAGATGGGGAGATAAGGGTCTTCCAGGACAAGGAAAGACTCAAAGAATATGCTGCAAGACACCCAACCCTGCAGAAGATACTGGCTAACTCACTATGGCCTGAGGATCAACCTCCACAAAGAACAAGCAGGAGATCATATAGCCCATCTCTATCCAGAAGCCAACGAGACAGCAACAATTACCAAGATAACAGGGCCTCACAGGGAAAAGAAGACAAGATAGAAACTCCCCACACTAATACAGCACACTGATTTGAAAGGAGATAGGAAAACACTCAAAACGCAAGACAGGGTATGACAATGAATCCACAGATTGTGATAATAACTCTGAATACCAATGAACTCAATTCATACATTAAAAGAAAAAGGCTGGAGGACTGGCTCAGAAAGCATAATCCATCAATCTGTTGCCTGCATGAGACACATCTTAAGCACACAGACAAAAATAAACTAAGAATAAAAGGCTGGTGGAAAGTATACCAGGCAAATGGTGACCCAAAAAATCAGGGGTGGCAATATTAATCTCCGACAAAATGGACCTCAAGGTTCAAACCATAAGAAGAGACAAGGAGGGGCACTATATAATGCTCAAGGTCTCAGTAAACCAAGAACCAGTTAGCATATTGAATATTTATGCACTCAAGAATTTCATCAATCAAACTATTAAAATGATGTAAAAAGAAATCATGGATTCAACAATCGTAGTAGGTGAATTTAATACTCTGCTATCAGAGAAAGATCACTGGGAAAGAAGCTCAGCAAAGAGGCCATAGATGTAATTAGGCAATTGGGCCTGATAGACATATAATAGAGCTTTCCATCCAAATACA
>NW_022103919.1:16701853-16732798 GCF_000313985.2 Echinops telfairi | reverse complement strand
TTCTCAGATCACCATGCCATACAGCTGGAGATTAATAAAAGGATGACCAAAAACAAAGGACAATCAATTGGAGGATGAACAATGATCTCCTGCAACATGAATGGGTACAGGCTCAGATTACAGAAAGTGTTAGGAAGTTTCTAGAAACTAATGAGAATGAGAATTCAATGTACCAAAACTTATGGGATACTGTGAAGGCAGTTATCAGAAGTAGCTTGATATCAGTAAATGCATGGATGAACAAAGAAGAAAGCCTATGACTGATAACGTTATCACAAAACCTCCAACAACTAGACCAAAGTAAACAGAACAACGCTTTAAATAGTAAAAGAAAAGAAATAATAAAAATCAGGGCAGAGTTAAACTAGTGGGAAGACAAGAGAACATGCAAAAGATAAATGCAGCAAAACGCTGGTTCTGCAAAAGGATCGACAGAATTGACAGACTGCTGGTAATTCTAACCAAGGAAAGGAAGGAGCGCACATCAATAGCCTGGATGAGGGATGGAACAGGTAATTACAACAGACCCTAATGAGATTAAAAGGATAATCACAAAGTACTATGAAGAACTGTATTCTAATGAATTCAGAAATGTGGAAGACATGGATAAATACTTTGAAAAACAGTCTCTCCAGAGAGAGTCATTAAGAAGCTATCAACAAAAAATCCCCCAGATCAAATGGCTTCACAGTGGAATTCTACCAAGTATTCAGGGAAGAGTTGACTCTGATCCTCCACAAAGTATTCCAGAGCATAGGAAAGGATGGCAAACTCCCAAACTCATTCTATGAAACCAGCATAATTTTGATACCCAAACAGGGAAAAGACCCCACAGGTATAGAGAACTACAGACCAATATCTCTAATGAATATATCTGCAAAAATCCTTACAAAATAGTGGCCAATAAAATACAAAAGTATATTAAACATATCACCCACCATGACCAGGAATGCAGGGATGGTTTAACATCTGAAAATCCAACAGTATTATATACCATATCGATAAGAGAAAGGATAAAAACCATATGATACTATCCATAGATGCAGAAAGATGGGAATGGAAGTAAATTACGCAAGCTAATACAAGCTATGAAAAGCCAACAGCCAATATCATAGTCAATGGAGAAAAGACAAAAACAATCCCACTGAAAAAGGGTACAAGACAAGGATGCCCCTTATCCCCACTTCTTTCTTTTCAATATCGTTCTGGAGGTTCTAGCTAACAACATAAGACAGCAGAAGGTCATCGACAAAGGCTCCAAATGGGAGAGGAGGAGGTGAAACTATTACTATTTGCAGATGGCATGATCCTGTACTTTGAAAACCACAAAAGCTTCACAACGGATGTACTTACAGCACTAGAGGAATATGGAAGAGTGGCAGGATACAAGATCAACATACAGAAGTCGATAGGTTTTCTATAAACATCAGACAGGACCATGGAAGAGGAGATCAAAAAGGCAGTACCCTTCAGAGTAGCCAAGAACAAACTGAAATACCTAGGAATAAATATATTTAACAAAAAAACCCTAAAGACCTATACAAGGAAAATTACAAGACCCTACTACAGGAAACCAGAAGTGACCTCCACAAATGGAAGAATATCCTATGCTCGTGGAGTGGAAGGCTCATCATAATAAAGATGTCAATCTTACCCAAAGCACTTTATAAGTTTAATGCTATTCTGATTCAAATACCAACAGCTTCTTCAAAGAATTGGAAAAACTGACCACCAATTTCATATGGAGAGGGAAGAAGCCCAAAATTAGCAGAGAACTCCTCGAGAAGGACCAAGTTGAAGGACTCAGTCTACCTGAATTTAATACCTACTACACAGCTACAGTGGTCAAAACAGCATGGTACTTACTGGCACAATGACAGATACTCAGACCAGTGGAAAAGAATAGAAAGCCCAGAAGTAAAAACCATTAGCATATAGACAACTGATCTTTGATAAGGGTCCCAAAAACATCAAGTGGGAAGCAGATGCCCTTTTTAACAAGCGGTGCTGGAAACAATGGATATCGACATGTAGAAAAATGAAACAAGATGTTTACCTCACTCCATGCACAAGAACACACTCAAGGTGGATCACAGACCTAGAAGTAAAACTCCAAACCATCAGGACCATCAAGAAAGGAATCGGGACAAACCTAAGGTCATTGGCCCAGGGAATTCATAGGCTTACTGCAATAGGGAAGGATACACCCACAGGTGAACTGGAAATCAACAAATGGGATTTAATAAGAATGAACACCTGTGCGCCTCGAAAGACTCCACCAAGAGGGTGACAATGCAACCCACAGACTGGGAGAGGATTTTCAGTAATGACACATCAGACATTACTAAAATCTACAACATCCTCCTGGCCTGCAAAAAGAGGAAAACAGCCCCCTAAGGAAGTGGGCAAAAGAACTGAAAAGAAAGTTCACTAGGGAGGAGACCCATATGGCCAATGAACATGTGAGAAAGTGTTCCCATTCATTAGCCATACGAGAAATGCAAATTAGAACAACCATGAGATACCATCAAACACCTCTGAGGTTAGCCCAGATCAGAAAATCAGAGAGCAGCAAATGTTGGAGGGGATGTGGTGAGATAGGAACCCTCCTCCACTGCTGGTGATTGTGTAGATATGTACAGCCACGGTGGAAAGCGATCTGGCGATACTTAAAGGGAATGGAAATTGATCGACCTTATGACCCAGCCATCCCTCTACTGGGCAAATACTCAGAGGAGGTAAGAAATAAAACACAACCAGCCACCTGCACTCCAGTGTTTATTGCGGCACAATTCACAATCACAAAGACTTGGAAACAGCCTAGTTTCCATCGATAGATGAGTGAATTAGTAAACTCTGGCACATACACACAATGGAGTACTATGCAGCACTGAAAAGCACGGACGATCACATGAAACACGTCATTTCATGGGAAGAGTTGGAAGGAAGTATGTTAAGGGAGGTAAGCCGATCTCAAATGGACAGGTGTAACATGAGTCCCCTGAGGTATGTACAATCCGCACAGCAGGAATAGAAGAATTGACACTTATCTTACAATACATGGGTGGAGGCATAGGAAGTTGGGGGGAGGTCAGACTAAACCCAGGGAGGTAATGTGAATCCATCATAAAGAAGGGGAAAGGGGAGGGAGAATGGGGGTGGGGAGAAACTGAGATGATGACATGGGGGGAACAGGGCACTAACCCACCCAGGGGGAGAGTACTGGCTGTGTCTCCACAGAATCAGAGTGTGCATACAAACCCCACCATGACACGCCAAACCAGGAGGGCAATGTGACACGTGAAGGAATCCAAGCAAAGACTGGACTACAGGGCCGGCCCCAACCAGAACCAGCCTGACCCCCACCCTGGAAGTGTGTGCCGCAGAGAACGACACTAGACCTTCTGGTGGGGGAGAGGAACCGACCTACCATACCCACATGGAAGCAAGCCAAGAAGTAAAAAGAGAAAGGGGCAGGTGGCCTAGACTCTATGGGCACACCACGCCCAGAGGATGAGTTCCCTGCACGGAGCTGCTGGGGCACAGAGAGGACTGTGGGACCACCAACAGCTCAAGACATGTTGCCCCCTAACTGGAGCATATGGAGACGGGACAATTATGGAGACACACAGCCATCTAATAGTGAAACAACAAGCCCACATGGAAGAAGCACACCAGCTGGTGCGATCGTCAGGTGTTGAGACTGGGCAACGGGCATCAGAAGATTCACAGCAGACAGTAAACAAACAAACAAAGATGAATTGGTGAGAATGGAGGGGTATTGGAGTGGAGACCCAAGTGGACAATGGAGCATCCCCCCTCAGAGGGGTCACGGGGGGTGGGGGTGAGTCCATCAGGGCACCATAGAGCACTGATGGGTCACACAATATACCTCTGTTTCCTGGAGGCCTCCTCACCAACCCGCTATCACGACCTCAGTGCCACTTCCCAATCTAGACTAGACCGGAGCATGTACACAGGTAAAGGCAAGAGATAAAGCTCACGACACATGGAACCCAGGGACCGGAATGGGAACAGTGATCCCAAAAGGGTAGGGGGCAGGTGGGGAGAGGTGGGTAGGGAGGGGGGCACCGATCGCAATGAATAGCACATAACCACACACCCCTAGTCAGGGGAAAGAACAACAGAAACCAGAGGGGAAGGGAGATGGTGGTCGGAGGGAGATTTGAAAATAATTAACAATCTATCAGGGCCACGAGGGGTGCGGGGGGAGGAGGGGGGGAAAAAAGGAGGTGCTGATCCCAAGGGCTCAATGGAAAGTAAATGTCTAGAAAAGACAATGGACTATATGTACGGATATGTCGGATACAATTGATGTATGGTTTGTAACAAGAGTTGTAATAGCCCCCAATAGAATGGAAAAAATAATAATAAATAACAATTTTAATGAACTAAAAAATTCCTTGAATTTTATAGTTATAAGTCTAATTTTAAAATGTAAAGAATGTGGGCTTTGAAATTTATAATTTCAATAAATATAATTTTAAAGACCTTTTTAAATGATCATAATATAAATTTCAATGTGGAAAAATTAAAAACAAAGTGACTGGTAATATAGAAATATATGGTTAGATATGGATATAGCTATAGCTGTCAAACGAAGTGTCTTTATGATATAAAGGTTAAAACCTATTTCAGTATCTGGTAGCCACCTGTAAGTTTTGGCTTGTGATCCTTTTGTCCTTCAAAGAACAGTACTCCAATCTCTGTTTCTGATTTAATATCCAGCACCACCTTCTTTGGCTCCTTTTGTTATAATCTTTGGGATACACCGAATCCCTCTGAATAATTCAAGATAAATCACCTTGTTTAAAGATTCTTAGTTTAATTATGCCTGCTAAATCCCTTTTTCCATATAAGGTAAAATTCCTAGGTTCCAGGGATTAGGACGTGGGGATAGTTGGACAGCAGAGCAGGTTGAGGGGCCTGTTCACCTACCAGGATTCTTAACGTTGTTATGGAAGAATGCTTGTCCAAGAAGCGCCAAGACGGGATGAAAGAACCATAGGGAAGGACGAGGCACATCCCAACCCCCTGTCGCCAAGTCAGTGTCGTGTTGTGGAGAATGACGGAGACCCATGAAACAGAAGATTAAATCCCAAAAGACATCTCAGTGTCTAGGAAAATGTAACGCTTGGGAAAAAAAGACTTTTTTAACTCGTGGAGAAAAGATTTAATAAATGTCACCAGCGATACCACCCTGACACAGAAAGAAAGGAGAAGTGGGTTTCTATCGTCACGATATGAAACGTTCAGCATGGTATAAAAATAAAGACTCAAAGGCAAGCTACAGCAGGGATCAAACCCAACATGCCTCTTGCACTAAACAAAAGCATGTCCCTTCCCATCCACTGAGCCGCAGCCATGCAGCCCTCCCCCCCATAGGGATAAGACTGAAGAGAACCCCGAAGCAGCTCTGCTCTGTAACACGGCGTCATCATGAGTCACCCACAACCGGAGGGCAATGGCTTTGGGCACAATCATGTACAACCTTTACAATCTCAGAGTGGGAAATGCCTTTCTATAACCCCAGAAGCTATTTAAAAAAAGGTCAGCCGAGAGACCTTCAAGAAGTTTGCAGGAAAATTCCATTCTCTTTCCATTACATTTTCCCACGAACCTTTAAAAAACCCCTCTTATTTAACTAAAACTGAAAACGATTTATCTAGAGCATGTAAAGCAACCAGTTGCCGTTGGGTTCATGTCCACGCGTGGTGGCCCATGTGTTTCAGAGCAGAGCTGTGCGCCGCGCCATAGGGTTTGCATGGCAGGACTTTAGAAATAGATCTCACAGCACGTTGTGCTTGCAGGTGATCTGGATGTCTACTCCAACCTTTCAGTCAGCAGCCCAAGTGTTGCAACAGCTCGTGCCGTGCAGGGGTCCGCATAGCAGCAGACAAAGAACCTCCTCTGAACGTTGGTAAGCATGGTCAGAGCTATGCGGATGTAAGGCGGAGGAAACACAAACAAAAACCAAGCTACCGAGTCATCCTGGAGCGTGGCAACCCCATGGGTCAGCACAGAGCCGAGCTCCGGCAGACGGTCTTGGCTGTATTTCAGAAGCAGATCTCCAGGGGTGTCTCTGCGTGAGGCTGAACTTCAGTCTTTTAGTTCAGCAAAGCGCCTAACCATTCGCAATGTGCACAGTGACTGCGAAGTCTGGACAAAACTCCATGTGCATTCGAGAAAAGAGCAATAAAAACGTGTCTTTCTCCTTGGGAGGCCATGTGTATTGAGTGCCTTGGGTCCATTTTTATGAATGACCTTACAACTAATTCCAACAGTTAGTGTTCACAGTTCCTAGGATCTAAAGCTCATGAATTCATGGAGCAAAAATATGATTAGACAAAAAATTGAAATGCCAAAATCTAGTGTTTGTGTCTTATACAAAATGCTCATGCACGTGAACAGGAGCAAGACAGACGGTTCATTAAAACTGGTGTTAATTATCTGCGTGCCGGTGGGTTCTTGTTTTCCATCTTCCTATTTCTGTCTCCTCCTGCTCACCTTTAGGCAGAATTTCCAGCACGCTAAAATACAGTTAATTCTGTAACTGTCAAAACCAAGCTTGTCTCCACTTCTCTTTTGGGGTTAAGATTAGTACCAGTTTCCTTCCATCACCACCCCTTCTCCCCTTGCCAGTTTCTCCCTCTGTTATGTGAGATGGAAAATAGTATCTATGTCAGGGTTGTTTGGGAGAGTGAATGATGACTTTGCTGGTGACTAATGCCAAAAAAAATGGTTATCTATTTCTGCCAGTGAAAGAATGAACTACTTTTTCACTTTCGCTCCTGGTGCTGTTTTAACTGAAAGAAGAAGATGCCCTTGTTCAGCCGGTTTCTTCCCTCCTCTTCCTCTGTGTCAGGGATCACAAGAATTTCCTTGATGAGCTAGTGCCGCCCTCCCCTGCCAAGGCACTCTGTTATTTTGCTTGCAGAGTAATCCCCCATTTGAACTGCAGATTTTAAGGTGGGGTATTTTGTTTGTTGCCCTCATGTCAACTCCCCCCACCCCTCTTTCTTTATTGGGAAAGCTTGGTTTAAAAAGAAAAACTAATGACCCAGAGTTGGCACATGCACAGGAAAATGGGCCTCATCGTGTGCCTGAGATGGTATGCGCTCATTTGTTGCACCCACAGGAGAACGTTCATTTCATTTCTCATTTTTCTCCCTCCTCTAAGATGCTGGCGCAAAATGGAAGACCATGTGCTGTGTGGTAAAGTCTTCACTGAATATACACAGAAATTGTAGAAGGCATCTGTGATGGGGAGGGTCAATCAGAGACAATGAAAAAATATTTTTCAGAGAAACAAGGCGGTGGGGGGAAATGCAGGCTGGTGGTGATGGGTGTTGCCGGGAGGAGGCTCCAAGTTTCAAGTCTCTCAATTGTCCCAATTGAAGGAAGATTTCAAGTACGGGACAGTGTCCGAGAAAACGTTCGAATAAAAAAGTATGTTTCTTGAAGGGGGATACTTTGGAAAATAAATCCAAAAGGCCCTTCGCTAGTCTAAATGTCAGGCAAAGCATCCAGCAAAATGTCAGGCTGCTGATGACAGACCTACCACCATAGACTGGTTTTCTGGCTGGTCTTCTGCAGTTGGCAGAAGCTGTAGGGCACCCCCCTCCTTTCAGGCATGGCCATTCCAGGACCCCAGCACGCCAGACTTGATGCTGTGCTCTGTCTCAAACCCCAGATGCTAGGGCGGATTCGGTCATTGTGGCGGTTATGTGGTATTCTTCCTTCTCTAGCTGTTTCGTGACGGCCAGTAAGGAAACGTGTTTTAATCTGCCCTCGCCTTCCTTTGTACCCGAGGGTTTTGGGGAGGAAGCTTGTCTCCACTTCTCTTTGGGGTTTCAGATTGCTGCCGGTTTCCTGCCATCATCGATTCTCCCCGTCAGTCTCTGACTAGCCGCGGAGTCAGAGCCACGCACCGCAGAAAATATGCATCTCGGTGGTTCCTTCCGTTGAGTCGGGGGTTCTTCCTCTGTTACGTGAGATGGAAAATAATAGTTCGTTTCTCAAAGGGTTGTTTTGGAGAGTGAATTAGAAAATGCACATCCCTTATCCAAGAGCTTAGTATATCCGATGGTCCTATGGATGCTGTTAGGTGCTGTCCAGTTGGCTCTGACTCCTAGTGGCCATATGTATACAAAACAAAACATGGACAACAGAAAAATGGGTGCAGGTTGACAGGAGTCGGTGTAAGGCATGACAATTTTTATAAATTATCAAGGGTTCATGAGGGAGGGAAGTGGGAGAGGGGGGCCCTACAGGGCTCAAGCAGAAAGAAAATGTTTTGAAAATGATGATGGCAATATATGTACCAATGTGCTTGACACAGTGGGTGGATGGCTGCATTGTGATAAGAGCTGTACAAGCCCCCAGTAAAATGATTAAAAAACAAAACACAGCTCTGTCCTGTGCCACCCTCACAACGGTTCTGAGGTTTGAGGACGATCTTAGCAAATGTTCCTTGTTGTTGTTTTGTCCTTGTGAGTCCTACGTCAGGAGAATGGATAGATTTTCATTTCTCTTCAGGAAGGTTGAACCGGTTCATCTGGACAACATGGAAACTGAGTTCGCAGTGGTTTGCAGTCTTCTCACCCCCCTGGGATTACACAGAGGAGCCAAAGCGGCACAGAGGGACCCTGAGACCAGGCTTGACATGTGGGGCTTCCCAGTTCAGCACTGGTTTTTGTTGTGTCTTGGCTTTGGGGAAAGATGAGGCTGTTTGCTTCTGTAAAGATTTACAGCCCCAGACATCCCAGGGAACAGTTCTACTGTCTCCTATAGGATGACTGGGAGTCCAATTGACTTGTTGGCAGTGGTTGTTTTTGTTTGTTTATGAGTCAAAATCTATTGACAGCAGTGAGTTTTTGAGTGAGTTTATAGAAAAGAAATCCCCATACGATTTTTCATTAAAAATCACCAAGCCCTATCAGCTATAAGGCTATTACCCTCCTATGATTCAGCGGCATCCCTCCTTTTTCGAAGGACTCTTCCCAACTTTTTAGTTAGCCCCTTTTGTTTACTACCCATCCTCAGCCCCCTGAGCCTTCCTGAGAGAAAGAAAGCCCTTGGGAAATCACATCTCTTTTAAGTACAGATTGCCTTGACGTATTACCCCTTCTGTGAGGTGTTTGACTTTTCAGAGTGTCAGAAGAAGCAGAGGACAAAGACTGCTTTCTTATGAAGGAATTCCTGGCAGGACAGGGATGATATTAGGGGGAGTGAGGCCCTATAAAGAATAGCCACTTCTCTAGTAAAATAAGAATCATGAAAGTCATGTATGTAGAAATTAAGTGACCCCTATTAACCCAACTATTTCACCTCCTTTGAAACCCCTAGGTGAGGTGGAACTTAAAAAAACAGAAGCGAAGACCTCTCTACATGTTTAAGTTGAGGACACAGAGGTTCCCAGGGGTTCTGTGACTTGCCTCAGTTGACAGAGTGAGGTGGCTCTGCCCTTTGGGGCAGCCAGGCCTGCTGATTACTCCTCAAGGCACAGGCTTTCCACCACTACCTTTGCAGAAATGGCACAAGCAGAACGGCTGGGTTTTCTGACTCTTTTTGCTTGAGAATAAAGAAATGGCTGTAGCAGACCCGCCCGCTCTCAATGAGCTCTTTGTTTGAGCAAACTCCAGGGAGGGTTCTTTTCTTCCCTAGTAGTTATGCTCAGAAGGTTGATGTTTCAGCCATGCCTGGCAGTCTTCCAGAATACTCTTGGCTATATGCAGTAGTCTCAGATTCTTGGATCCGTGAATTTAAAAGACTGCAGCAAAGGAGAACTGAACAACCTACAGTGATCTAATTGCTGTAGAAGAAGCCGTTATTTTTGAAGTCATTTTTTTCCTGTCAAACTGCTTGATGACACAATTTTTTAAAGTGCAAAGAGTTACACTCAAAAGTCATTAATCACTAGATGAGCAGTGGGTAGGGAATTAACTTTCTTGATTATATTTATATCAAGCATCGCTTCTCAGCCTTTTGGCTAAGATCAAGTGTAGTATAATATACAGAGCATAGTTGCTTGATTTATGCCAATAGCAAGACTAGCTGGTATGAGAGCAGACCATGTTATAAGCTTTTAATATATATTTTTGAATAAAGAATAAAATCCTTTAATTTGGGGCCAAGAACTCCTCCAATAGAAGCAACTTATGATAAACACATGTGGGGTTAATTGAAGGGCAGAGGGATAAATGGCTCGGTGAGCTTCGCCTTTCTAGTTCTCAGGTCTCTTGGTTTGTGATGGTCGGAGCAGGGTGCAGCTGCCTTAGCCAGTTCCCTGCTTCAGCTGGCAAGGTTCACTTCCTGCAAGACATCCCCGAGGAGAAGCCACATGGATCTACCCCGATGCAGCCCTGGGTGCTGGAGCAGCCGTGTGGAGACCCCTGCCAGCGCTGAGATGCTTACACATTCACTGATTCAGCTTTCCTCCTGCAGTCGGCGTCATTCTGTCTGTTTTGTGAGATGGAGGACTTTGTGGATTGGTGTCAGACATAAGGGTTAATGTTGGACTTGTGAGCTTGTGTAGCACTGGGTTGGGATGTTTTCTTGATGTGCACTTACCCTTTATATAAAACTCTCTCTTATACATGAGTTTCTGTGGATTTGTTTCTCTAAAGCCATGGTTGCTGGCTACAAGTCACCCTGGTGGTGCCGGGCTGCTCCTTACACCACTGGTGGTTCACACTCACCAGCAACTCTCTGGATGAGAGATAAAGCTCCCTAAAATCAGGATTGCTATACATTGGAATGAACTCACTGGCAATCAGACTTCTAGGCAATACTTCTCCCTATCAGGGCGATCCCACTTTGACGGAGTCTTTGGTGGAATGTTTGTGAAGTTGCAACAGGGGCCCTTTCTATTCCGGTAAAGAGTCACAGCCACAGAAGCCCACAGGGCCAGTCCCCCCGTCCTGTAAGGTCACTGTGAGTCATCAACCACTCGATGGCACTAAGGATCAAGGCAGGCTTTGCAAAGCAGAAACCTTGTTGCATGGAGTTTTCAATGACCGAATTGTGTTTTTATTTCCTGGAAATATTACTAGGCACATCTGTGTAGACTCAAATTCCAATTTCTTGATTCGCAACCATGCAAGTTAACCATTTGTATCACCCAGGTACCTGTTCTATTCTGATACACATGGAGTTGTCAGGAGTCGAGGTCAAAACAGTAATCGACAAGTTATTAGCTTGTCGATTCAGTGCTGGTGCTTGATTACAATTGGATAAGGATTGTGATGTCATCCCTTGGATTGAGAAGACAGCAAGGTTAAGGGTTGGCGGAGGCATTCTTGGAAAGCAGAACTGTGATGCTGAGCTTTCCAAGGTGATTTACAACATTCATGATCCTGACCAAGAGTTTGCTGGAATCACAAAGGCATGGTGATGACAACTGGGGAACGGTAAGATTCTGTTACTTACTGAAAACAGCCAAATAGTACATCCAGGAGTCAGCAGAGTCCTACGGCTGTTTCCAACGTGTGACTGGTGTTTGTAAATACAATCTGATTGGCATACTAATGTTAGACAGACAGAGCCACTCAAAGGTAGCCATGGAAGGAATTCTAACACAAAGGAAGATGGAAGCAGCCTTCCCCTGGTACAATGGAAGTTGAAGGGCAGACAAGACACGTATTCTCGATCACTGACAGACACGGGCAGTTGAACGGGTGTGAGCAGAGACAAACAGGATGTTCACACTATCCCCACAGTGGTTGAATTAACCCTTGGTTTGGGGTCTGGCAATAAGGATACAACATGAACTCTGGGATGAAGGGGTCCACACACCTGGAAAGGGGGGGTATGCCAGAGAAAGCCAGCCAATAGCAGAAGACTCATTGGAAAGGCTGTCATTTGCAAGTGGGGGTGGGTGTAAGGAATGTATACCTGGCTCTTCATTCTATGGGGCTCCCAGATTAGCCAGAGCCCTTTGATGTTTTATATCAAAGAAATTCCTTAATAAATCCTCTCATCCATTCAAACCCTTTTCGGACTCTCAGCTGAATGCTGTACCTCATCTGAATTCTTCTTGCAAATGGGACTAAAACAGAGAGGAGGCTTGGAACCAGGAGATACCTCCTGGTGACACTATCATGCTTTGTTTTCTAAGTGCTTTTTGTGGCTGATTTCATACTACAAAGACAGAGTTATGTAGTTATGACAGACATTGCAGAGTCTCAAATATTTCCTACTTGGCTGCCTTTGGGCCAAGTATATAGAGTTTCCAAGGCTGTAAATCTTTTTTTTTTTTAATAGTTTTATTGGCATATACTTCACATCATAAAATTTGATCATTCAATCATATTAAGAATCATCACCACAGTCAATTCCAGAATATTTTCGTCTTCTACTCATTGTTAGCTTCCTATTTCCCCCCTCCTCCAACACCCCCTGCTATGCTTCTAAGTAATTATTAAAACAGTTACTGCCTCTATGTTTACTATGCTAGATTTCATATACAGAAAATCATACAAAACACAAGCAGGAAATCAACCAACCAACAGTGACTAAACAAGGCAGAGAACAACCTCAATGAAAAAGAAGGCAGTTAATACTACACACTGAAACAACTTTAAAATGGGTCGAAAGGGCTATCAAATGATAAGGTATTACATTTTAACCTACTACATCTCTCTTTATGATCCTGTCTGATAGCAAGGCTATTCACAACCAGGATCAATGATCAGAGGGAATTCACCAGAAGCGTAATGGATTTGGGGCTTCCACTGTCATACACAGCCTTCTGAAAACCAGATATTCATAACTTATGCTCTGATACCATTTCCTCCCGCATACTTGGCTTTTATTATTTACAATTCTTGGATCACACAAGCTGGTGTGCTTCCTTCATGTAGACTTAGCTAACACCCCACTTTGACGATTGCTTGTTTAATACAAGCCTTGAAGACAGCAGGCACTGTTCTTTCTGAGAGCTGAGCACCATCTGGTTTCTTTACCACACTTCACCGTAGCACCCATGTCTTCGCTGACCTGGTCATGCGGGTGAATAGTAAGTAGGGCCTTTTAATAAGAAAGAATTGTTCTCAGAAGAGGGCAAAAATTAAGTTCAAATCCATTCATATAGCGATAGAGTGTATATGTCTTGGGCTCACATTAGAGATGTGTGAAAGAAGTAGGTCCTCGCTGTAGCAAAGCTATGGAATTGGCGGTCACTGGACTTTGATTTGTCTTTCTTGTTTGGGGTGCCCAGCGAGTCGGCATCGACTGGATGGCCGTGAGTTTGCTTGTTTGGTGAATTACTGGTGGCCTGGGGCTACTATACATTTACTATTTTAATGTTCTGCTTGCTTTCGTATGACATGGATTAGTCTGATAGGCATGGTTCTGCCTTTGTGAATGAATATTATTAAAATGTTTGCCCTATCATCCACTCTCATTATTTGCAAAAATAATGTCCAGTTACTTAGGGGTTAATATGTACACCTCAATAATCCATGTATTGTGGTATGCAGCCAATTTTATGATGCCTTGGAGGGGATGGTTTATAATGTTCTCTGTCATAAGAGGGCATCAATCTTTATGGGAGCAGAAAGTGCCCTTGTCTTGGGTGAGCCAGGGAGGGGAAGTTTGCACTCTGGCTTGCCTGGGTACATCCGTAATGATTTGCTGGTAGCCACATGTTATCTAGTGCAGATTCAAAGTTGGGATCCTGATGACTCTGACTCCAGGTGACATGGTCATCATTAGTCATACTTTGATTACCATGTAGGCTTTTTAAAACCTGTGATTGTGTACCCTTCGCAGTGATGGTCCTTTCTTAGCTCTGTAGTCTCACCTGCAACAGTGATGGATTGAACCTACCACCACTCATGACCTTGTTATAATTTCTTTTGTTCTTCATCATACTATGGAAACCATGGTGGTGATTCTGGGGAAATCCATCAACTTCATGTTGGTGATTTCCCTCATCTGGGATGATTTGTCATTGTGTTAGTCCAGGCGGACTAGAGAAACTAATTCATAGAGACACTCATGTGTATGAGAAAGAGCTTTATATAAAGAGTAATTTTACCTTAAGAAAACATCACAGCCCAGTCCAGATCAAGTCCATAAGTCCAATATTAGCTTATATGTCCAATACCCGTCTATAAAATCCTCTTCTGACTCACGAAACACATGTAATGGTGCCAAATGCAGGAAGATCACAGGCCAGTGGGTGGGAAGTCTTGTGGATCCAGTGGCACTGTAAGCATGTCAGCACTGGCAAGGGTCTCCATGTAGCTCCTCTAGCTCAGGAGACTATTGTAGCTTCATGTGTCTCATCAGATGCAATGTCTCCCAGGGAGTAAGCGTGTGTCCCACCTCAAGCGAGCTATTTATCTCCTTAGCACCTCCAAATAAGGTCATCAAGCTGCCACCAGATTGACAGACTAAACTCCACCTCTTCAGTCTTAATCCTCTCAAATTGACAGCAGATTATGTAACGACCACAGTCATTGCCCTTTTAAGGTTTAATCAATGCTCGTGAAAGCAGCAGTCAGGAACTCCAACCACTTACTGTATTGGGAGATTATCTATGTATTGGCAAAGATCTCTTTAAAGCGTTAAAAAGAAAAATGTCACTTTGAAGACTAAGATGTGGCTCACCCAGACCTTGGTGTTTGAGATCACCTCGCATGCATGTGTGTAAAAACTGGACAATGAAGAAGAAAGATTGTGCATCTGAATTAGAGGGTTAGTGAAGAATATGGAATAGATCAGGAACCTCCAGGAAAATGAGCAAATCTTTTTTGAAAGGCATATTGCCAGAATATTCATCAGGAACGAAGATGGTGCGATATCATCTCATGCAGTTTGGACATTATATCAGGAGAGACCAGTCTCTGGAAAAGAAACACACTTAGCGGTTAGCAGCTGCGTGCATATGTCTCCTGGGACATCATTTCTGACAAAGTGGATGGTCAGTTTAAAAAAAGACGAAGGGCCTTAAAACATCGGGTGGACACTGGCTCCAGCTTGAGGGCAGCCGTGAGGACGGCGCAGGATGGTGCAGGACCAGCATCGATTTGACCTGTTGCACATGCTGTTGCCATGAGTGGGAACTGACATGTGACGCTGTGCTCATTTGAGCTGTCTAGACCAGCGGTTCTAAACCTTCCTAATGCCTTGATCCTTTAATACAGTTTCTAATGTTGTAGTGACTCCCCCTACCATAAAATTATTTCTGTTGCTACTTCCTAACTGCAATTTTGCTACTGTTATGAATCGGGCGACCCCTGGGAAAGGGTTGTTCCAGCCCCAAAGGGGTCGCGACCCAGAGGTTGAGAACCTCTGGTCTAGAGAAACAAAGCCAGTGAATCTGGCAGATGTGTAAGTAAGAGCTTTACATCAGGAAGTGATCTTATATCACAAACGTACCCAAGCCCAGGCCAACTGAAGTCGTTACATCTGATGCCATCTCAGGCGCTTTTCCGGCTTACACAGCTGCAGGCCAAAGATGCCAAGGAGTGAATTGAGAAGCAGGCAATCACAAGCTAGTGGGCACACAACTGTGCATGTCTAAGGTTGTTAAAAGCATGGCAGGTACCAACAGCTCTCAGGGTTGGGGGGCCGTTCGGGGCCCCAGAGTCCCTGTGACGTCCCAGCAAGGAGGAAGGGGACGTGGCAGAGAGGAATCACCTCTGATCTTGCTTGTACAAAAGGCCACGCCACCAAGGAGGTGTCATCAAGGTACCACTTGACTGACACACTGAACTGTGCCCCAGCCAAGGTGTCTGGTTGACATAACAGCTGTGTTAGTCTGGGTCCTTTCGAGAAACAAATCCACAGAAAGTCATGTACGAGAGAGTTTTATATGTAGGGTAAGTGTGCATCAAGAAAACATCCCAACCCAGTGCTGACCAAGCCCACAAGTCCAACATTAACCCATTAACCTATATGTCCAACACCAATCCACGAAGTCCTCCTCCATCTCACAAAACACACACAATGACGCCGACTGCAGGAGGAAAGCCGAATCAGTGAACGTGTAAGCATCTCCGTACTGGCAGGGGTCTCCACACGGCTGCTCCAGCACCCAGGGCTGCATCGGGGTAGGTCCATGGGGCTTCTCCTCCGGGATGTCTTGCAGGAAGTGAGCCCTGCCAGCTGTCAGAAAGGCTGTGATTGTTATTGTTTTCCTTGGGTGCTGTTTAATCTGTTCAGACTCATAGAGACCCTACGCACAATGGAACAAAACAATGACCAATCTTTCACCCTCCTTTCAGTTGTTATGTTTGAGCCCATTATTGCAGCCACCCTGTCAGTCCATCTTGTTGGTGGAAATGAAAGACAGGAATTCAGGATAATTCTAAGGATTTTATGTGTCTGGATGAATCATGATACCATCTACTCAGATAGAGAAGCCTGGGAGGCTAGCGCGGATGAAATGGAGAGTTCAGAAATCCAGCAGGATTAAGGCTAAATGGACTTCTATCTCTCCTATCGCAGTGCACAAAGAGGGGCACTTGAACCTAGTCACTGAAAACAGGGCTGAGTTAGGAACCTGTGCTCAATCTAACATTGCCTGTAGCTGGCTGTATAAGCCTGAAGTGGGTCATTTAACCTGTGTCAGTTTCTATATATTTCAAAGGGTAATAAGAAGGTGGCTTCCTTATAGTATTGGTAGGATAAACAAATGGATCAAGTAGAATGATCCATATAAAAATCTATGAAAACATGGAAAATGCTTTACAAAAATACTCAAAATGCTTGGCATCCTCAAGGTTCACACCCTCCCTCACCACCCAAGCCCAGCTCCAAGGCAACAAATTACCTCAAAAAGAAACTCCCTTGTCTTATTCACCCAGCTTTCTGTGTAACCTGAGCTCTGTCTCTGCAGGGCAGTTCCAATATCCTCTGCGGCGGAATGCCAACACCAGGGTCCTTTTCCGGGAAGGGTCTGAAAGCATTTGAAAAATGACAGGCCTCTTACCCCCCTGAACCGCTACGTAAAGGTGATAATATGGGTCATTGGGAAGCTCAGCATGAGAAGATCGGACTCCTGGGATCTTCACTAGTTCCAGGACATGAAAGAGGAAAGGAGGCCCAGGCAGCTGCCACGCAGGCAGCACAGATTCTGTGCTTGCGTGAGGCTCACCTCCTTTCCGCTCCACTGTGTAAAGAACAGAACTGAGACTTATTTAGTAAGAAGGAACATTTTCTACTTGTCTTCTGCTACCATTTGAGCATTGGGAATACCCAAGCTTCCTTCTGTGTTACTGACAGCTGTAGCTGGCTCTCCTCTAGTCATCTTATAGCCTCCTGTGTTAGTCTAAGTAGACTAGAGAAACAAATTCATAGACACTCATACATATGTATATAAGAAAGAGGCTTATATACAAGAGCAATTGAATATTGAGGAAACCTCCCAGCCAAGTCTAGATGAAATCCATAAGTACAATATTAGCCCATATGCTCAATACCAATCTATAAAGTTCTGTTCAGATTCACAAAATACATGCAATGATGCTGAATGCAGGAGGATCACAGGCCAGTGGGTCAGAAGTTTTGTGGATTCAGTGGCATTGTAAGCATCTCAATGCTGGCAGTGGTCTCTATGTGGCTTCTCCGGCTCCAGAGGTCTGGTTGTATCAGGGTAGGTCCATGTGGCTTCTCCAGCTTCCAGGGTGTAGTGCCACGTGTCTTATCAGTAGAGTGTCTCCCAGGGAGTGAGCAGAGAGAGGGAAGTGTCTCCCACTCCCAAGGAGGAAATACAGGAGTTTCCAGAATTCTCAGGAGGTCATGCCCACACAGAGACCTCCTTGGGTATATCTTGACTGACAGGCCAGACTCCCCCCTTTCACTTGTAATCCTCTCAAATTGACACAGATTACGTAAGTACCACATTTCCACAGGAGAACATCAATGAGTCAGAACTTACCATATATACTCGTGTATAAGCCAAGTTTTTCAGCACATTTTTAATGCAGTTTTTGTGGTAAAGTTAGGTGCCTCGGCTGATATTTGGGTTGACTTATATTCAAGTCACTTGTTCTTTCGCATGTTCCCAGTCTCGGTGAATGCCAACTCAGTAAGCCCAGACAAACTGGGGTTCAAGCCAAAGGACTTTCTATCACCTCCCATTGTCAATCAGAAATCAAGCTCTGAATAGCTCTTAAAGCCTGGACCTCCTCTTCGTTATCGTCATTACTGGTGTAATTCAACCTCTCCTCATTCTCCTTTACGACATTCTTATTTCCCTTGCCACCGCTAACGTGGCCTAAAATTCAACTCAAACCGTGTCCCTCCTTGCTGGAAAGCGCTTTCACTCCTCATGGTCTTCAGGACAGATCAAGTCCAATTTACAAAGTCTTCCAACCTCTCTGGTTACACTCATGCCCATGCCCTGATGCATCTCCTGCGCCTGCCAGTCTAAGTGGTTTGTAGCTCCCTAGTTGCCCCCAATTTTCTCTTCCTTCTGGACCTTTCTGGTGTCATTCCATCCCCTTGACTAGTCTAACTTTCCCCCCTTCAAGCCCCAGCTTAAAATCATTTCTTCTACAGAAGCTTTCTGTGAATAGTCCCCTCTCCCAAGATATGGTACTCCTTCTGTTCACCCTGATAATTATCCTCGCACTTGCCCACATTTTGTGACTGCTGTTTGTTGAGCTATTTCCCCCACTAAACGGTAAGCTCCAGTTGAGAGTTCAGATTCTCATAATCATCAGTGTGTCCCTAGCACCTAACAGAGTGCTTGGCTTATACTCGGAGATTGAAACGAGGGCTCAAACATGGACTACAACAATGGGCTCAAACATAGAAGCAATTTTGAGGATGACACCGAAGGAGGAGGTACTTGTTTCTGTTGTACATAGGGTCGCTATGAGTCGGAACCAGCACAACGGCGCCTAAGAGCAACAGGAGATATCGAAACTTATTTTTAAATACTGAAGGAATAAATTGATGGATGAATATGTAGCTGGTACAAGTATAAGATGTTCAACTCCTAAAGGCCAGGTTGTTATTGTTGGTGCCATCGCGTTTGTTCCAACTCAAAGTGACCCTGTCTATGTCAACAGAATGAAACACTGCCAGATCCTGTGCCAGGGAACTGCCTAAGGCAGCTGCACCCTGGTCCGACCATCGCAAAGCAAGAGACCCGAGAACTAGAAAGGCGAGGCTCACTGAGCCATTTATCCCTCCGCCCTTCAATTAACCCCACAAGTGTTTATGGGCCAGGTTGGCACAATCAACTAGCTACCTCAAGGGCCTTCCTCTTTTTGCTGCCCCTCCACTTTGCCAAGCCTGGTGTCCTTATCCAGGAACTGGTCTCTTCTGACAACATGTACAAAGTCAGTACAAGGCTTATTTACAGCACCTGTAGGCCAAATCATTTAAATAGAGCAACATAGGTAGACAAGGCACAGGCAAAGCACCACTAATAGCAGAGGCATGCCAGACTTCTGAAATTCCCAGGAATTTCCAAGTTGACATTTCATTTTTGCTAAACTCTTTCACAAAATATCAGTGAATCCGACTGACCTAAGCCATACATGAAAATGGTATTAGGAGGAGGTAGGGGGTGGGGACAGACATGGTGGAGGGTTAGACACAGAATAACTAGCCGAGCTGGGGCTGTAGGGCTAGCGTGGTCCTGCAGGGATGAGGGTGCCAAAGTATTAGGGTAGGATGGTGGCACCAGGAGGGTTGAGGGCAATAGGAATAGTAGAACAGGGCTAAAGGACACAGGGAGGGGTGGGTGCACCATGTGGAACAGGGCTGAGAGTTTTAGCTGGAAGGATGACAAGGGAGGGCATGTTGGGGAGGGATGGGAGGAGAACAACTGAGTAGTTCTGTGATTCTGGGTTATTGCTAAGATAAATGAACACTTGCAGCAAGCTGGTAGGTGAGTGGGTAGACAGGGCCCTCGTAGCTCATCTTCAAGAGATCTCAGTGTCCGTAGATGCTCAGCTATCTCTACAGGACATGCCTGTCGACCACTTATCCAGCAAACACCATTGACCGTAGTCCCAACTTTAGGTTGTATGGACCCATACATTGTTCCCTCCATTTTCATTGCAGAGAAGAAAAAGTTCAGGCTTTGGAGTCTGACCATGGTCTGGAAAACCTCACTCTCTCATCCATCAGTCGTAGGGTGCTGGACCTCGGTCTACTTCCCTCTAACACGGGCTACCCACCTCACAGAACTGGTTAGGGGTCTAGGTGAAGCATTGTCTGAAGCCCATGCACACAGTTCCAGGCACAGAGTAAGGGCTCAGAAATTTGGCTTTTCCTTTCCCTCTTCGATTCTAAATGATACAGTTAGTTAATTGTGCCAACCTCGCCGAGAAACACATGTGGGCTTCACTGAAGGGCGGAGAGAGAAATGGCTCAGTGAACCTCGCCTTTCTAGTTCTCGGGTCTCTTGCCCTTTGATCATCAGACTAGTGTGTGGCTGCCTTGCTTGTTCTGTGCCTCAATTTGCAAGCTACTCTACCTGTGGGAAACCTAACCTGGGGACTGTGTCGCTGTAATTTGTGGTTCCTTCAAGACCTGCTTCTCCACACCATTATAATTTACATCTCTTGAGCTGGGGGCTGTCGGACCCTGTCATCTGGCTGACTGTTGGTAACCTGCCTTGCTGTTTGCTGCCTGTGCCCGGATAGCCTGAATTGCTCTACAGAGGACTACCTGGCGGCCCTCAAGACTTGAAGGACTGCCAGTGTCTCACAACTGTCTCATGGGAGTGAGTTGCACTGAGCCATTTGTACTGCTTTATAATTTAATTAACTGATTATTTCTTATGTCATATATCTATCTAGCTGTATAAATATATATATAAAATTATTAGCATTGTGGTTTTGTTTCTCTATAGAACCCTGTGTAACACACTAAATGAAGCCCAGTTGGTGCCAATTTAATGTATTTGTGGGGGTAGAGATGGGGTATAGAAGAACCTCTGTTGCTGACTCATTAGGATAGAAGGCATGAGTCAGGCCTGTGTGACATGCCGGCATGAATCATGGACACCCTTTCCCCCGCCTAGTCATCGTCATCCAGGTCTCTGTCTGGGATCTCGGCTGGCAGTGGTCCCAAGGTGGTTAAGGGAAGCAGACTCCCTTCATGCCTTTCTCACCACAGTTGGCAAGGAGTGCTGGATGCGGCTGCCCAGTTGGGGGACGGTGAGAGGGGTTTCTCCTCCAGATTTCTGAGTCAAGACAGCAGCAGCAGAAGTGTTTTGAGTGCTCTGATGCTGGAGGCTCATCTGAAGCCTGGAGCAGAAAGTGAGAACTTGAGTAGGTTCCACTGCAAGAACAACATTGGCAACAGTGGGAGGAAGGGTTTGTGCCAGCCAGCCCTGCAAATTGGCACTGCTTCCATATTGTGAACTGCTTAAAAAATGTCCCCCTTGTATGAGACTCACCTTCCTGACATGATTGTTTCTATCCATTTTTTAAAAGGTGAAATGTCGATTGACAATAAACCTTGTTCTGGACATTCATCAACTTCCCAAATGGACACAAATGTTGGCTCCTACTACATTTGAAGGTAAGACTGTTTCACCAGGTCAGATTGTTAATCAAACTTTAGAGGTTCTGAAAAGATAGTGTGACAAATAACAGCATGCCTCTCTTGCTCCAGGCACCTTACTCACCTGCCCTCGCTGGTGCAACTTCTTTTTGTTTCTGTGGATGAAGAGGAACATGAAAGGACAGCGATTTGACAACATAGAACAGGTAAAGAAAAAAATGGGGAGGTGCTGTCAGCCATCTAAATAGATGAGTTTGAAAAATATTTCCAAGAATGGATTCGCAGATTTGACAAATATATTGAGTGTAATGGAGCATGCTTTGAAGGTGATAAGGTTATTTTGTTTAAAAAAATTTTTTTTAATACCTAGCTTTGAAAAAAAAATCAGTTTGGGGGCTATATGTATATATTGATAACAAAAAACAAAGCTATGGACGTAATAGGGAAAAAAGCATTTGATTATCCTATTTTTTTCAACTTTTTGTAGCTCTTGGTTATCTGACACTCAAAATTCACTTAAAAATAAGGTTATAGGGCAGAAAAGCCCTTTAGAGCTGTACTATAGTTTAAATTCTAAGCACTTGATTTGCTAGTACAAGGTTGATGGTCAGAATTTATCCGCATTTTCAGTCTTGACATAAATTCAGCTTCTATTTAGATTCTTTCCGATCCTTAACCATCCATGTAAAAAAAATGTGCCCTTAGGCAGATTGTGTTTTAAAATGAGGCAGCCCGGTGGGGTACTGTGATAGAACTTGCTCCACATTGGCCTGCTGATGTCGGTGACATGGTCGGCCACCAGTCATGGTTTTATGATGATTTATTTTGTTTCCAATGCTCTCTAATTTGACCACACATCTGTCGGTTTGTTGTACTGTGGTGGCTTGCGCATTGCTGGGAGGTATGGTATTAGTATTTCAAATACCACCAGGGTCAGTCAAAGTGAGCATGTCGCACCAGAACTTCCAGGCCAAGAATAGGCCACAAAGACAGAAGAGGCTGTCTGCCTCTGAGGAATTAGCCATTAAAAACCTTGTGACTAGCAGCAGAGCATTGTCAGGTAGGGTAACAAAAGGTGAGACTCTCGGGATGGAAGACACTCGCAAGATAATGGAGGAAAAGCTGCCTTCTCAAAATTGAGTCCATTATAATAACATGACGGAGGAAAGCCTTTGGGATGGCTCTTGAGTCAAAGGGAAGAAAAAGAGAGTCAAATGAAAACAGATCATGAAAATCTATTCATAATTGGAACTTGGAATGCAAGGTGTATGAATCTAGGAAAATAGGAAGTCACAGAAAATGATATGGACTCTGTAAAGATTGATATTGGTGGCAGTTACATGTCAATCAGGTTCCAGTTTGATGGCCTCATTTGGAGGAGGAGGAGATGATTGTTCACTGGAGGCCAGGCACACTCTCTCCGTGCAAGACATTCCTGTTGGCAAGCCACATCGAGACACACTGATGGAGCCAGAGCCCTGGAGCTGGAGGAGCCAGGTGGAGACCCATGCCAGTGCTGGGATGCTTCCATCACCACTGGATCTACAAGACTTTCCACTCACTGGCCTGTGACCTTCCTGCATTGCATATGTCGGGTGAATCTGAAGAGGAATTTATAGGTTGGTATTGGACATATGGGCCAATATTGGAATTACAGACTTGATCTGGACTGGGCTGGGATGTTTTCTTAATATACAATTATTCTTTTATATAAAGCCCTTTCTTATACACATATAAATCTCTCTGAATTTATTTCTCTAGTCTACTCAGACTAACACAATATCCTAGGTATCAGTGAGCTGAAATATATTGGTATTGGCCATTTTGAACAAATATTCATATGATTTACTGTGCCAGGAATAAAAAATTCAAGAGCAGTGGTGGCACATTCATCCTCAATAAGGACAGTTCACGGTAATTCTAAGGTTCACACGCTGGTTACCTCTATTCTTAACTCCTGTACCCCAGTTTCTTTAAAATACAGGTCATCATGAGAATTGCTGAAGTAAATTGTGTAAGAATTCCCAGTATTTATCTAATTAAGCTCTTTTGCAAAAATAACAGACCCAAGATCTGGAAGGTGTGGCAATTCAGTATACGTGAGCAGCAAGGGTATTCCTTAAGGCCCCATAATCACATGTGTCTGTTCCCACCGGAGCTAATTTTTTTTAAAAAGATATCTTTTTTTTCAAAAGACATTTCAAGATGTATCTTGACATATAATACTGCTCTTTGATAAGATAATATTTCTCCATAAAAAATACCATCACTGCAACTATTATTCAAATTTACTCACCAACCACTAAATCTAATAGACTTCTCCAGATGGAATACACAGAAATCAAATTGACTACATCTGTAGAAAGAGACAATGGAGAAGCTCAATATCAGCTACAAAAATGAGACCGGGGACAAATGTGGATCACATCATCAATTATTCATATGTAAGTTGAGGTTGAAGCTGAAGAAAGTTAAAACAGGTCCACGAGAGCCAAAATATGATCTTGAGCATATCCCACCTGAATCTCAAGAACCGGTATCCTGCATTGAACACTAATGACCGAAGACCCGAGGAGTTGTTGGTACCACCAAGAACATCCTACATGAAGAAAGCAAAAGCTCATTAAAAAGACAGGGGAGAAAGACAAAAACTGCATACGTGTCAGAAATGACAGAATCACTAAGGCACATGGAATAAATGATAAATGCAAAGAGCTGAACAGAAGATTTCAAAGGGCAGCACTAGAAGACAAAATAAAATATTATAATGAAATGTACAACCACCTAGAATTAGAAAGCCAAAAAAGGAAGAACACATTCAACATAGCTTAAGCTGGAAGAACTGAAGAACAACGTCAAGACTTTGTTGTAATGTTGAAATATTCTATGAGCAAAATAGTGACAATGCAGGCAACAGTAAAAGAAGGTGGAAAGAATACAGAGTCACTGTACCAAAGGAACTACTCAAAATTCAACCATTTCAAGAGGTACCATATGATCAAGAACCACAAATAGGGAGAAGTCCAAGCTGCATGGAAGCCATTAGCCAAAACCCAGGTCCCAGGAATTGATGGCACACCTATTGAAATGCTTCAGCAAGTTGAAAAAGCGCCAGTAGCACTCACTTGTCCATGCCAAGAAATCTGGAAGACACCTCCCTGGCCAACTGACTGGAAGAAATCTATATTTGCACCTATTCCAAAGAAAAGTGATCCAACAGAATACACTAATTATTAACCAGTATCATTAATATCACATGCAAGTACATTTTTGCTAAAGATCATCCAACAATGGTTGCAGCCAAACATTGAAAGGGATCTCCCACAAATTCATTTCAGATTCAGAAGAGGATGTGGGAACAAGGAATATCATTGGGGAGCAAAGAGTGAATATGGGAGAGCATGTGAACTGATTTGGATGATGTATATGCAACTCTTTTTAAAAGCGATTTAACTATGGAAGTGGATGCTATGTGAATCTTATGTCAAGAAAACCACTAAAGAGAGAAACCAAACCTGACCTATAGGTACCATGGGTGAAGGAGGAGGAAGAATATTTGCTTAGGGGCCTTGAGTTTATGTTAATGGTGGTGGACTAATTGGAAAGGATATCAATAATGGTTGTACAACACGAAGAGTATAATCAATGGCACTGAATTATGCATGTAGAAGTTGTTGAATTAGAGAAAGTTTCGTTGTGTATGTTTTTACCACAATTTAAAAAATAATTACACGAATAACAATGAGTACAATGAAGAAGAAAATGTTCTAAACTTGATTGTGGTAATGATTGTACAACTCCTCTTCATATGATTGAACTGTTGAATTGTATGATATGTGGGCCAACTGTCAGTAAAACTTAAAAAAACAAAGACCTTTGTGAAAAGAGAATAAGAGACAATTGCATGGTTTTAAATCAAGAAAGGTGTGAACGTAGGCTATATCCTTAGCAAAGAAGCTGGATTGTTTGAAGAATTCAGCATCAGAATTGGAGGAAGGCTTGTTAACAAACTGAGATATGCAGATAACACAACTTTGCTTGCTGCAAGTGAGGAGGATTTGCGGCAATTGCTGATAAAGATCAAGAATTATAGTCTTCGGTTTGAACTATGGCTTAATGGAAAATAAACCAAAATCCTCACAACTGGACCAATAGGTAAAATGATAAGTGAAAAAAGGTTGAAGTTGTCAAGGATTTCATCTTGCTTGGGTCCACAAGCAATGCTCATGAAAGCAGCAGTCAAGAGATCAAAGAAGAGTTGCCTTGGGGAAATCTGCTGCACAAGACCTCTTTACCGAGTTGAAAAGCAAGGATGTTGCTTTGAGAACTAAGGTCTGCCTGACCCAAGTCTTGGCCACCAGAGCCACAGTATTAAATAAGGCACTGCTCCTGCAAACACCTCTTATGGATCAAGTGGTGTCTCCCCAAAATATGTGTTGGAACATATGCAGGTGACTCCTGTACCTGTGAATGCCATCCTATTTGGAAACATTTTCTCTTTTAGGTTAATTAATTCATTATCCTTGCAGTGTGTGCCTTACACTAATCACTTCTGAATATCGGTTTACACAAGTTGTACTTTAGATCGAGATGGAAGTCCACACCAAGGGAGTCAGCTACTTGTGGGAACCCTTTATAGGAATACCAAGAACGTAGATAATTCTGGGGTTATTGACAAGAGGAAGAATCAAGGCAGCCAAGACCTTATTTGGAATCTTGTCACCCCTGACTGAGAGAGGGGAAATCTATACTTAAGGTCATCAACTTGTAATATTTGGGCTACCGCAGTGCTAGTTAACTAAAACAGAATCCATGCATACTGTGAATGATAAGTCAGAGGTAACCCTTCTCTTACTTGACTTACACAGGCAAAGCAACATAGCAGAGTTTTTTTCTAAGTTGGAGCACAGTGCAATTACGTGACTGGAGATTATTGTGTCCAGTGACCTGGTGTGGGAGTTGTTTCCTGAAACCATAAAATCTAATATCACTTCTTCTAGAGTATTTGTTTACCGGGGTTGGGTGATAACCTTTTACAGCAGAACAAAGAAAGACGTTGTCCCAAAAGTTATACAACTTTTCAATTTAGCTAAGGTGAAATCATTAACTGAACAATTGTGTGGACGTTAAACATGCTAAATTTAATCCAGAGTGGTTTTGTGGTATCTTGGATGGTCTGTCAGCTAAAGCACAAAGAAGTGGGCTTCACACAGAAAAGTTAGGACAAAAGCGTTACAGGTCCCAGAGAGGAAACCACAGCACACCATGACACACAGGAAGTTGTACCGTGGACAGATAACAAAGTGGGTTTGTAGTTTATATCAGACACGCATAGGGGAGACAGCTAGGTTTCTCAAGCTTTTTGGGGAATGGGCATTTTGAAAAGTTCTGCAGTCTCACCAAGCATATAGGCTGAAGCTCGTGGCTGTGAGCTTGACCCTGGCATGATTTAGACAGGTGCATCATGGCCCAGGAGTTCGAAACCCTGATAATAGTTGTGGTAGGAAAGTGAATTCAATCAGCTACTCCAGAAGCTGACCAGCCCCTAGACAAAACTAAATAAAGATACCATTTAAAGGCAGAGTATTAAGAATCCCTAGACAGTGCAAATGATTTAACACTCAAATACTAACTGGAAGGTTAGCAGTTTGAATCTACCCAGAGGTGCCCCCAAAGAAAGACCTGGTGATCTATTTCTGAAAGACCAAAGTCATTGATAACCTGATAGAGCATAGTTCTACCTCATTATGTGTAGGGTCTCCAGGAGTTAGAATCAACTTGACAGTAACTGGTTAGGTTGAGACTTTGATTTTACCAAGTCTGTTTTAGATTTTGCCGTCTAAGAAAAAACTTCCACTGTTCTTTGGAAAGGAGAAATCTTAAGAGGGTGTAAATATGTTCCGCTTCTGAACATGTAAGGCTCACAAAGCCCACATTGTCATTACTGGTAGTGTAGCTCCTACCTATCTAGAACCTAATATATACAAGCAAGGTAAAGCTTGTTCATCCCTCATTTTACAGAAGAAACTAAGCATCAGAGGGGCAAAAAAATCCAACTGGAGTGGTGTGTGTGTGTGTGTGTGTGTGTGTGTGTGTGTGTGTGTGTGTGTGTGACAAAAGCAGTTTCTTCTAAGCAACAGAATTAAAAAGAGAAGTATGTCTAGTGATAATTTCTTTAATTGAGCAATTTAAAAACATTCAGATACTTCTTGTCATCTAGATAGTGCAGAGAAACAACAGAGCATAATGTTTTAACAGGAAACCTTGTTTTTAAAAAAGGCAGTAACCACAGACATAGTTCATTGGTAAAATCCACTTGCAAACTACACATGAATGACAAGGTCATTTTGAGAGTTGATCTACTTCTAGCTTTCTGGAGCATCAAAAGGTTCAGCAATGGGTTCTGCTCAACAATGCTGTTGTCCTAGATGTTGAGACCAACACTTGGTGCAGAACAGATTCAATCACAGCCTTGTGGCACCAACATTGATCCCGGTCCATCCCAACGCTTTGCCTCACCCAGTCTACACAGGGCTGAACTCCTCCAGGGTCATAGCAGTAATGGTGCCTGCCCACGGCAGAACCCTCAGTGTTCTTGGTGTCAGTACAAGTCCCGATGCTTCATCCTCCTCTGTCATACTTTCACCTCCACTCCCCTGCATGGTTTATCTTCTGAAGGAAGCTCAGCCAGACTTCCCAGAATCTCCACACTCTGCTCCATGGAATTTTGAACAGAGGACTGAAGACTTGCTTGTTGGATTTCAGCCAACAGATGTGAAGGTCACGATCTTACCCCGCCCCCTCATCCCTGCATTGGATGATACAATATGATCTCTTTCAATCACAGCAATGACTATTGTTGGGATTATTATTTCTGTTCACCAGGGGCTTGGGCTTCACCTTTGAAAAAAGAAAATCGGATCTTCTTTCCCGTGGAGCCACTGGGCAGATTCAGGCCACCAGGGCAGAAGTAAAGTTAACCTCGGGGCCACCCAAACCGAACAAAAACCCAAACTCACTGCCGTCAACTCAATGTTGACTCCCAGTGACCCAGGAGACGGCGTAGAACTACCTTTGTGAGTGTGCAAGACTGTGAGTCGTCGGAAGAGTAGAAAACCTTTCCTTTCTCTTGAGGAGTGACCGGTTGGTGGTTTCCAACAGCTGACCTTGCGGTGAGCAGCCCAACACAAGGGCTCCGTAAAGGGAGTTGAGTATGCTAACTTACCAACCACTGATGGCGTCCTTTACACCGCGGTTTGCTTCATTCCTGCAAAGCCCCCAAGTCTCAGCAAATTGAGGTGCTGACAGATGGCAGCTGCACAGTTCAGAGCAAACCCACGTGTTCTTGTTATTTTAAGTTTGTCTTGTCTTCTTGTGAGTCCCCTAGATTTGGGCCTGGTCTTCATTTCCCTTTGCTCACTCTCACCATAACTTGTTCCCTTGGGTGGCAGGGCCCAAATCACACTTTTCTGTATTTGTAGAAGGCTCAAAACATGGTGAAAATCCAAAGATTTCTAGGAGGAAACACCGGGAAAATGCCTTGGACAAGAGATGGTTGGCGCAAGGGGAGGTCTTGTGTGGTGGTGGTTGCTGGTTCCATCCAGTCGGCTCTGACCCACCGTGACCCCATGCACAACAGCCCGAGACCCTACGTGGTCCTCCACTGTCCCCAGTTGTTCCTGTGTCTAGCTCAGTGATGCAGCCACTGTGTCAGCCCATCTTGTCCAGAGCCTTCCTCTTCGTTTCCATTCCTCCACTTACCGAGCATGAAGACCTTCTCCAGGGACTGGTCTCTCCTGACAAGATGTGTGGGACAGATGATGAAGAAGCTCAGCTGCAAGGCAAACCATTGGAGATTAGAATTCACCTAGCCATGCCACAAAGAAAGGCCGAGGTATCTGCTTCAGTGAAACCAGCCATTGAGAACCCTCAGGAGCGCAGCTCTACTCAGGCGTACCTGAGGCCACCATGCGTCAGAATCCATTTGAAGGCAACTGGTTTAGTAAATGCAAGCTGCTGTCTGTTGGCCTCTCTCACCACAGCTATGAGGAAAGAGCCAGGCAATCCCTTCCTGCTCGGGAAGATGCTCTTCACAGGGATAATGGAAAGAGAATAAGGGAAGACCTGAAAATGCCCCCATTTTAATATATTCTTTCACTTAAACAGTCACCAATAAATATTTATTTAGGATCTACTATATACCAGCCAACCATTGTTCTAAACGCCTTTTCTTTAAAAAAAAAAAAGAGTTTTTAGTGTGATTTGCATGAAACTTTCAGAGCATATCAATTTTCCATTCAACAATTCATATACATTTTGTTTCATGCCAACTGTAATTCATTGCTTTATTTTTTTAAAAATACAGTGAAGAACAATAAAAAATTTTTGCCCTCAAAAATCCTAAGGTTAAAAGCATATTTGATATTAGACATTGGTCAAGTTAGTTAATTACTAAAATATTAAAAGGGTAAATAAAACCTTCCTCACCATTAAAAATTAAGATAAATTAATATATGTAAAATGCTGTATAGTGGTCTATCTATAGTAAAATCCCAAACTAAACTCACTGGCATTTAGTTGATTCTGACTCATCCTGGCCCCAGAAGGAAGGATAGAACTGCTCCTGTCAGTTTCTGAGATTGTAACTCTTTTTAAAATATGAATTTTAATTTGTTTTATTATTATTATTCATTAAAAGATCATGTTATTGGGGGCTTATACAGCTCTTATACCAATCCCTACGTCCATCCATTGTGTCAGACACATTTGTACATTTGTTTCCATCATCATTTTCAAAACATTTGCTTTCTACTTGAGCCCTTGGTATCAGCTCCTCATTTTTTCCCCTTCCTCTCCAACCCTCACTCCCTTATGAACCCTTGATGATTTATACATTATTATTATGTTTTCTTGTCTTACATGGACTGATATCTCCCTTCACCCACTTTTCTGTTGTCCGTCCCCCTGGGAGGGAGTTATAGGTAGATCATTGTGATTGGACCCCCCTTTTTCCCATCCCCCCACCCTGCACCTTCCCCTTCCCCTCCTGGATCACTACTCTCATTATTGGTCCTGATGGGATTATCTCTCCTGGATTCTCTATGTTGCTAGCTCTTATCTGTACCTCTGTACATGTTCTGGTCTAGTGGCATTTGTAAGGTAGAATTGGGGTCATGAGAGTGGGCAGGGAGAAAGTATTCAAGAACTAGAAGAATGTCATATGTTTCATTGGTGCTATACTGCACCCTGACTGGCTCATCTCTTCCTTGTTACCCTTCTGTCAATGGATGTCCAGTTGTTTACAGATGGGCTTTGGGTCTCCACTCTGCACGCCCCCTCCCCCATTCACATTGATAGGATTTTTTGTTCTGGGTCTTTGATGCCTGATAACTAATCCCATTGACACCCCATGATCACACAGGCTGGTGTGCTTCTTCCATGTGG
>NW_022103919.1:16696668-16700746 GCF_000313985.2 Echinops telfairi | reverse complement strand
TGGGGCTAAATGCTAAGGGTGGGCAACAGAGCAGCAAGGGAAGCAAAGCAATGAAGTTCCCGAGGAATACCAAAAATAGACTTTGGGACCAGGCCATGGCACCCCAGCAGACTCGGCCAAAAATACTACTACAAGTCAACAAACAGACCTGGAACTATTTACAGGCTTTTCTTTTTCTTTTTGGTCATTGTTTTTTGTTGTTGCTGTTGTTTGTTTTTTTGTTTTCTTTTGTTGTTTTGTTTTGCTCTGCCTTGTTTTTGTGCTTATTAGTGTTTCTACATGTCTATCTAGATTAAGATAGGTGTGGTAAACAATCCAGTGGAGAAAACAATGGGACCAACAGTTCTGGGGGTACATGGGAGAGGGGGAAGTGGGGGAAAGGAAGTAGGTGTTAACAAACTCAGGGACAAGGGAACAACAAGTGGTCTAAAATCGATGGTGAGGAGGGTGTAGGATGCCTGGTAGGGCTTGATCAAGGACAATGTAACCAAGAGGAATTACTGAAACCCGAATGAAAGACTTTTTTGAGGCCTCCCCCCAACATATACTGAGTTGAATCTTAACCTCCTCCCAAGGGGAAGTGGGAATAGTGGAGTCAGGAGGATTTTTGTTGATGTTGTTGGTTGCCAATGAGTTGATTCCAATTCATAGCAATTCTGTGGGATACAGTAGAACTGTCCCTTAGGGGTTTGTTTTGTGGCTGTAATCTTTCTGGAAGCAGATTTTCAGGTTGCCTTCCCAGGAAGCCATGGGGTGAGCTCAAACCAACAACTTTCAGCCAACAGCAGAGCTTAACTGTTGCTCCATCAACCCACTGCCATTGAGTCAATTTAGACACTTGGTGACCCTAAAAAGGCTTTCCAAGACTAAATCTTTAAAAGAGCAGACAGCCTCATCTTTCTCCTGAGGAGCAGTTGGTGGGTTTGAAGGACTGACCTTGTAGTTAGCAACCCAATGACTACCCCACATCACTACAAGGGCTCCTTACATAAGGTATAAAAGCTGTTTAAATTGCTTGGGGACATGGGAAGACAAGAAAATGGAAAATTCTAACCAGAGCAATGGAAAATTGTTCAAGACATTTGAAAATTATTTAAGTGTCTTCCAGGATAACCAAGAGGAAAGTCACTACTCTGTATATATTTATACCATTCTTCTGCAGGGTTGTAAGGCATTGGAAATTATAAACCTCTTAGATTGACTATGAAACCTAGCAAATGCTTACTTAGTGCTGATGGAATTTCCCCATTTTTACTAATTTGTGGAATGGCCTTCAGTTTCAGGCAATGTTTATATATATATATTGCCAAAGGATGGCTGGCACCGAAATGAATCTGGAATAAGGAAAAGGGGATTTTTATTCAAAGTTAAAAAAAAAAACGATCCTAGAGTTGGTTGTCTTCTTTAGGGATTTTCCCACCCCCTTTCTTGAAACACTCTTTAGTGTGCATGTGGAACAAACACGCCTTTATACTGACCCAATGAGTAATCCGTCTTCAGCCAAAATATGTAACTGGTGCTTCATAACCAGGTGTGATGCAAAGGACGGACCAAGAAGGTTGTTCTGCATGTGTACAAATCAATGGGGTCATTGTGTGAGTCTCTTGAAGTTTCCAGTAAAAAAAAGCAAGCGAGGAGAAAAAGAAGGAGCAGCTGCTGCAAAAATATCTGATGACATTAGGAATATAGAGATTTGATATTGCATTTACCTGAGGCATTGTATAGCCAAGCCCAGTTTTACTTCCCCATCCAGAGGGGAGTTGGGGGCAGGTGGCTTAGGGCACGCACGTGCTGGAAGTGGGCATAGAGTGGGTACAGGAGAGGCCATCTTTATGAAGCACTCCTCCAGCCTCTTCACGTGGAAGTTATTGGGAAGGTTGTTCTACATTTTGTTGTCAGCTTTGAAAATGCAATGTCTGTTTCTCGGGTTTATGAAATGCCTTCATTCCGTAGCGTTTCAATGTGATCTCTTTACCAAAATGATGAAAAGAAAGTTGCCGGGAACCGAGCCATAAAAATCTTGGATATTTAAGAACTTGGCATAACAGGGCAAGCTCCAAGGAACAGTACTTGGCAAACAGAATTCCTTTCTTATCTTCCAAGGTTCTGATTCTGGGAACCGACTCTATCACATTCAAAGACCTTTTGCCTGTAACTTATCTAACCAAAGTGCCAGGACCTAGTGTACTAATGGTTACATTTCTAAATAGTGTCGGCGATGGCTGCTAGTGCCTGTGAAGTGAAATCACTTGCCTTGGATCTTCTATCTGTAGTCTTTGCATCTCCCACCCAGTGCAAATGAGGTTTGAGGACTCTAATTCAGGGACCGCTCGGCTTTGCAATTCTACTGGGTTCAGAATGAGCCACCTCAGAAACAGGAATCCCACAACCACCAAGAAAAAAGAACCATCAACAGGGCATGAGAGATCCCTGCATGGAGGTGGCATCAGATCTGTTCTTAATATGTTCACCTAATTCAGGTGGGATGGACTCGGGGTTATATTTTGGCTCTTTCGTACTTGTTTTAATTTTCTTGAGCTTTATCCTAAACTTAGATATGTGCAATTGATGGTCTGTTCCACAGTCAGCCTTTGGCCTGGTTTTAGCAACTTCTATTGAACTTCTCCATAATGCCTTCCCAAAGATGTAGTCAATTTGATTTGGGTGTTCTAGATGGAGAAGTCCATAGATGTAGTTGCCTTTTCTGCTGTTGTAAAAAGGTACTTGCTGTGACCAAGTCATCAGTTTTGCAAAATTCTATCATGTAATCTCTAGCTTCATTTTTAGCACCAAGTCCCCATTTTCCACCTACTGTCCCTTTCTTTGTTTCTACTTCTGTATTTCAATCACCAATAACTATCAATGTATTTTAATTGCATGTTTGATCAAATTCTGACTGAAGTCATTGGTAGAATTCTTCAGTTTTTTCATCACTAGTTTTTATGGTTGGTGTATAAATTTAAATAATAGTTGCATTGATGGGTTTCCTTGAAGGCATGTAGATATAATTCTATCACAGACAGCATTGGAATCCATAATTGAGTTTGCAATGTCCTTTTTGACAATGAATGCCATGTCATTCCTCTTGATTGTTTTATTCCCGGAATAGTAAATCGTATGACTTTCTGATTCAAAATGCCCAATACTAGTACATTTCAGCTCACTAATGGCTAGGTTATTGATCTCTATGTGTTCAATTTCATTTTTGACTGCTTCCAATTTTCCTAGATTCATACATACTTCACACATTCCAAGTTCCTATCATTTATAGATTTTTGAAACTTTTTCTCCTTACCTCGAGCTGTACCTTATCAGCAAATGAAGACAAAAAGGCTGCACTCCGCAGACTTAACCTGATTCACATCACCATGGCTGACTCCACTCTGAGAAATCTGTTGCTCTTCAGTAACATTCGATTGCCCTGTGACTCCCAAGGGCCCATCCTCTGGCACTATCTCAGACATTTTTAAGAACCCCACCTTAAGCAAGTGCACAATTATGTTTGACCTGACTGAACTATGGAATGATATGACATATGTATTAATTCCCAAGTTCCAACAGAAACAACAAAGCATAGATCCAGGGAAGAGTACTAGACTCACACTGAATCCTAGTTCATTCTTACGTCATGGCCCAGATCAATACTCACTTTCATGAAATGATCACTGAAGATAAGGGTGCTACAGGAGCAAACACAGAGGGAAGAAGAGAGTGGAATACATCCTGGCCCATCAGGCACCGAAGACGATATTCCTGTTCAGAGCAGTGAATGCACAGAGAGGATGATAGGGCCGGCCTCACCATGAGACACGACATCCCTCATTGACCCATAGTGCTTTGAGGGACAACACTGGAGACACAGTGTGGGAACTGTGCCCATTCTGACCCCACCACACGGGGATGAAATGCAAAAAGCGTGCAATAGAGCAACAAATGGAGAAAGCAGCAAAGTCACCAGGGAATACCAAAAATAGACGTTGAGGCCAATGAGTGACACCCCAGCACACCCAAAACACCCCTAAAGGTCAACAAACAGACCTTGAACTATTTACAGGCTCCCCGACTTCCCCACCTCCAA
>NW_022103919.1:16693196-16696568 GCF_000313985.2 Echinops telfairi | reverse complement strand
AAATGAGCAGCTGGTACCAAGGGCTCAAGTAGAAAGAAATTGTTTTGAAAACGATGAAAGAAACAGTTTGAAACCCCCCATCTCTCCAGGAGCGAAACACGAAGCTTTCAACTCCCATAATGAGTTACAGTCTGGGACACCCACAAGAGCAGCTCTACCCTGTCCTATATGGTCCCTATGAGTCATCAAATCCACTCAACGGCAGTGAGTGAGACCCTGATACGAGGGAAGTGGATGAGTCTTTATAAATTCTTGGAAGGCTCATACTTAATCACATGACCGTTTCCTTGTAGCATCCGATATCTTAGGCCTTGGCTTTCTTTCGGCTCGTAGTTGACATTACCAGTAGATTGTAGAAATGTTCTTCTACTGTAAATTGTCTTCTAAAGCCGGAACAGCCAATGCTCGGCCTGGACTGGGATTTGCGATGGATTGGTTCTGCCCTTCCTGAAAAACCCAGCTCAGCTCAACGATTTCTTCCAGTGGAAGAGGAAGAAGCGGGAAAGAGGAAAGAAGCAGTGTAGACATCTAAGTTCTTCATTCTCTTCAGGAAACAGCAGTTTTCGTTTCATTTTGTTTTTAATCTGAGGAGCCCCTGTCCATCATGGGGGGAGTAGGACTGGGTTGGGTCAATAGGATAGCTGGGTTAGGTAGGTAGCATGGTGTCGTTAGATCCTTTGGATGATTTGGTTAAGTGGTTGCATAGAAGGATGTGCTGATTTTGAGTATATCTGACCATGTTCTGCTACTGTTCATAAGAGTTTCGGTGGCTAATTCCTCAAAAATGGATGCCTATTCCCTTCTTAATCGTCTGTATGCTCCCTTGGAACCTGTTCACTTGGGGGACCTTGCTGGTATTTGAAATAGCTCCCAGCACCACAGTCCACGCCAGCCACCGCTGTCAAACAGACTGGCAGACAAGTGGGGGTCTGACCCATAGCAGCCCTGCCTAGGGTTTCTGGGTCTTTAAACTTGTACCAGGGCAGGCAATTTCTTTTCTCCCTCAGAGTTGCTGAACTGTCCGTTTGAGGATAGCAGTCCAATTCCTATCCCAAAGCGCCCCAGGGATCCTTATAAAGTATATGAAGAACATAACATTCTGCTTTAGTTACAGAGTATCTGCTCCCAAAATTGCCCTAAAGCTTTCTGAGCAATGCTTGCCTGAGAATCCTTGCGCCACTGCTGGGCTGCTAAAGAGGACACAGAGACTGGATTTAAAATGTTTTGTTTCTAGCATACCGCCATCCACAGCAGTTACTAGTTTGAGGAAGTAAGAAGAGGAAGTGGGTGTGACTTCCTCTCTTCCCTGCCTCTCTTGTCTTTGGCAGAAGGACAGGCCAGCTGGAAGGTCAGCATTCCATGGGGTCTTGTGACCTTACACCTGTGTCACTGGAGCATTCAAATCCCACAGGGATCGCTACGCTCTTTCTCTTCCATGCTGGAGAGTGACTAGGTTTGGGCTGGGCTGGGCTGGGAAGGACAATTGGAAGCCAGAGCAAAGGTGTGCTCCTAAAGCCGACCGAGGCTATAAGCAATTGAGAATGTTGAGCGGAGTGGGTGGGGGGTGGGGGTGCCTTGTCATGGGTAGTGAAAATAGTTCGTGCATTCAGCTGTTGACTGAGAGATCGATCGAAAGTTCAAGTCTACTCAGAGCTGCTTCAGAATAAAGGCGTAGATATCTGTTTTTTTAAAACCCTGCCATTAAAAACTTTGTGGAGCGCAGTTCTGTTCTGATGCACACAGCATCGTCCTGGGGAATAATCAGCTCTTGAGTCACTGGTCCACATTCCTTAGAGGAGAAGAAAAATCCAAGCTATCTGGCAACCGTCACGCTTGAGTCAGGAAGGGGAGTGAAAGAATCCGAGCACTAACATGTGGGTGCCTGGTTCTTTCCGTGGTGCCTGTGTTTCCTTGTGACATTGGGGAACGAGTTGGGGATAGCCTCTCTCTTTCACGGGCAGGAGTCATTAACGTTGACTTAGAAGGGGTCAGCAGTCATGTTCCCAGCCAGGCGGAGAAACCCAGGGACCCGGAAAAGCCCGGACTGCGTAGCAGGCACCAGCCACTCCTGGTCCATGCATGCATGAGGTCAGCTCCACCCGTCTTGTGGTTTGCTGAGGGAGTCACAACTGCACGAACCCGTGCCGATGCCCATCTCATCGAAGGGAAAGCCTAGGAAACCCCCAAACTCACTCCATGCAGTCGATGCCAACTCAGAGCCACCCTACAGACCAGGATAGATGGGCCCCTGGGCCTTTCTGAGATGTAAACCTCCAAGAGTAGAAAGCTCCGTCTTGGCCAGCATGCCACCTCAGGCTCGTTTTGTATCGTTTCAAATGGATTCAAACACACAAACAACACGTGTACCTTGTTATTCATTCCCGACACAAAAACAAATAGCTAGCCCCCAGGACTACCGCCTTACGGCCACCTTCGCCACCAGCTTTGTGTGTACCTGCGTGTGGTAGGTACAGCCAGGCCGTGACTGAAACAGAACACATCCTGTCTCCGGAACTAGTGATCCAGGTCTCTGCTGGGCTGAATGCAGGAGACAAAGCAAACAGACCGGAGACAATGCCCACATTATTGACTATCTCTCACCGGACTCAAAGTGCTGCTCAGTAGAGGTTGCATCACTACTTTATGTAGAAAACACCTCACAGAGACAAATAATGACAAAGCTTCACGTTACGTTCTGGCATGCTGTTCATTGCACAAGGCAGTCTATGAACCGTAAAACTTGCTGAGTGAAATAAGTCAGGCACAAAGAATGAACCCTATAAACTCCCAATTATATATCTAGAATATGCAAATGCCTAGGGACCACGGTTTATTAGTGCTTCCCAGAAAGGAGGAGGAAATGGGAAGTCCTGAGTTGCTCTTTAGGGTGATGGAAAGCATCTGAAAATGATTAGCACTAACGGAGGCACAATGTGGCGATTGTAATTAATGTCACTGTGTGGTTAAGATAGCTATTGTTTTGTTACATGGATTTTACCATAATATAATTCTTTAAATAGTGAAAGCATCCTAATTTCTGGGTTTGAAAACAACTTTTCTACATGAACCAAAATAGCTTTAGCATCCAACATGCTTGCAGAGTTTTGTGTGTCTAAGCATGTTCACTTGCTACAGTAAGCCCTTGACTGCTAACCAAAAGGTCAGCCGTTCAAAGCCACCAGCTGGTTCCCAGGAAAAGCTTCCATACAGATTACAGCTTGGAAACTCGAAGAGGGCAGCTCTACCCCACACGTCGCTATGAGTCAGGATCAACCAGATGGCAATGGGTTTACTGTTTGGCTGAGGGACTTTCATTTGTTTTGAGCTTATTACAGAGCTGAATTATGTCAGAAAGCTATAAATCTGTGTAAA
>NW_022103919.1:16684938-16692877 GCF_000313985.2 Echinops telfairi | reverse complement strand
TGCCCAAAGAACACAGTTTATGCTGCATCATGCCCCACCCACAGCTTGTAGCTGTGCAGGAAGAAAGCAGTCCTCTCTCCTGACCCCACCCCACCCCACCCTTTCGGTCACCCATCTTAAGCCAAGAAGGCAATTTGCTTTCAAGATTTACATACCAATATTCCCATAGCACATCCTTATTTGCACCCCTTGCAAAGCAGGACCTAGTTTTGTAGAAAGCAGATGTTCTATGCCTCTTTGTGGAGTTTCTATAAACCGGGAAAGTACACACCCAGGCCCTCGCGTGCTGCCCTCCCTCCTCCTGCCTTCTTTGCACCTAGTGAACCACAACTCACCCAAGTCTTTGCAAGGGCACATGAACAATCCACCTGGTTTGTGGCCAGTGACCCCAGTCACGTGCTTAAGCAGTGAGCAGAGAACACCAGGTGTCTGAAGATTAAATTTCCTGAGCAGAAATACTTGGGGCAGGGGCAGTGGGGGGGATGACAAGCCATTTCATTCAGATGCAGCATTTAGTTTTCAGTCAGGTTTAGTTTCACAGAAAGAATGATGACAAGCCAAAGTCAGGAGGTTGTGAGTAAATCCATATTCTTTCCCTTTCTATTATTACAAGTTCTCTTTGGGGAAGGAAAAATAACTATAAAATCAGAAATACCCCATCCCACTTGGGAGAAATTAGTCAAGATTAAGCAAAAACAATCGACTTTATTCATCTACCACATATTAGAGTGAGCACCTCTAGTACATGAGCGATGTTCAAAAAGTTTGTGGAAAGTGGGTGCTATGAAAAAACTATGCATGGACTTTTTTGAATTGCACCAAAATAAACTCATTAACTTTATAACCTCTGAACCGATCCAGTGTGAAGCACTGAAGGATAAGACCATCTTGCAAGGAGCAACATGAATGCCACTAAATTTGAAGCAGGAACAAACATAAAATGCACCATGAAGCTTGGGTGGAAGTCATAGGTGTTTCATGTAAAACTTAGGTGGATAATGCCCCAAAGAGATCATTTTTTGAAATAGATAACTCATTTTAAGAAGGGACAAGATGATGTTGGAAATGAAGCCCAGAAGCAGACTGTTCACATCAGTTTTCAAGGAAACAATGTTGTTTGGACCCAAATAGAAGAGGACTGATGATTAACAGCAAAAACAATAGCCCAATCCACAAATATCTCAATAAATGTCTCAGTTTGCACAATTCTGACTGAAAAACTAAAGTAAAGCAAACTCCCTGGCTCAATGGGTACCAAGGCTGTTGATTCCAGAACCGCTGCAGGCAAGAGCAAAGCGTTCAGTGGACAATTTGAACAAGTGGGATCAAGATCCTGAAACAATTCTTCAAAGAATTGTCACATTTCCTCTTGTCCCGCTATCATGCTCAGCCTTCATTTGGGTTTCAGTATTTCCTCTCGGTTACATTACCCTCGCTCAAGCCCTACCAGGCCTCTTACACCCTCCTCGTCCCCAATTTTGGATCACTTGTTGTTCCTTTGTCCCTGAGTTTGTTAATACCACTTCCTTTCCTCCACCTCCCCTTCTCCTATGTCCCCCAGAACCATCGGTCCCTTGTTTTCTCCTCCAGATTGTTTATTCAGCTATGCTCCCTTCTTGATTACTCTGTTTTGGGGGGTTCAGACCATACTGCTTCCCCACCATGTGACCCCCAAAATGTCCTCTGTCGCAATCTCCTCCAGTAAGAGTACCGTGTGGTGTGTCACGTGCTGTGGTCGATTGCCCAGTCCCCTCTGTGTCCCATTAGCTCCCCCCAAGGAACATCATCCTCTGAGTCTGGTGTGCCAACGTGGGGTCCAGTCCGGCTCTCTTTCTCTGCCTCCCTCCCAGCCTGCCTCCATGTGGGTGTGGCATGCTGGCCCCTCTCCCCAACCTGTAGGTTCAGTGCCACTCTCCACCACACCCACTTCCAGGTAGGGGGTCAGTTTGGCACTGGTTGGGGTCAGCCCTGTAGCTCTCTCTCTCCATGCATCCTTCCATGTGGCCACGCTGTCCTCATGGTTTGGTGCATCTTGTTAGGGTCTGCATGTCCACTCTTGATTCTGGGGAGACAAGACCAGTGCTCTCCCCCTGGATGTATTAGTGCCCTGCTCCCTCCATCATCATTTTACTTTCAAACATCTCCCCCCTTTTTTCCCTCTCCCCGCCCTCCTTTTCCCATGTTTGTGTTGAACCAACATGTACCTCCTTGAGTCTGGTCCAACCTCCTCCCAATTCCCTGTATCTCAATAGAGAAGAGAACTAAGAAGAAAAGGGCATTTATACAGGTTTAAATATAGGTATGTACATATGTAAATATACTTATTTATGATTATGGGAAAATATATCTATGTACATAGGTTTAGTATTAAGGTAGCAGATGGACATTGGGCCTCCACTCAAGTATTCCTTCAATGCAAGAATATGTTGTTCTATTAAACGGACAGTCCATGGTTCTCACCTTCTGACACTATTGCTGAAGACAAATGGGTGCATAAGCAAATGTGATGAAGAAAGCTGATGGTGCCCAGCTATCAACAGATATAGCGTCTGGGGTCTTAAAGTCTTGCAGGTAAACACACAGCCATCTAGCAACCAAGCCCATATGGAAGAAGCACACCAGCTTGTGTGATCATGAGGTGTCAAAGGGATCAGGTATCAGGCATCAAGGAACAAAAAAATTATATCATTGTGAATAAGGGGAAGTGCCGATTTTGGGACCCAAAGCCCATCTGTGGACAACTGGACATCTCCTTACCGAAGGGCATGGGGAGGAGATGAGTCAGTCAGGGTGCAGTGTAGCAACGATGAAACATACAACTTTCCTCTAGTTCTTAAATACTTCCTCACCACCACCACCACCCCACTATCATGATCCCAATTCTACCTTACAAATCTGGGTACACCAGAGGATGTACACTGGTACAGATAGGAACTGGAAACACAGGGAACCCAGGACAGATAAACCCCTCAGGACCAGTGGTGAGATTGGCAATACCAGGAGGGTGGAGGGAAGGTGAGATAGAAAGGGGGAACTGATGACAAGGATCTAAATATAACCTCCTCTCTGAGGGGCAGACAACAGACAAGCAGTGAAGGGAGACATCGGACAGTGTAAGATATGACAATATAATAATAATTTATAAATAATCAAGGGATCATAAGGGAGGGGAGAGTAGGGAGGGAGGGGGAAAATGAGACGCTGATACCAAGGGCTCAAGTAGAAAGCAAGTTTTCGAGAATGATGATGGCAACAAATGTACAAATGTGCTTGACACAGTGGATGTATGAATGGATTGTGATAAGCATTGTACGAGCCCCCAATTAAAAAAAAAAAGGGATTGTCACAGAGACGAAGCATGGCTCTATGAGTACAATCCTGAAGACAACGCACAATCAAAATCATGTTATCAAGAAGTGGAAGTGGTTCCGGTCAAGTAAATGCTGATTGGTCAAGAGCAAAGATCATGGAATAGGTTTTGTGGGGCTCAAGGCATTTTGTTTACACTCTTGAGAGAAATGACTTCTGTTTCTTATGAGGGTCTTTTAAGAAAGTTCACCAGAGCTTGAGCAGAAAAAGTCTGGGAACGTTTTGCTAGAGAGCTCTTTTCCACCACAATGCTCCTGTTCACTCCTCTCATCAAACAAGGGTGCTCTGCAATAGTTTCCTGGAAAAGCATTAGACATTCGCCTTACAGTCTTGCTCGGGCTCCTTAAAGGACACCAATGTTTCTTTGTTAATAATGTAAAAGAGACTACATTGGCATGGTTAAATTCCAAGATCCTCAGTTCTTCAAGGATGGACTAAATATTAGCACTTACAAAAGTGTCTTGACCTTAGTGGAGCTTATGCTCAGAAGTAAAGTTTAAATTTTTTATTTTTATCTTTTAATTCCATCTTCCCATGAACTGCTTGAAGTCCCCTTCCATAGAGCTCCATGCTAAGCCTTGGAAGTGCAAAGTTGAAGGAAGCAGAGCTCCTGACCCAAATAGCTACAGGAGCAATTAAGTTTGCACATTAACAGGCCACTGTTTGTTTGTTTGTTTGTTTTGCTGGTTGATTGGTTGGTTGTGTGTTTTAATGCACTGGAAAACACAGACTTGCAATGAGGCAGTGATAGATCAGTGGTAGGATCCTCCACTTCCATGTAGGAGACCTGAGTTCAGTTTCTAGCCAGAGCACCGCATGCACAGCCATGAAACTCTGTGAGGGAGGTTTGCAGGTTGCTGTGATGTTGAACAGCTTTCAGCAGCACTTGTAGACTCACGCAGACTTGGAAGAAAGGCCTGATGACTTTCCAGCTCAGCAGCAGCTAACGGCAACTTCTGTGCACAAATTCTGCTCACCGGCATGTTTTGGATGTGTGATGAACTCAGAATTGGGCACGATGGAAATCAGAAAGCAGGGTGTCCATTTCAACAGGTCAGTTAGGGGAAGTGCTGGTCAGAAAAGGTCTCATAAGGAGGTGACCCTTGAACTCTATGTCTGAAAAACAAACAAACAAAAAAAAACACCTATGCTTACTGCCATCCTGTTGATGCTGACTCATAGTGACCCTATAGGACTGAATAGAACTGCCTCTGTGGGTTTCTAAGACTGTAACTTTTTACGGGTATAGAAACCCTCATCTTTCTCCTGTGAGTTGGCTAGTGGTTTCAAACTACCAACCTTGCAATTAGCAGCCCAACGTGTAACTGCTATGCCACCAAGGTTCCTCTCTATGTCTGAAAGCCAGGAGAAATGTATTTTAACAAAATGAACCATGTGAATGCTAGTTCCGGCCTCCATAGGAAGAAATGAGTCCTTGTATGTCTTGCCTTTAATGTACCCCTTAATCACAAGACTGCCCCCTTAGAGTCCATCTGGATGTGGGGCTGGACCTTACAAGCATGTGTCCCAGGACCATGTTCAGAATTCAGGAAGGGCCAGAAAGAAGGAGAAAGGAAATGAGGAAATACAGGAAGCAGGGTGAGTGAAGCGACATCGTGAGAATTGCAATCCATGATGTGTGGGAATTGTTGAATGGAAAGCAGATCAGCCTCCACGACCCTGAGACCAGAAGAACTTGATGCTGCCCAACTACCATGGCCAGCTGCTCTGAAAGGATTGGATTAGAAGGTCCCTGGATCAAGTAGGAGAAAATGGAGAACAAAGCCCAAAATCATGCAGGAGATCCGGAGTTCCTGAGTCTTCTGATGCCTGTTACCTGGTCCCGATGACACCTCATGATCGCACAGGCTGGTGTGCTTGTTCTTCCTCTGCTGGATGGCCACTTGTTTCACTTCAAGCCTTTAAGACCCCAGACACTGTATCTTTTAATAGCTGGGCACCACCCACTTTCTTCACCACATTTGCTTATGCACCCATTTTGTCTTCAGCGATTGTGCCAGGAGGGTGAGCATCTCAGATTGCCAATTTGTTAGAACAAAATGTTCTTATGTTGAGGGAGGGTATGAGCAGAGGACCGAAGTCCGTACACTACCTCAGTGTATTACCAAATAAATATATGTACATAGGCCAACACTTCTATTTTTATGGATTAATGTATTTACTCACTTCGGACTCGACCAGAGCATGGACACAGGTGTGGATAAGAGAGGAGAGCCCATGACACACGCAGCCCAGGAGCAGGAATGGGAAGAGCAATGGCAGATGGGTAGCGAGAAGGGGGGTTGGGGTAGGGGAAGAAGGGGAAACCCGTCATAATGGTCAAAACCCAACCGCACACCCACTTCCAGGGGGAAGAACACAGAAATCATGGGGGAAGGGAGACAGTGGTCAGTGTGAGATATGAAAGTAATAATTTATAGTCTCTCAAGGAGTCACGAGGGTGGGTGGGAGGGGGGAAAAGAGGAGCTGATACCAAGGGCTCAATAGAAAGTAATTGTCTAGAGAAGAATGATGGCAACATAAGGACAAATATGCCTGATACAATTGATGTATGGATTGTAATAAGAATTGCAATAGCCCTTGATAAAATGATTTTGAAAAAAGAATGAGCAGTGTGAAAAATAGCCTATTCTGATGCAAGTGGCTAAAGATAAATGATCTCTCTTGGATAACAAAACAGAATTTAGTGGATCATCTGAGGGAGCAGGTTTGGATTGATTCAGCTTGCCCCAAGACTCACAGGACAGCCATGACATGACCTGCATCTCTCTTTTGCTCCCTTCTGCATTCTCAGCCTTGTCTAATTCTCACACTTCCTCTGAGATGGGTGAGGCAGCCCCAGAAACTCTCTCTGCTCAGCTTATGTTGTCATTAGCTGCCATTGAGCTGGCCCTGATTCACGGAGACCTCGTGCACGAGCATAAGAAAACACTGTCCCGTCATCTCATTGGATCAAGCTAGTGTGTTCACAGAGTTCTCATTCAGTGGATCACCAGGCCTTTCTCCCTCGTCTTTCTCAGTCTGGAAGTTCTGTGGAGTTCTGTTCAGCACCACAGCAACATGAAAGCCTCTACTGAAAGATGGGTGGTGGCTGCACGTTGGGTGCACTGGCCAGGAATCATATCTGGGTCTCCCATGTGGAAGACAAGACTTTAGTCACTGGAATATGACTGTTCATATTCATTGAAACAAAGTGCCTCCTCTCCCAGATGCCTCAGGCAAGCCTCACGAAATGTTGTTAGATCTGACTCATGCTGGAGCTCAAGTGACTCAGAGCCATCAGAAGCGAAAGGGCGGAAAGGGGAGGAGGATGTCCTCCTTCCTGTTTTAGCAGATGAACTCTGAGTGGATACCAGGAAGCAAAAGCCGCAGATGAGCCTTTCCTTGGATATATGTTAGCCGTCGTTTCCCAGAGGCAAGAAATAGTCTATGTGCAGAGAGCCACGGGGATCCAGGAACGGACAGAGCACTTTGTGGAGAAAAGGGGAAAAAAGGACGAAGAATGTGACTAGAGAGGTGGCCAGGTCATGAGATCATGCCTTGCATGTCCTTGGAAGAAATTAGGATTTTGTCCTTTAGGCATCAAGGAACCACTGAAATGTTTGCAGCACGTGTGTAAACCTACCATCTCCGCATTGACTCTGACAATGACTCTGACAATGGAGGTGCATGTGACTTGGTCAAGTAACCTCTCTGACCATCAGTTCCTACAGTTGTACAACCTGGGCAACAATAGTGCCTAGGCCATAGAGAGAGGTGTGGGGAAGATTAAACCAGCTAATGGTTGCAAAATGTTTGGGACTGTGCTTGACGCATAACTCATGGCCACTGAGTCAAGCCCTACTCTTAGTGGCCCGATAGGACAGAGTGGAACTGGCTTCGTGGAAACTTTTTTGCTGGAATAGAAAGCCTCCTCTTTCTCTTGTGGAGTAGCTGGTGGTTTTGAACTGTTAACCTATCCTTGCTTCTAAGGGGCATGATGGCTGTACTTCTTGCAAGAACAGATGTGTTTGTTCTTTTGGCAGTCCGTATCTCTTTCAATAGTCTTGGGCAGCCCCATAATTCAAACTCATCGTTTCTTCTTGTGTCTTTCTTATTCATGTTCCAACCTTCCCATGCATACGAAGCAACGGGAAATACCATGGTTTGGGCCAGGTGCACCTTAGTCCTGAAAGTAACGTCCTTGCTTTTAAACACTTCAATGAGGACTTGGCGTATAGTAATAGCTAGTAAGCATTGCTTCTACTATTGCTGCTGCTGTTTTCTCACTGCCATCGAGTCAATAGTGTGTTTCCAAGACTGTAACTATTTACAGGTATAGAAAGCCCACACTTTCCCTTGTGCAGTGACTGGTGGTTTTGAACTGCCTGCCATGCGGATCACAACCCAACACACTACCAGGACTGGGAGAAGGTGAGATTGTAAACTATCTAAACCCATACAGCATACACTCGAACCACACAACACATTCTTGAACATAACATAAAACATACCTACTTCAGGGAACATTTTCACTGGGAGATAAATGTTGCCGTTTTCATTTTTTACC
>NW_022103919.1:16682286-16684257 GCF_000313985.2 Echinops telfairi | reverse complement strand
ATGAGTGTCTATGAATTTGTTGCTCTAGTCTACCCAGACTAACACACTGTTCATATTGTGACCATTGCTCAGGTCCCTCTGTCATACACCCACTTTAGATTTCCAAACTTCACATAAATAGCTCCACAGGGCTCTTCTCCTTTTTGGAGGCTACCAAGAATCTCCAAGGAGCTGCAGAGGGCTTGATGAAAAGAGAGGAGCCTTTGACTAGAAGCGCTGTTAGGGAGAGGGAACCAGTCAAGAATGCCTCCCAAGTTGGTAGCTTCAGTAAGTGGGTACATTGTCAAGCTGTGTTCCAAGGTAGAAATAGAAGTTGAATAAGTATGACTTAGATTGTGCATTGGCATATAATAAAAGGAACAGCCTTTATTGGACTTTTTCTTACTTTTACACATCCACAGGATCCCTGGTGAGTTAGCATTGGGCTGCTAAGCACAAGATCAGCAATCAGAACCCACAGGAGAAACATAAGACTTTCTACTCCCATAAATATTTACAGCCTCAGGAACACACAGGGCCAGGTCTGTTTAGTCCTTGAGTCACTATGAATCAAGATCAACTTCATGTAATGAATTTTGAGTTAATCATCCACAGCCTTGCCCACAAAGACAACCTGAGAGGTGGTGGAGCTGGTATGCAAACAATTCGGGTTAGGCTTCTCAAATACCATAAGAGGATGTCATTGCTACATGTTTTCAGTTATTATATTATCGAGAACTTTGAGTGTCGGTGCTGGACACTGTGTGAGTGAGTGTGTCCCCTGTACAAGAGACTCCAGGCCCCCTCCTCTTTCTTTCCGCCTGCCTACAGGCCAGTGCCCAGAACCACCACTGTCAGTTTGCTGTGCTGTGTTGTGCTGTCCTGTGGGGGTTGCATGTTACTATGATTCTGAAAGCTATACCATTGATATTCAAATACCAGCAGGGTTATGTATAGTGGACAGGTCTCGGCAAAGACTAGGAAGAAAGATCTGGCAATCTACTTCTGAAAATCAGCCTGTGAAACCTCTTAAGGATCCCTCAAGGAAATTATCCAATTGAACTGGAACATACAGGCACACAAAATGTGAGAGGGCTTCAAAACGTTCATGAGAAAAATTCCGTGCTCTTTTCTTTCCAAATTGCCACACATTTTTAGAAGCCCCTTCATAGGCAGTGGCTACAACTGTGGTCTTGAACATCTACTGTGGACTACTGTGAAGACGGTGGAGAGAGAGAGAGGGAGAGAGAGAGAGAGAGAGAGAGAGAGAGAGAGAGAGAGAGAGGTCTCAAGCAGGAGACAATCTTTAAATAGGAGCCAGTTCTTTCAAATAAGGATTCCAGGTGGTTGGGATCTTCGGGTAGGTGTTGATCTGAAAGGTAGGAACTTCAACTCCATTAGTCCCTCCTGCAGAAAATGAAGAGGTTTTTTAATCCTTTGAGGCCAGCTATTCAAATCCACGAAGCGTTCTCCTGGATCAAGACGGGCTTTCTGCTCTCATAAAGATTCACAGTTGGAAATTCTAGGGAGCCAATTCTATTCTGCTCCACTGGTTGGCATCAACTTGATGGCCGTGAGTTTGAGTGTGTTTTATCTGTTCCTATAAAGATTCGAGGAGTCCTGGTGACATAGCGGTTACAAATTGGGCTGCTAATTCCCAGGTTAGCAGTTCAAAACCATCAGCCACTTCAAGGGGAAAAAAAGAGGCTTTTTTTTTTTTAGCAGTTCTACCCTTGGCTATAGGGTCCCTCTGAGTCCAAATGGAGTCCATGGGAGAAAGATGAAGCGTCTACTTCCATGAAGAGTGATACTCTGTCCTGCAGGGTTGCTATGAGTAAGAACCAACTCAGTGGCAGTGAGTCTGGTTGGTTGGGTTGTAAAGATCGACAAGACCTCGGAGATCTTAGCTAGGGCTCCTATGAATCAGAAGTGAGCAGACGGCGGTGGGTTTGGTTGGGTTTTTGGTGCCACCATGGGTTACATGTTGGGCCA
>NW_022103919.1:16674140-16681546 GCF_000313985.2 Echinops telfairi | reverse complement strand
CAGTTCTACCCTGTCCTATAGGGTCACTATTAAGTCAGAATCATCTTGGTGACAGTTAAGTTAGTAAGTGGATCCATGGGAGAAAGATGATGTTGTCTCCCTCCTCTAAAGATTTAAAGTCTTGGGACCCTTGAGGAGTAATTCTACTCTGTTCTAGAGAGCTTCTATGAGTATGAATTGTGGGAAACAAAGATTTCTCCTAAGTCCTCTCCCCCAAATATATGTCAGACTGAGGACACTGTTTGCAACTAATGGTAAATGATTGTCAAGTTACCTCCCTGAAGGCAGTCAGTTGCCAGACAGCTGTCTGGGTGCAGCACAGATGGAACACACTCCCTGCTGTTAAGGACAATGGGCTACTTCTCCCTAAAGGCTGTGGTCATTTGGTCTCTGTAGGTGGGGTTTACACCCTACTGATAATGGTCTCTATAGAGAGTCAGAGAACAGGTCAAACCTGCTCAATGACATCCAAAGTGAGGCTGCCATCCTGAATCTAGGATCCGCCCATCTTGTCACACATATACCCCCAATCCCTCCTCTTCCTATTGCATGTATATCCCTAGATTGTGCCCCTCTAATTACTGTATAACTTATAGTGCAACCCCTTCCTGTGACATGTCTTTACTTGTAATTAGTGAGCTTGCATGCCCCCCAAAGATATATAAGCCTTGGTTAGCAATAAAGATCCCCCTTGGCCTCTCGTCTACTCCCCCTTCCCCACCCCATCCTTGCTCCCCTGTTCCCTTTCCTCTCTTCCTCCTTCCTCTCCCCCTCTCTCCTGCCTTCTGGTCTCTCTCTATCCACGTGGACGACCAAGTGAGACTGAGGTGAGCATGCACCATGAAATGTGTCTGACTCCATGATTTCAATCTCTCTTCTATCTCTCATGCTCTCTATGACTTTACTGTAATCTTACTTATTATCGCTGTGCAATCGCACCTACCAGACCTGTGATGATGTGTTAGAGGCTGGATACCCTCACAATGAATCTACTCAATGACAGTGCGTTTGATCTTGAAGTTGGCAAAAGGCTATGGTTTACAGTGGAAACCATAAGTTCAGCCTCCATTGAATTCCTTCTGACCATTAACCAGGCCTCAAGCATAATGCATTAGAAAGTGGATTGCTGCCCTTTCCCTGGCCAGTCCAAGGAGACAAAGCACAGCCTTAGAGAATTGCCTGAGTGTGTCCTTGTGGAAAATGGGATGTGAGGGTTTCAGGGTCATGAGTAACTTCCTGAGACCACTTTGGCCGGAGGGCTGTGGACCAATCTTATAAGTGCTTCCATCTAGCGTAATGTATGATCCCATTCACACTCTGTGGTCCTGTCTGCAACTGTGATGTATTGAGTGCTGCCCGTCATGTTTTTGTGACAGTGTCCTTTGCCCTCCCATGCCTTATTTAAATCTCTGAATCTCTCGATCCATGGATGCCATTGCACTGTCATGCCCATGGCGTCCCTCATCCCGATGATGTGTCTTGTCTCGTCGTTCCCTGTTTAAGACTTAATAAGTGTTCTCCTTACATAAGAACTGAGATTGAGGGTCACTTCTGTACCTTCAAACACTCGCTGGAGTTCCTAGACTCCATCTCCTGTTTCCCTCCCATCTTGAAGAGTTTTAAGAAGCCTCCGGGGCCTGCTGTCCCCTCCCTTTATCTTTGAGGCAACATCTTTACCACTCATGGATTCAGGTTTGTTTCCAGTCTACCCCTTCAGTCTTTCAACACAATCAAACAAAAGGGCCACATTCATCTCGGAGCAGGGCAGGGGAAGGATCAGACCCGTGGAGGTGGAAGAGTAAGAGGAGATTAAACAAGTCAGAAAAATATTAAAAATAAAAGAGATGTCTTTTGTTATAAAGTAACGCCTTTCTAGCAATCCCTGTTGTAAACTGGGCCAAGGGCAGTGTTAGAGAAAACACCTCTCCCCCAGCTTGAAATTTACTTTTAACCCTTCACAGAAACCAACATCTTAAGGTAAAGACAGTTCTGGGATGAGCTTTAATCATTAGATAAGCTCTAGCTAGCCATGAGTACAACACTTAATAAACCAATCCAAAGCTCCTTCTGCTGAATAAGTGAATACAATTGTTCATTATAAAGTTCTCTTTAGGGAAATCCCCGAATGGTCTGTACCGTGAGACTAGAGTAATGTAATGCTAGACTCTCATGGTCATGAATTACTTCTTGATCAGCGCTTCAGAGAGGTGCTCTCTGTTCCCTGAATAGTTCCCCCACACCTCATGAATGTTTTTAATTCTAGTAGACTTACCATATTGTCGGCTTTTCACAGCGTTTCCCATTCCCACTCACCACTTGTCTCTTAGTGGGTCGTCCTGCGGTGGCGTGGCTGTTGCTGGTAGCTATGCCAATAGGGTCCCCCAAAGTGAACGGGTTCCAGCGGAGCTTTCAGACGAAGAACAGACCTTGAAGAAGGAATCAGCTGCCCGCATCAGAGGAAGCAGCCACTGAATTGAACGCATAGGAACCATCATGATAAATGGAGAAAAGATCGAAGTTGTCAAGGGTCTTATCTTGCTTGGATCTGCAGTCAGTGCTCATGGAAGCAGCAGTCGAGAGGTCAGAAGACTTGTTGCATTGAGTACATTTTGGAGTATTGAGAAGCAAAGATAATACTTGGAGGACTAGGGTGCTTCTAACCCAAGCATAGTGTTTTCAGTTGCCTCGTATGCATGTGAAAGTTGGCCATTGAATAAGGAAGACCTAAGAAGAGTCAATCCATTTAAATTGATTGTACCCCAGACTACTTAAATGGGCAAATCAATCTGTCTTGCAAGAAATACAGCAAGAGTGCTCCTTAGGATGGTGAACCTTCATCTTACATGCTTTGGACAGGTCCGGAAAGAACGGTCCCTAGAGAAGGGCATCATGCTTGGTAGAGTGGAGGAGCAGAGAAAGAGAGGGAGACCCTCGATGAGGTGCACTGACACAGTGCTTGCAACAATGGGCTCAGACGTAGGACCAATTGTGAGGATGGTGCCGACTGGGCAGTTTCCTTCTGTTGTGCCCAGGATTGCTAGGGGTTGGGACCAACTCGATGGCCCCTCAGAGCAGCACATTGTTGCACGGTGGTTGAGGATACAGAATACATTATCAAGAAAATGCTTAGATCAGGGCCTGTTAGACAGTAAATGCTCCACAAATGTTAGGGATGTAATCATTACTCAATGAGCTTGATTAAAAAATAGGACACAACAAACAAAACCTCACTGGCATTGAGTCAATTCCAACATGTAGTGACCTTTAGTCAAACTGCCCTGTGGGTTTGCAAGACTGTAAATGTTAATGGGAGTAGAAAGCTTAATATTTCTCCAATGGAATCTTTCTCCCGCTGGTTTCAAATTGCAACCTTGCAGTTAGCAACCCAATGTATCAGCTGGACAAGTAACGCATTTGAAGAGGTGTTCTTCATTAGGGCAGACGGGCAAGAAATCTTCCTCCTGTCAGAGAGAAATTGAAGCAGAGGTCTTTGTTTTAATTCCCAAGGTTTCTTACTCACTAGAGCAAATCTTAATTTTAGAGAAAAGTCCTGACCAACATTAATCCTGCTAAATGTGAATTCTGAAAGATGTGGGTGGATGGAGGGCCAGTTAGTTTCAGTACCTTTTGGGGGGACGGTGAGGTTCGGTCAATCCTGTTAAGATCTGCCAATGGCTAAGCTCCTGTGCATTTCTCCTTGCTCTCCCCTTTGTAAGGAGCTCTGGTGGTGCTGTGGGTTAAGTGTTGGACTGCTCAGGGGTCATTCCCTCCATGGGAGACAGATGAGACCATCTGCTTGGGTAAAAATGGGCAGTTTCAGAAGCCTTAGACGGGGTCCCTGTGAGTCAGAATTGACTGGAGGGCAGTGGCTTGGGGGGTTTTCCCTTCTCTTTATAAGTTTAATTGTACTTGACTTCCTCCAGCCACTTGCTTTTCTGAAATACAAATAGTCTCCCTATATGCAGACAGCATAACCTTCTGCAGATAGCAGAAGCAATGCATTCAAATTTTGTTTAATATGCCAAAAACATGTCTCCTTTGAACCAAGTTAAACGAAGATATTCTAACCATGTCATTATGTTTACTAAGTTTTATGTCAAATAAATTATAATTTATCATTCTAAATGCTCTGTAATATGTAAGCCCATGATTCGTGGTGTCCACATGACCCTGCACTGGGACCCAGCATTTCACTGGAGCTTTGTGTACTTGGTCCTTTTGTTTCAAGCATGCAAGTCTGTTGGGATCCCTGATGAACTGACAACACTTTAGAAGTTAGAAATGAGCCCACCTCCACTGGAGGGACAGAACTCGCTCAATAACAATACCTGCACCCCCCATGACCACCACCACCAAACAAATAGTACAATCTCAAGCCAGGCCTCCCCCAGAAAAACCCCTTGTCTAGAAAATGAGGAAACAGATGTTGATGGACAAGGCCCACTCTGTCTCTTTTGCATATTCAAAACCCCAAACTAAACTCACTGCCAGCGAGTGGATGCCGAATTACAGCGGCCCTAAGGACAGGGTAGAACTGCCCTTGTGAGTTTCGGAGATGAACTTTTACAGAGAGGCCGATGGTTTCAACCTGCTGACCTTGTGTAAGCAGCCCAATGAGTAATCACTATGGCACCAGGGCTCCTCCCTTGGGGACTACTCTCAATAAATACTCTTCCTCTCCCTTCTGGCCCTGTCTCCTAAATTGGCTCCCTCTTCACAAGCTGCCCCAAATCACCCATGTTGCCTGGGGAAAAAATGGTCTCTCTCGGTGGTCTTTGAAGGCCCTGCAGTTCTATAGTGAAGCAAACACTTGCGGAGGCTGGGAAGCCTGCCTCTTCCTCCGCACTCATGTTCTCATATTGGTGGGAGCTAGGTCCTGGGATGACTGACTGTGTGTGTGTGTGTATGTGTGTGTGTGTGTGTGTGTGTGTGTGTGTGTGTGTGTCCCCCAGGTTTTAATATTCCGAAAGACTCCAGAGTTTAGTGTGTGAATGGGATTTCATTTCTGTCTGTGTGTTAAATACTTGTGGGTATTTATTTTATGTGTTTTTGATGAGAAAAAGCAGCTGGCTTGAGATTTTTGCAGAGAACAGATTTGATTGAGAAAATCTTTTGTCAGGCGAGCGTTTGTCCTCAGTCCGACAGTTGGGCTTTGCACACCTCATGAGCTCAGGACCGCATGTAGGAGGCAGAAAGGTCTGGGATGTGGTACCTGAGGAGCCCGTCTGTCATGCTTTCGGGAAACATTGTGACGGAGGGCAAACAGTCAGTATTCAAGCACCTGAATCTGGGCTGAGTGACAGGCATCACACATTGCCCAGGGATCAATCCCGACTCACGGCAGCCCTGCAGGAGAGTACACATCTGTCCTTTCAGAGACTGTACTCTCTACCCGGGGAGAAAGCTTCTTCTTTCCCCCACGGCCCATGGAATCACCAGGACCCCTGAGGGCTCAGCAAGGTCAAGGTGAGACCTTCACAAGTCGTGAGTTTGCTGCGCTAGGAAACCAAGCTAGCATGCCTCCTTTTGAAAAGCATTCTGTTTTTAAAACCATTTTATTGGGAGCTCATACAGCTCTTATCACAACCCATCCATCCATCCATTGTGTCAAACACATTTGTACATCTGTTGCCATCATTATTTTCCTCTTCTTCTTTTTAATCATTTTATTGGGGGCTCTTACCGCTCTTATAACATTCCATACTTCAATTGTAGATGGCCCAAAACATTAAGCTACAGGCAGTAATCTTCCTTAACCCAGCCACTTTCCTTACCGCTATGGAAGGAGGCCCATCCATGATCCCACAACTGTGTTCATACCATGAAAGAAGTGTGTTCCAGCAGGCCAGCCTTCGTCGTCTAATCCCTCAGTGACCCCGATGTAGTGATGGTCACCACTAGAGGTGGCAACTTCATAGGCCTAGAATGTTGAAAAGCAGGTTGCATTGGGAATGTTGATTGAGAGCTCGGAGACTGTTGTCCTGTTCCCTTGAAACATCTTCCCCCAAAGCTTAGCTCAGAGCCCTAAGAGAAGCCTAACTTCTAAGAAAAGATAAGTGTATGCCTTCTCTGTATTACATGCACACAAAGCTATTTAGAAATGCACAGGGCTACTGACTACAGCCCCCCAAAAAAGGCCATCAAGCATGGTCTAGGAATCCTGGAGTTCTTAGATGCAGCCAAGGGCCTACACAGTTACCTGTCACATCCTGCCCAGAGCCTTGAAAGCCTTGGTAAACCACCAAGCCCACTTGGCAGCAAAGATGGCCATCAGCTCCTGTCGTTAACAAGGCCTGTCATTTACAATGAAGCTCTTTTCAGCCTGAGTGCCCTCCTATGGGCCAAGAAAGGCTGTTGAGTGAAGTCACAATGCCAGCCAGAACAGCAAAGGTGACTTTCGGCACACACCAGGAAATGGAGCTTTAACTGCATGAAATCATTTGAGCCCGGAACACTGCAGGTGGATGAAATCTCAGCTCGCCATCATTGCGCCCATGGCAGGAGGGATGCCCCTCGTGTCTCGCTCAGAACGAATGTCATTAAGCCGTACATCATCAGGATATCTTCTAATATTGGTGGAAACCGTTCCTACCACTGTAGACTTGAAAAACCCCAGACGTGTTGAAAGTGCTTCTAGAAATTCCATACAGCTCTCCAGAAGAAAGAGCCATCACAGGAACAGACAAACGCACACCCATGGATACAGCACTGTTCACAATAACAAGAAGATGGAAACAACCTAAGACTAGCTGAAGAAAGGTTGGCACACACACACAACGGAAAACTTGCATCGCTAGAAACCAGTGATGAAAACACAAAGCACCTCATGCCATGAGTGGGCCGGGAGCATGTCACACTGCATGAAAGTCAATTTTTCCTTCACAAAATGACAGACATCGTATGAGACCACTGTGATAAAGGAAAAAAATATTTTCAGGCAAAAGGAAATAGACTTTGGTGGTTACTAAGGAGGGGAGGGCATGGGAGAGAAGATGATGCAATATGTTAGTGCTCATAGGCCACAGATTACATGCCACAAATCACATGCCACAGATCTTAGTACACAGATAGAGAAGAGCTATCAAAGGGTGGGGTGGTTGTAGAGCAAGATATTGACGGGTTTGATAAGTAGTTTAAATTGTGTAATAACAAACTTTATTATCTGAAATGTAAACCTCCAGCTAATTCACAATAAAAAATTATTCAAAAAGAAAGTGCTTCTTATGTATTATAAAGCCACAGTAGTCAAAACAGTGTGGTACTCATGTAATGACAGATATTCAGACCAATGGAAAATAGCAGAAGACCCAGAGATAAAAACATTAGCATATAAGCAACTGATCTTTGATAAGGGGCCCAAAAATATCAAATGGGAAGTGGATGCCTTCTTCAATAAATGGTGCTGG
>NW_022103919.1:16669696-16671092 GCF_000313985.2 Echinops telfairi | reverse complement strand
ATACAGGGAGGGTGGAGGGAAGGTGGGGTGGAAAGGGGGACCGATTTATATGGATCTACATATAATCTCCTCCCTGGGGGATGGACAACAGAAAAGTGGGCGAAGGGAGGGAGATGTCAGACAGTGTAAGACATGACAAAACAGTAATAATTTATAAAGTATCAAGGGTTCATCAGGGAGTGGGGAGCATGGAGGGCGTGGGGGGGGGCGATGAGCAGTTGATACCAAGGGCTTAAGTAGAAAGCAAATATTTTGAGAATGATGAGGGCAACAAATGTACATATGTGCTTGACATACAATGGATGGATGTATGGATGTGATAAGAGTTGTACGAGCCCCCCATAAAATGATTTTTTTTTAAAGAAAGAAAGAAAGAAAGTGCTTCTTAAGGGCAGCATTCCCAAGTGTAGGCTCCTTTTACGTAGAATGACAATCGGAGTGAGTTTGCTGCAAAAGATGCCCAGGAGATCAACATCAGGACTCACGTGGCAATTTTCACACCTCCTGGAAACTACAATCTATTGGCAGAGTTTGGCTTGAGTTAAGTAATGGTCTCCTAACTCAAGCCAAACCCACTGCCATGAAGTCGATGCTGACTCATAGCAATAGGAAAAAACCCGAAAGTCACTGCCATTGAGCCAAGTCCAACTCATAACGACCTTATAGGGCAGAATAGAACTGCCCCTTTGGGTTTCCAAGACGATAGCACTTTAGGAGCGTAGAAAGCCTCACTTTCTCCCTGCTGGTGGTTTCAAACTACCGACCTTGCCGTTAGCAGCCAAGAACATAACCCACTATGCCACAGAGCTCTTTAATTTGTAGAGTAAGAAATTGTGATCATAAAAATGAAGAATTAGACCATCCGGTGTGCTTTCGATCTCTTGGAAAAATGATGTCCCTTATTTACCATTATGTTCCCTAGCAACAGACTGCACAGCTCAGATCAGGGAAAACGTCCTACTGAAGACCAGGAAAAACCAGCCCCCAGAGGTTAACGTGGACTCAATTGGCTAGGTCCCTGTGAAGTTCTTCTCACTACAGTTTGCTGGAATCAACTCCAAGCAAAGTACATTCATGTGAAGAGGGCTCCCCATCGGAAAGCGAGGACACGGCACCCTTTGTCCTCTGTGACTCCCCCTCAACAGGCTGCACAGATCACGCACACTGGGAGGCACACGTGCAGAAATAACCTTTAAAAAACACTAATCTTTATTCAAAGGAAGCATACGTTTTGTTTCTTGACTAAGGTTTTTTTGTTTTTGTTTTTTTAAATTATTTTATTGGGGGCTCATACAATTCTTATCACAATCCATACATCCATCCATTGTGTCAAGCACATATGTACATTTGTTGCCCTCATCGTTCTCAAAACATTTGCCTTCTACTTTAGCCCTTA
>NW_022103919.1:16655949-16668851 GCF_000313985.2 Echinops telfairi | reverse complement strand
GTGCTTCTTCCATGTGGGCTTTGATGCTTCTCAGCTAGATGGCTGCTTGTTTGTCTTCAAGCCTTTAAGACCCCGGACGCTGTATCTTAAGGTTTTTAAGAAAGCACGGATATCTGTTTCTGAGTAGTTGATCCTTCCAAAAAAATTACATGAAGTTTTCTAGTTAAACAAGATCCTCCAAAACAAAACAAAACAAAACAAGATCCTCCTTCTGGGGCAACATTGCTTATCCAAATTATTCCCAAGGAAAGCGTTGCCTGGGTGCTACTGGAAAGCCTGGATGTTTCCAAGTGCTCCGGTTGAAAGGGAACATCTGCTTTGTAGTGGCACAGAGCTCAAAGGGGCCGCCCATTCTCAATAAATGAACCTTACTTGAGCCAATTGAGCCTCACAGAGACGCTGTAAGAGTAGAACGGCCCATGTTGGTTTCGGAGACTGGAGCTCTTCATTGTTAGCTGTTCGATGCCATCCAGTGGATGTTGACCCTCTATGCTGCACAACAGAACAAACACCGCTCGGTCCCTTGCCGTCCTCACCATCAGTCCCTGGTTGAAGCCCATCGTTGGAGTCACGGTGTCCATCCGCCTCCTTGAGAGCCTTCTTCTGTCTCATGGCCCCTCCACGGTCACTCTCTCTGTGAGGAGAGAGTCTCGTCCTTCTCTCTTGGGGCAGCTTGGTGATTTCAAACTTCTGATCTCATGGTTAGCAGCCCAATATGTGAACACAATACCACCAGGGCTCCTTATCAAGCAGTTAACATTAATACAGTATCAGAAAATGAAATTCCTCTTTGATTCTGACAGCTAGACATTTCAGTCCATTTTTAAAGGCCAAAACTCTTTTATCATTTGTCTAGGATTTAAGCAAGTGTAGACAGAAGCAGAAGGCAAAATTAATGTTAGGATTCTTCAGAGTTAGTGAGTATTACAGGGTACAGCATTGATTATATTTAGCAAAAGTTGCTTCTGCTACAGAGGAAAATCTATAATTAGTCCCATTAACAGAGAACCAAGACATTTTACACTTGTATTTTTACTTTAAGGCAGGCGTTTGCAGATTTTACACACAATGGATAAGAGTTTAAGTAAACTCTTATCTTAAGTAAACAAGTAAAGTTTAAGATGTGTCTATTTTGTTGAGAAAGCGACTTTTTCTGTCTCCCCATGGCCCTGCAGCTCACTCTCATTGGTGTAAACCACAGGTCCTGGAAAATTCTATTTAGCAACTTGTAGTAAAGGTGGATAAGGAATATATGCCTAATCAGGGTGATCTGATTACTTTACTGATTTACTGATATGCCTAATCAGGGTGATCTGATTACTTTACTAATTTACTGATATGCCTAATCAGGGTGATCTGATTACTAATTTACTGATATGCCTAATCAGGGTGATCTGATTACGCACTTCAGATGAGATGACAAGCACTGCCAGCTTGGCCAGAGCCACGTGTCCAGGAGTCTCAGGGGACATGATTAGGGCTCTGATGGAGCCTGTCCCCACACGAACCTCGGGAGATGACCTGCTTAAGGTAGACATGCCAAAGAGAAATGTATACATCTTTTATTACCTGTTCTAATAGAAACACAACTTTTCCCTCGATTGAGCAAAGGTTCTAATATTTTGTTGTTGTTATTATTATTCAATGCTTTTCTTCTTTATAATATGTGTATTGGTTCCTTCCTAAGGGTCGCCTGTTCTGAATCTGAACCCTAACTATCTTTGGTTTTATAGGGGCCTGAAGGTCTGGCCTGTTTCTTTTAAGGCCTCTGCTACCATTTGGGATACAGCCCTCTCGGTTGTTTCTCCAGGCATTATAAACCCCTTGACCAATTTCTATGAATTCTGATTTTTTAAAAATGTTTTTATAATTCATTTGTATTTCCTTTCATGTCCCCCCACTGCTAAAGCCCAACACAGCTTCTTGTGCCTCTTGGCAAATACAGCTCCACTCCTTTGGCATGAAAAGTACCACCCTTGTTTGCTGGCAGGCATTTCTAGCGGGGTGACGAGCGTAGTAAAAACATCAACAACAAACCAGGGACGTCAGTAGAGTTCTGCAGAGCAGTGAGCCAGAGTCTGCTGCCAAGGTTTTCTTCTCTTTACAGGTGAGAGCAAGCAGTCAGCACTGTGGCTGTGACCCCGCTTTGCTCTCCACGGATGAGGGGGGGTGGCTGCTGCCTGCGAGGCATCAGGGACAGAGGCCACAGGGGACAGATTCAGGCAAGGCAGGGGGGCTTTGCCCAAGAAGCCATAATAGATGGGCAGAGTTTGGAAGCACCGTAGTGAGTTTTTCCTTTTACTAAGAGCTTCTGGAGCGCAGATGGAACCAGGGGCGTTACAGAGAACACACCGAGCCGCCAAGCTGCAGAGAGCACTGGGCAGCGGCAGAAAGCTCACGTACAGGAAGTCAGAGACACTTCGCTGCCAAAAAATGTGGCCTCTCAAATAGCCAGAGAACTAACCACAGATGAATGAGACTGCATTCCACAGGGAAGGAGGAGGCAGACACTTTAAAGGGTGGCTATTTGAGCCGATTTTTCACCCTCTCAGAAGGATGCAGACAAATAGGAGGGGAATTCCACTTAAATTAGGAGGGGAATTCCATTCAGGTGCTTTAATCAGATGCAAAGATTAGAGCTTTAATTAGATGCAAACACACCCCTACATAATTTTTCTGAGTTAAAAACCATTAATTACCTTCCGAAGAAGAGAAAATGCTAGAAAAAAAAAACAAAAATAAAGAAAAACTCCTTTCACAGGCTGAACTTACAAAGTGTTTCTTGGATGCAAAGATTAATTACCCATTCAAAAACAAATTCTGGTTCCCAAACCTATGGGTGAAACTGGGGCAGGAGGAAGATAAAAGGAAACAGAGGAAAGATCTAGAAAGCAAAGCTATGGATAGAGGCATAAACACAGGTGTGCACTCATGTAAATATATTAAATCATAAAAAGAGAGGAAGTAGACAGAATTTAGACCTCTGCTCAAGCCCTCCCTCAATGCTAGGACACTTTGTTCCAACAACCTGGCATTCTGCGATGCTCACCCTCCCAGCATGATCACTGAAGACAAAATGGGTACACAAGCAAATGTGGTGAAGAAAGCTGATGGTTCTGAGCTATCAAAAGATACAGCATCTGGAACCTTAAAGGCTTGAAGTTAAATAAGCAGCCATCTAGCACAGAAGCAATAAACCCGCATGGAAGAAGCACACCAGCCTGTGCGATCTTGAGGTGGTGATGGGATCAGGTAACAAGCATCAGAAGACCCCAAACAAACCATATTGTTGAGAATGAGGGAGTCAGAAGAGAAACCAGTGGCCCATCTGTAGACAATGGGACATCCCCTCACAGAAGGGTCACACGGAAGGGATGAGTCAACCAGGCTGTGGTATAGCACCAATGAAACACACGATATTCCTCTGATTCCTTGAGGCTTCCGCATCCCCCACTATCATGACCCCAGTCCTACCCTTCACTGTGGGCTAGAATGGAGCATGTGCACAGGTACAGATAAGAGCTTATGACACACGGAATCCAGGTCAGATAAATCCCTCAGGAATAGAAATGGGAGTACTGATACCAGGCAGGTAGGGGGGAAGGGAGAGAGAAAGCAGTCGGTCTAAAATATGAAAATAATAATGATTTATCAAGCGGTCACAAGACGGGGAGGGGGAGAGGAAGGTAAAAAGAAGAGCTGGTGACAAGGGCTCAAATAGAAGGTAAATATTTAGAAAATAATTATGGCAACATATGTAGAAATATGCTTGATACGCTTGATGTGTGGATTGTTATAAGAGCTGTAAGACCGCCCAATAAAATAAACTTTAAAAAAAAGTCCTGCAACAAAGACACAGCTTCACAGGTCATCCATTTTAAACAACACTGCAAAGCAGATAGAAGTAACCTTTTAAAAGGCAAACGATTTTCAGAGGCAACAAGAAAAGGACAGAACAAAAAATTAAACCAGAAAAACTGAAAACCAAACCAGACATTTTTCTGTGTTAGCTGTTTAAAATTGTTATTAATTTGTACAATCAAAAAGCACACACACGACATTTACATTTTTAAAAAAGCACAAACACAAAGAAATCTACCTCCCAAGGCTTACACTTCTGCCAAGTACCCTGGCAGGTTAGATTAGTAATCTATTCACTCATTCCATCCAAATCCCAGGTTTGTGGATAAAACCAGTTAATGTTCTTCAAAAAAATACCACACAAAGGTTTTTAATTTATAAAGCAAACTATGTTTAGTCCTGATTAAAATTCACTTACTTATAGCCAACAACTTGAACCTGCCAACGGAGAGCACAAAGATAACCACCAAAAGATGTTTGTTTGTTTGTTTGTCCAGAGGTCCAGTCAGTCAGGTCTGTGACTGCAAGGCTACGAGCTCGCAACCCAGTCACCAGGAGGGAGAGCAGAGGAAAATAAAATGACAGAAGAGGTGGGGGAAGCATAAGGACACACACACACACACACACACACACACACACAACAAAAAACAGATCATCAAACTGGCTTAGTTACATAAAAGACAAACAGGCATGGCTAAACAAACCAAGTTACCAAGCTTGTTAAGTGACAGTTGGAAAAGACAAGCCACCAACTTAGCAAGACACTACCCTGCTTCCCCGAAAATAAGACAGTGTCTTACATTAATTTTTGCTCCCAAAGATGCGCTAGGTCTTATTTTCAGGGGATGTCTTATTTTTCCATGAAGAAGAATATAGTACACATTTATTATTGAACAACAAAAAAGGAGATTTATTACCTGTATACGGTACAGTAGTAGTTGTCATCACAAACCAGCACAACCAAACTGTGAATCCTACCATATGAAGAATTTCTTGTTACTATCATTATTTCCATGTACAACAATCTATGGTACATTTACTCATAATCTATGGTACATTTACTTGCATTTCCTGTCTGCTCTGGTTGCGCTACGGCCAACAGTGAGCTGCGCGGCGGCGCCCGCTGCTATGGTCCAGAGTCCAGACTTACAGTAGCTTCAGGGGGCCTTATTATCGGGGAGGCCTTATGCCCGGGGAGGTCTTATTTTGGGGGGGGATACCATATATTTCAGCGAGAGGCAAAACTGTTAAGTAGGCCTTATTTTCGGGGGATGTCTTACTTTCGGGGAAACACGGTAATATGTTGCCTTCTCAACAAGCCACCAAACTTCTCAGGCAGCGTCCTGGTGAGAAGCAACCGGGAAGACTGAAGCCCCCTTCTGGTTCCCTTCCCTAGTCAAGCCAAAGTACCGGTCCCACCATCAGCCTTATCTCCGGAGGAACAGGGGACTCAGGCCAAATTCTAAAATTCCAGTGTCCCCAGGCAGCCTTTCAACTGGTAAGGCAGGGGTCCGGGGCCCTGGTGAAACCAGGGGAGCCTCCCCTAGAGGTCCCACACTTCCAGGAGGAGTTGCCAGGAGCAGGCTCCAAGACACTGTGGTTCCCCGGCCAACACACCAGAATGTTGTGGGTTCCAATAAATGACAGCCACTATAATGTCTTGCTAATTTAGAAGAATCTTTATTTAGTTAGAACCGGACTACTAGATTCTATAAACGATGTTTGCGTTGCAGTCGGGAGTGCAGTGACTGCATTTTGCCCATCTTTAAAGGCAAAAACTCATTCATCGTTTGCCTAGGACTTAAGTAAAGGTGGACAGAAGCAGAAAACAAAATTCATGTTATTAGTCTTTAGAGTATTGAGTATTACAGGGTGCAGCATTGATTATAACATCCTGTTTAATAAGTTAAAAACAGGGATATCCTGGTTACAACATTAAAAGGAACAATATTAATAATTACAATGCTCTGACCTCAAGAAGACAAGGGTACGTTCCCTAATGGGACTTTCCACGATGGGAGGGGAAGGAGGGAGGTCATTCAGCATCATAAGGATGGCATCCCAGTGGCCATGCTGGTCTGTCTCAGGAGGATGTCCCTCCTTGGCACCGAAGCTGAAATCTGCCAATATTCGGTGGGTGAGAGACGCGAGGAGAAAGTAGGGTGTTCCCCCCCCCCCCACACACACACCCAAATAGAGGCGGCAAGAACAAGGCTCTCTAGGGCAAACCGCCTTCGGGAAATGAGTCAAAGAAGTATCTGGCAGGCAGTAGTTTTATGAAGCTGGAAGGAACTACTCTCAAAATATCAAGATGTGATTTCAGGTAAATTCCAAATGCTCCTTTAATCTGATTTCTTAAAATATAAATCGGACCACATCATAGATAGTCTCCTACTTTATTTCATTTATCTTATATTTCCCATGGCATTACATATATTATTATAAAAAAGGTTACATTACACAATATCACATAAGTGGGAAAACACACATGATTATTTTTCTTTTCCTGATATCTTTTTACATTTCGGTATTAATAAGGATATGATAATCTGATGGATTTAAATCTTGTGACAATTTTTCTCATTATTTCCTTAGGATATTCTCTAAGAAGTAGAATCATTGACCAGAGAATTTTGTATGTTTTTAAAGGTTCTTCTTAGGGTCAAACTTTCTCCAGTAAGCTTGACTAATTCTCCTTGCAGGATGATTTTCTCAGCATATTCTAAATATGGATAAGTTAACTGTGCTTTGAACATGTTATCAGGAGGGACCAGTCCCTGGAGAAAGACATTGTACTTGGTAGAGGGTTAGGGAAACGGAGGAAACTGGACTAGATGGACTGACATAGTGGCTACACTCACAGATGCAAACTGTGAGGATGGTCCCGAACTGGGCAGCGTTTTACTCTGGTGGACAAAGGGTCACTACGAGTCAAAAGCAACTTGATAGCACCTCTGTTAGGCCAGGTTGACTATAGAAACACATCCAGAGAGACTCATACATGTGGAAAAAAGAGCTTTATATCAAGAAGTAATTATATATCAGGAAAACATCCCAGTCCAGTCCAACTCAAGTCCGTGTGCCCTATTTAAATCTCTAGTCTTCAAATCCCTCTGCAGATTCACAGAGCCCCATGCAATGATGCAGAACGAAAGAACATCACATGGATGCCAAGTCCCATGGATCCAATGGCTGTGGATGCAACACAGGGCTTTCACAGGTCTCCGTGTGGCTCGCCAGCATGAAGTTCATGACTGGGGAGGGGGAGGGGTGTCCCGGTACACGCCCATAAGGAGGCATCATCAGGCTGTGACCTGATTCACAGGCTAGACGCTACCCTTAAACTTCAAGTTGCATAACATGACATGTTATGTAACTGCCATAGCACCTAACAGTAACAACAGATTTGGTATCGTATATGAAAATTAAATTTTCCTTGAATTTTTATTCAATTTCAACTTTTCTAATTAGTTATTTGTATTTCTTTTATTTCATCTTTTTGGAATTTTTATATTCTTTGGTCATTTTTCCCATGGCATCTTTTTTTTCTCTGTCTTAAAATTTTTTTAAATCATTTTATTAGGGGCTCATACAACTCTTATCATAATCCATACATACATCAATTCTGTAAAGCGCATCTGTACATTCATTGCCCTCATTATTCTCAAAACATTTGCTCTCCACTTAAGCCCCTGGCATCAGCTCCTCATTTTTTCCCCTCCCTCATGAACCCTTGGTAATTTATAAATTATTAATTTGTCATATCTTGCCCTGTCCGACGTCTCCCTTCACCTACTTTTCTGTTGTCCCTCCCCCAGGGAGGAGGTCACATGTAGATCCTTGTAATCGGTTCCCCCTTTCCAACCCACCCTCCCTCCACCCTCCTAGTATCGCCACTCACACCACTGGTCCTGAAGGGATCATCTGCCCTGGATTCCCTGTGTTTCCAGTTCCTATCTGTACCAGTGTACATCCTCTGGTCTAGTGGGATTTGTAAGGTAGAATTGGGATCATGATAGTGGCGGTGGGGGCGGGGGAGGAAGCATTTAGGAACTAGAGGAAAGTTGTATTTTTCTACATCATTGCTACATCGCACCCTGACTGGCTCTTCTCCTCCCCGAGACTCTTCTGTAAGGGGATGTCCAGTGGCCTACAAATGGGCTTTAGGTCTCCACGCTTTTAAAAATGCATCCGCATAAGGTTGAAGGGCAAGGGGGAGTGACACTGTAAGGTACAGTTTTCCTTACTGTGTGATGAAAATGTTCTGAAACCTATTGTGGTGAAAGTTACATTCACATTTTTGGTATGTGCATCCCATAAAGTTTTTTTTAATTAGCATAAATCATTAAACATCATCAAGCCTCTCTTGTTCAAAATGTGTTGGCTCTTCCTCATATCCAGAAAGTAAACACTTTAAATAAATCTGTAATCTGTTCCTACGGAAGCACACATTAAATACTACTCTGTAGTTCACAGAGCAGAGGACTATAAAAATGAAATCATTCAACAATAGCTCTATAATGCACAAGGTGTACATAACGAGGAGCTTCAAAAAGTTCATGAGAAAATGAGACTTTTTCCCTGAACTTGTAGAAGCCCTCTCATATAGTTCTCAAACTCTGCAGACTCATGACCCACCAATCTTGCCTCTTTCTGGTTTCCTCTAAAATGGGGCTAATGATGACTCAAATTGCTTTACCAAATCAGGTGAAATGACCTAGGCAACAGGTATGCAGTAGCGTATGGAGAAGGAGGGGTGTGTGTGTGCTCATTTCTCATTTCCCCTCAGTTCTGCCCACCACATGGTAGCTACTCTCTTCCCTCCACAGAGGCAAACCCTAGAATGCAATTGTTGATTGTAGTACAGTTGACAGATGATGTGTCCATGTTGGAAAAAGACAAAACAAGACCCACTCCTATGGTGCTGATTTAGACACACAGCGACCTGAAATCGGATCTTTATACCAGCAGACAGCTACCCTTCTCCTAGAAGTGGCTTTAAATTCCCAGTGGGTTTAAATTCCCAGTGCCAATGGAGATCTTTGCTAAATGTATTAAAGAGCAAACTCACTGTCATCAAATCCAAACCAATTCAGACCCCTAGCAGCTCTGGAAGAGTGAGTGGGACTGCCTCATTAGGGTTCTCAGGTTATAAATCTTTATTGGTGGGGTTGTTAGGGTCTTGCTCATTCATCATGGACCCTAAACACAAGCCAGCTGTCTCCACCGGGTGGTCAAAGAAAGCAATGGAAGTGCTGACGTGGTCCACAGTAGGAAGAAGGGGCAAACGTATGAGTACCCGAGAGTGAAAACACATATTCTTCATACGGAAAATTCAGAGATTTTTTTTGTTGAAAATCCGGAGAAGGTTTGGACAGGAAAAGATCAAAATTCGCGTAGTGAAGATGCACGCTGTCATTGCTAGGTGCCTTCCGGTCAGTTCCGAGCCACAGCAACCCTGTGCACAAAAGAACACTGCCCCGTCCTCTTCCATCTCACACCTGCCCCAGTACCTGAGGCTGCTCTGTCTATCCGTCTTGTCGAGGGTCCTCCTCTTTGTCGCTGCCGATTCACTTTAGCAAGCATGGCATCCTTCTCCAGGGACCGCTCTCTCCTGACAGTATGTCCAAAGTATGCCAGACAAAGTCTTGCCGTCCTTGCCTCTAAGAAGCACTCTGGCCATCCTTCTTCTAAGACAGATCTGTTTGTCCTTGGTACGTTCACTATTCATTGCCAGCACAAGAAATCTTTATTGAAGCAGAAAGCATCATCTTTCTCCTGTGGACAGTGACTCATTTCAGTAAGCTGACTTTATGGTTAGAGGCCCAAGGCTTAAACCACAGAACCACCAGGGCTCTAGTCACGAGCTCAACATCCTCTTCCAGTCCCATCCTTGGCCCTCTGGCTTAGTCTGTATCTCAGTTTCTACCTTTGTTCGACCCTTTTCCATTCAGATGTTTCCACCTTGAGAATAATCTTCTGGCGACCTTGTAACATACTACATCAGCTAATACATTTCATTAGTAAGGTTATAAATATCAAAAGTTAAATATGCATCATTTACCTTTGTAGAAAACAAGGGGCGGAATCATTTGTGGTGGTGCCCAGGCATTGGCTTCTGAGTGTCTGATGAAAATGGCCATGTCTTGAGGTCAGAAGGCTCCTTGGACGTCAGGCTGGTGAGGCTTTGTCTCACAAACTTTGGTCACGTTATCAGGAGGAACCAGTCCCCAGAGGACTGGTCATATTTGGTCACGTACTCATTCACTGCCAACGCTGACTCATAGCAACCCCCCTGTGGGTTCCAAGACTGCGTGTGTTCATGGGAGCAGAAAGCCCAGTCTTTCTCCGTGGAGCTGCTGCTGGTTTCCAGTAGCTGGCCATGCGCATCACAGCCCAACACTTAGCCACTACACCACCAGGATTCCTCTACCTGGTGATGTGCAGGAGAAATAAAAAGTGGGGAGATGGCCGCAGAGATGGCCACGATGGAATCAAACATAGAAATAATGGACCTGTGAGGCTGACCCAGGAGCTGCGAGTGTTTCATTCCGTCGGACAGGGCCTCTTGAGCTGTTGCTGATAAGAACTGACTACAAATAGTGCAACATTCATAAGAGTACTCTGTACTTGTGCTGTTAAATAATTTTGAATTCACTTTCTATTTGACATGAGATTTTTTTTAAGCCACTGAAATAGTCCAGCTCAACGGAACCTTCAGATAAAATAAACTAAAATATGGCTACCTATCTACCAATATACAACATAAAATTACTGATATTTCATTTAAGTGAATTACACTCAAATGACTCACACAAGCCCACACTCAGAGACAATCAGGCTCCCTATCTCAAGGCCTGGCAGCTATTAACGGTAGTCTGGGAAGAGAACAGACAGTCACGATCACTCAATCAATTCCCAGACCTGAGCCAGTTTATAGACCCACAACCCCTTGAAGGAGGGGCAGGCTGGGTCCCTTTGAAGGAGGACCCTGGTACATCAGCAAAGGTCTATACTGTTAGTCTTTCTTCTAGCCTTCCCCAAAGGGACCTGCGGCCTTTCATAAGAGTGACTGTTCATTGGGGGAAAGGAAATAATCAAACTTTTCGGGGATTACTGGACACTGGCTCGGAACTGACACTAGTTCCAGGAGACCCAAAGTGTTTTGAAGGCCCACCACTCAGAGTGGGGGCTTATGGAGGTCAAGTTATCAATGGAGTTTTAGCTCAGGTACACCTCACTGTGGGTCCAGGGGGCCCCTGAACCCATCCTGTGGTTATTGTCTATAAAATGAAGTACCATTTTTGCTAACTCTTGTCTTTTACTAAGCAATATATTAACCTTGAGATACTTCATTAGCATTCTTTTCTCATAATTTTACCCTTTATGAATTTATATTTGTATGACTTCTGATAATTTCCTATAAAAGATCCTAACGGATGTATTTTTTAAAAGTGTTCTGATGGAACTTGTGCAAAGGGGCTTCAGAACATTCCTGAACAAATTCTATCGTCTTTCCATTTCATTCTCCAGGAACTTTAAGAAGCCCCTCATAGATAAGATGAGTGTTGGTTCTCCTGAATGTTACTAGCTTCATTTTGGAATTACCTGGGTTCTCAAACTGTTTGTCCCAGTAGTATGATCTTCATTACTTTTTAGCTATTCTGAAAAATAAAATACTTTTAGCTCCAATAAAATACTTTTAGCTCCCTATAACACAGGTTCCCAAACTTACTTGGCCGACCGACTCCTTTTCAGAAAAGAAAAAAAAGAAAAATTACTCACCGCCTACCTAGCAATTAAAAACATTTGAACTATAGCCTATAATCCAAGATCAAGTTCATGTATCTGCTTTTGCAGCGTGGTCTCCAATGGATTGTCCCAGTGTCCCCCCTCCTGGGGGTGGTACACTTCACTTTGCAAGACACTGCCCTGGAGAGTCTGTGGAACAAGCATGACTGCAGGGTGGTGTTTACACATATTTCAACAAGTACCTTCCCAGAAAGATGAGGTATCAGCGTTGCCTAGGAGCAGGGGGATTCCGTGTTAGCACCGGACTAGAGATGGACTCAAAAGTCCTCATTGCACACCTTTGGTGAAGGAGCCCTGGTGGTGAAGTCGGTTAAGCTAAAAGCTGGAGGTTCAAAAGCACCAGCTCTTCCATGAGCCACTGCCCCCCCCTAAAAGCTACCTGCTTCCATAAAGTCCTGAAAACCCCGTGCCTGTGACGCAGTTCTACTGTGCCCTTCAGTGTTGCCATGAGTTGAAATTCACTCAACAGCAATGGGTTTAAAGTGATGGAACAAAGTTCCCTGCAGAGTGACAATTTAAGTGTAAGTGAAATGTGAATAAGATTTCACTATAATAAAATGAGTGTTGTGATAAAAACGATCTTTAGATATTTTTAAAACTAATTTCCAATTTTGCTAAACTAAAAAAAAAAATCCAAAACATAAAGCAAATAAGGGGGGAGTAACAACTTTTGACTCTGTGTAGGTGTAAAACGGGTGTTTTGACTGTACCTGGAGACTGGAGACTTTTCCAGATAAAAAATGAAGAGTTCTATAAAATGCAGGGTTTTTGTTGATATTGGTTTAAAAAGATAATACACATATACCTGCCTGTTTCTGGTTCTAGAGTAAAAGAAAATGCCCTACTTTATAGGTAATACTGTTGTTAAGAGAGAGCATGGCTCCTGTATACATACATTCCTGGGGTGAGATCCAGATACTATGGCAGGGGCCAGATCAAATCAAGGGATACAAATGGCAGCCAACTGAAAAGGAGGGGGAAAGAAAGAAAGAAAGAAAGAAAGAAAGAAAGAAAGAAAGAAAGAAAGAAAGAAAGAAAGAAAAAAAGGACATGGATAGTAGTGGAACAAGGCTCTGACCCACCGAAGAAAGGGAGTTGTTTATATCTCCACAGGAGAGGGACAGAGAGACTTCAACCCAGTGTGCCAAGATGTGAATGCAACTTACTGGCATGAAGCAGGGAACCAACAGAGGTCTGTGGGCTGGCCCCGATCCAAACTACATGGATCC